>NC_134122.1:27176666-27492500 GCF_040939455.1 Microcebus murinus | reverse complement strand
CTCTTAAAACACTGATGTGATGTGATTTTAACTAAAATGCTATTTCACAACAGTGTGAACACCTTAAACTTGTATCATCTCATTTCGTTTTCCACTATACCAAAACCAAACAATACCGTAAAGCAGCCATTCATCCTGCGGACTTTGTTCCTCCTCGCTGCTGAAGACCTGACACCGCCGAAAATATTGAAAAGCTGGTGCCACCGGCCCCGAAGGGCCTCGTGCAAGCTCGGCAAAGTCCCCTGAAGGCTGGGGGTCTCTCCGCAGCGGCTCCCCCGCGGCCCCCACTCCTCCCAGCTCACTAGTTTCTTTCTCCCCAAACCTGCTGGCGCCTCCGACACTCCGCCGCGCCACCTCCACCCGCAGCAGCCCCGGGGCTGGGCTCCCCTGTTGGGTTCCCCTGCCTGATCGGGACTCTGTCTCGGCGACGCCGCTCCGCTAGCTTCCAACAGAGGAAAGGGACCCCCAGCCTCCGCCTCGGGGGAGTCCTCTGAGCCGCTCGACTGCCGGGGGTCGCGCACCGAGCAGAGCGTCCCTGCCCGCGTCCCCTCTAGGACTGCGGAGGTTTCTCAACTCTCTGGTGGGACAAAGAGAGCGGCGAGCTAGTGTCTCACTCACACGCCCCCTGGCCGGGACCAATCACCGGCCGCAGAGAGCGTCGGGCCAGCGCTCAAGTTTGATTCCAATACCTGTAGACATTATCATGGTTTTTTTTCTCCTTAAATATATTGATAGATTTGCTAATGTTGAACAATTCTTGCATTTCTGGAATAAACACCTTTTGGTCATAATGTATTTTTTAAATGTGATGTTGGATTCTGTTGGCTATTTTATTTAGTACTTTTACATTGATATTTATAAGTTAGAATGGTTTGTAGTTTTGTTTTCGTGCAATTTTCATTAAGCCTTGAGTATCAATTTTATACTGTTTTTAAAAATGAAACTTTTCTTCTTTTACCCATTATCTATTAAGTTTAAGAGTGTTGAGATGATCAAATCTTTAAAATTTTAGAATACTACTGTGAAACCATCTGAGTCTAGCTTTTTTGTTTATAGTATTGTTTATTTCTTCTCTAATGAAATTGTTTTGTTTAGATTTTCTTCACTGGGGTCACTATGGTAAATTGTATTTGTATAGAAGATTATCCCTTTCTTCTAGGCTTAAGAATTTATATTAATGGAGATGAGAAAATTAATATATTATTGTTTTGTTTTTAAATTTAAAAATATGATATTGGTGACTCACATTCTCTAAAGATGTTTGAGTGGATGAGATCAGAGTGTACAGACATGATTAGCCTGTAAAAGGAATGAGATCATCTCCAAGACAGGAGGAATGGATGGGTTGGGTTATAGTTCATCTAAAAAAAAGTTAAATGTTTGATTATTTTTGTTTATCTGTATGGTCTATGCAAAACTACCTGCTGAGTTTGAAAACAGGCCAAATAGGTTTTAGGAATTTCATGTCACTTGTTCCATTTATGTGGCCCTCCTGGTTCTCCTAAAGTTTGGTATTGTTACTCATGACACGTTCTGTTAAATAGACATGAAATCAGAAAAGATTTACTGAGCACTTTTGATGTGCCATTCATCCTTCTCCATTAATTTCTCTATCCTCTGGGAATTTGGTTATTATTATTATTTTTTTAGATATATCAACTTCAATATGATCACATTCTTATTCTTCAAAGAAGGTAGAGACCAGAAATTCCTTATAAAGCTCTGGAAGAAAAGCTTCAGTTTTTAAGACCTTCTGTTCCCTGCTAATAAATACTTTATTTTTAAACTTACATCTCATAAAAATCTGTCTGCTCAACAATTAGTCCTCTGCAATATAATTTATACTATAAATTTAGTAAAAGCAGGGCTACTTTTCAATTGACATTGATTGTTTTCACTTTAAGTACTTTATTCCAATCTTCTGGTCACCATCTTTTTTTTTTTTTATTTTCTGGTTAGAACTCAACTGTCATTCATATAGTCGTTTCCCTTATTATAATGTGTTGCTTTTCTCTGCTATGTTCAAAATTTTCTCTTTATCTTTGGATTTCAGGTGTTTATAATGTTCTTTGTATCTATCCTGTTTAGGGTTAAGCTCCTTGTTAAGTTTTTCACCAAATTGGGAATGATTTGACCATGAGTTATTCAAATTTTTTTCTGTGTCATTCTTTCTCTCTCTCCTTTCCTACTGGAAGTCCACGAAAATTCCTGTTATATTGTTTCCATATTGTCCTACAGGTCACTAAGGCTCTGTTTGTTTTACTTCTATCTTTTTCCCACTTTCTTTGGATTGGATAATTTCCATTGACTTATCTTCAAGTTCACTGACTCTTCTTCTATTTCTAAAAGGATTTGTTTTGTGAAGTTTGGATTCAGTGGATTGAGGGGCCACACTAGAGGATCTGGAGGGCCACATATGGCCTTGAAACTGCAGGTTCCCCACCCTACCCCCATCATTAATGGAAGCCTGACCTGTCCTAGGAGCACTGTTGAAATAATCTCTTACCCTACCAGCATGTCATTCTCCTCCAAGGTACTAGATTCTTGACTTTTGTTGGATGATGACTAAGGCTATCTTCTTAGATTCCACTCCTTGATCTCTCTCTGTCTTTATTAAATGTCCCAGACTTAATTTCTTGACAAAGAAGTATATTACCTTTCTTAGACCCCAAGTGCTAGAATCCCTATCCATACTCTCTTTATAAATTGAATTTGAATCTGAATCAAACAGAAATGCTATGGGAAAAACTACTTTTGGATTTAAATCACTTCCACAGGCTACTCTCAAATCTCTTATGACCTACATCCTTCCATTACAACCCAATTGTCACTATCAGTTATGAGAGACATTTAGAGCTGGAGAATGGGTTATGGAGAGAAGAATCAAGTTACAATGTAAAAGATGATAAACACTTTGGGGCAAAGTTTTACTATAAATACTTTCCACTGTATTTATGAAAACAGGAGGATGACACTAAGGGTATATAAATAATCTTTCTACTGCACTCTAAGTTTGTCACTCATATTCCACGTCAGCAAAGAGAACAAGATAGTATGATCCACTGTGGCTATGTCTACACAGCATGTGTTTGCATGGAATCCTTTCATTCTAATTTTTTAAAACCTGTGGTTTCTAATTACAAATTCCAGAATATATTTCAGACCTTGAGCTTACTCCTTACTGAGAGATGATGGATGAGACTCAGGAAATCCAACTTCTAGTATATGGCTAAATTTCCCATGTTGCCTCTAGGTGAAGAATAAGGACATAACCTTAGAGCACTGTGGGCATGGCATCAAAACTTTCATCCAGGTGCTCTGGTCATGTACATATTCTGGCCTGGTCTACTCTGATAAGGCCTGGAACAGGGGACATAAAATCGAAGAATTCATCTATTCTCCTGAGCATGAACAATGACACACTGAAGTTTTTAAAGATTCTTTGTTCATTAATGTAATTCCTCCTACTGAGGAAAATCCCCAAGTCTATTCAAGAGCTTCTCAGAGTCCTTTTACTCTTATTTCTTATCACTTGTCTCCCAGTATCTCTTGGAGACTCTCTGCTGCCCACACAGAAGGCCACATATACGAGCTGATCTCCAGTAATTGGAGCATACTTATAGAGTACTTGGGTTAAGATTTATAAAAATGGGATTCTTTATCTCTGCCAAGTTAGCAGAAATGACATCGTATGATCAGATAGCCAGAGACATCTCTGAAGAAGTAAATGTTGGTTCTAGGAGCAAATTCTGAATGTAGTTATTGCAGATTAACTAGCCTATGCTGTCATGTGGCCAATTAAAGCTGTGAGTAGAACTTTTCTGTATTTATGGATGTACTTTGAAAGTAAATTTGATATGGGCACAGGTGTGATAAAACCAATGATGTTATCCACCAAAGCCAATAACATGACTTTAGTTTAAAAGAGAATTGATTTGTTCACAATGTAGGTCAAAAAAAAAAAAAAAGAGAGAGAGAGAGAAATAAAAAGAGAATTGATTCCACAAGCACAGAATGATAGCAATACCATGTCTAGCAATACAGCTTAAAATAATATTTTATTAATTAAATTAAGGTATTGATACAATATGTTTTAATATAGTATAGGTAACTATATTAAATAATTGTATTGATCTCCTCATTCATAAAACTACATCTGGAATATTTTGACCAATTTAAAGGAACATTGAAGGCTGGGCGCAGTGGCTCATGCCTGTAATCCTAGCACTCTGGAAGGCCAAGGTGGGAGAATCGCTTCAGGTCAGGAATTCCAGACCAGCCTGAAGAAGAGCAAGACCCCATCTCTACTAAAAATAGAAAAAATTAGCTTGGTGTGGTGGTGCACGCCTATAGTTCCAGCTACTTCGGAGGCTGAGGCAGGAGGATTTCTTGAGCCCAGAAATTTGAGGTTACAGTGAGCTATGATGATGCTACTGTACTCTGCCAGGGCAGGGCGGCAGAGCGAGACTCTGTCTCAAAAAAAAAAGGAACAATGACAAACTCCTTAGTAGTAAATTAAAGGATGGTGATAACCAAAAGTAGAAGTAAATTGTCTGGTTAAAATAGCAATAGATATGATTAATCTATTAACCTAATCTCTTTATGAATTATAACTTAATAATTGCCTTTCACAAAGAATTACACAATATTAGTTAATGTAACTAGAGATTTATCCTAGGAGAGATTTAGGAGAAACAAGATAGCTGTCTACAAATATTTAAAGATTTCTCTTGTAGAAGGATTATTTCTACTGTTTGATGCCCGAGGGCAGAACCAAGAACAATAGGTGGACTTTACAGGGAGAAAGTTATATTATACATTCAATAATAGGGAGAATTTTCCATTAGAACTGTCCAGAAATTTAATGATCTCCTTGGTAAAGCAGGTAAAGGCATGGGCTAGAAGTAAAGCAATACTTCTAGAAGTATTTGGCTAGAAGATGCAAGTAGAGGCTATTATGTTGTTTTTTGTTAAAGGTATTCTATTAATGCATAGTGGGTTGAAATATAAATCCTCTAAGACCTCATCTTAGGTTCTGTGACCATATGACCTATTGTCATATCTGGTACTGCACTTCTCCCCCACTGGCCAAGAGTAGCTCCTTTCCCATGAAGAAATATAGGGAAAGCCCTAACATGCGCCCTTCCCCTGGGGCTCTTTGGAACCTAATCAGAAGTATGGTTATGTGGCTACAATTTAGTGCCCTTCTTTGCTATGCCAAGAGGACTAAGATCCATGTTTCAGCCTATTCTTCATTGTGTGACTCCAAAGAGTTCTCAGAGCAGTCATATTTGTATGCTTGAATATAAGATCAGGGATGGCTAGTAATAATGGTCACTACAGTTGGTCAGATAAAGATTTACTTGAGTGGCAAATGGCAAAGATATCAAAAGCAGATACAATAACAGATCAAAGTTGCTAAATACATACATATCTATAGCTATGCTGTCTTAATTTTGATAGATGTGCTTATTCAACACAATCTCACCCCCAACCCCTCCCAATACACACACAAACAGAAAACAACTACCGCCAACAACACAACAACTACAATATTCCTGACCTTGCACAAAAGGAACAGCTGAAAGGAAAATGTAAGGAATCTACATTAGTTGTTTCTTGCTCATTGTAGCTTTGTTTATACACTATTGATAAGTCCCAGTCACTCTATGAACAACCTGTTTTTAGATTACATTCACATAAAGCAAGTTTGTAATCTCTTGGTATGCAATCTCCAGCAACTAGATTTTTCCCCTTGTAGGGAAAAATCTGCTGTAGTTTGAATGTGTCCCCCCAAAAGTTCATGCCAATTAAGTTGTTATAGCAATAGGAGTTGCCATTGTAACAGCATTAAGAGGTGGAGACTAAGAAGTAACCACGCCAATGGGGGCTCTGCCTTCATGAAGGAATTAATGCAATTATTGTGGGAGTGGTTACTTATCATAGGATTGGAATCTGAATAAAAGGATAAGTCTGGCTCCATTTCTGTCTCTGGCTTACCTGCTCACTTGCCTGCTCACTTGGAACTCAGACCAGGTGGCAGATTTCTACCTCTACTGATCTCAATTTCCTTGTCTGTAAAAGGTAGGTAACAGCAGTATCTACCTCATAAGATTTTTGTATGACTGAGTCTGTACATGTAAACTGCTTACAACAGTACTTGGTACATAATCAGCTACTACCACATTATGGCTATTCTTATTATCCTATGTCCCAGATCCAGTTTCTTAGTGGCTGGAATTACAACCTTTGTGCCCTTATCCCTTAGTACCAAGTGCCTCAGGATTCCCATAACCTCTGTAATGTTATGGATACAAGCTACATTATATTCATCTGTTTGTATCCTTCCAACTTGCTTGTGTGCCTATATGTAGAATAAAGGCCTTTCTGTCTCAAACTATGGTGTTTATCTTCTATTGGGCATACACATCACTTAAAAGACAGTGAGGACTACAATCCATTGGCACTGACTATGACATCTCACTTGCTCCACCCTGTATAAACTACTCTTGGTTTAAACTTTCAATTTCCACTTCAGTGTTAATATTTGCATGATTTCTTGCTGGAGTTACATTTCCATTTGTCATCTCAAATAAAGAATTCTCATGGTACTAGTCAAAAGCTTTCAATATCTTTGTAAAACATGGGCTCTCATGGGTCCTAAATCCCAGTTTTCCATTTCCTCTTCTGCCAGCACTCAAGCACTGACATCTGTAAGACATTCTTCAGAGATGATGAACATCTTCTCAAAAGAGGAACTGAAACCTTACCCCTGACATACAGAAAGAATGAGAAAGCTTCCAGACATTGGCTCTAGTATCTGGCAAAATCCAGTGTTCTAAACCACAAGCCCTGCCAGGATTCACCTCTGGAGTACATCACATAGTATGTAGTAAGGCTGGGCCCAGGAATTGTTATGGAATTAAGAGAAAACATATGAAGCTTTATTAGCAAAGAGCATTTCATTCAGAAATACTTGGTGAACCCACTACAAGGAAGCCACAGAAGGCAGAGCTCAGCCAGTAGAGGAGGTCAGATTACCCGACAGCAGAACTAAGATTGCCAGGAAAGGTGGAGAGTCTGAAGCTACCAGGACTGGAGGAATGAGAACAAGTGGAGGATGGGATAGGGGTATTCCTGTGCTCTGTACTCACAGAAACCCAGAAAATCCACCTTGCAACGGTAGCGTCAAGAATCAGATTTGGGTGCAAATCCTCATGCTGTCATTTACTAGCTGTGCGACCTTAGGCAAATTACATAGCATTTGTGAGCCTTGACTTCCCCTTTTACAAAACATTAATCTTCTCATAAATTTAAGTATTAAATGAGGATAGAAAGGCAGTTAAAATTTCTAGAGTTCCTAAGGCAATGCACAGCATATAGCAGATGCTGTAGTTTGAATGTGTCCCCCCAAAAGTTCATGCCAATTAAGTTGTTATAGCAATAGGAGTTGCCATTGTAACAGCATTAAGAGGTGGAGACTAAGAAGTAACCACGCCAATGGGGGCTCTGCCTTCATGAAGGAATTAATGCAATTATTGTGGGAGTGGTTACTTATCATAGGATTGGAATCTGAATAAAAGGATAAGTCTGGCTCCATTTCTGTCTCTGGCTTACCTGCTCACTTGCCATTCTGCCTTACACCATGGGATGACTCTCCAGATGCCAATACCATGTTCTTGGACTTCCCAGCCTCTAGAACCATGAGCCAAATAAACTTCAGCTCTTTATAAATTACCCCATCTGTGGAATTCTGTTATAATAGCAGAAAATGGACCAAGAAAGCAGACAATCAATTTTGCTTCATCTTTTGCTCTTCTCTCAGAATCTGAGAATCCCATCAGCCTAAGTTGTGGAATCAAACTGTATTTACTTTTGACTTTATCATGGGAAACCCATGAAATTCATAACTGTATGAGATATTAACACATACCATTAGAGAAAATAATTTAGTAACTATAGGCCCAGATCTTTTGAAATTTCCTCATGATGCTATTAAAACAAACAAACACACCTCATGTTTTCCCATTGTAATCCACCATAAAACTCAGAAAGGGCCGGTAAGATTATTCTGGGAAACAGTTAATAAAATGGGTAAAGAATTTAGGCTGGTATCATTCTATTCTAAAGCCAGCTGGAGGGAGGAAACCTCCCCAGCAAATGTTTGTATAAAACTGAATACTTGAGGATTTAAGGGAAAATATAAAGACAAATATGATTAACTGATCTGAGACAGATAAATGACCCCATGGGCTTGAGGAGCAGAATTCTAGGGTTACCCTCTACATCTAACTAGGGAGTTCTACCCAATAGGAACTTTGTCAATTAAAATAATTCTCCTTTAATATGCTCATCATATAGTAGATTTTCTACACTGTACTGCATCTCATCTTTCTCCTTCAACATGTATCCCTCCATTCATCACCTAATGTGACAGTGTCAGATACTTATATAGGTTATGGCATAGTCATGATTTATTAATAAGATCTATGGACTCCTGGATTTTGTACTGTGTAGAAAAGCTGGTCCTAGGAATTGTTATGGAATGATGACAGAACATAAGGAGTTTTATTGAAAAAAGGAATTTTGTTTAGAAATAGTTGGTAAACATACTACACGGAGGCCACAGAAGACAGAGAGCTGGGCCAGGAGGGCTCTGTTCAGCATATTCTTGGACACTGGGATATGACTGATAGGCTTTCAATGAAACCAATTTCAAGTTCCCTGAATGTAGAAGCCATGTAATAAAGAAATTTCTCCAATCTCCAGTGCCTAACATAGCAGATACATGACTAAATAGCTCTGAAGTAAGATTTTGTTCATTCCTGCAAATTATTACCAAAAAAAAGGTGTTGACCTTTTGCTCTTTTTTTCTTGACTTACCCTCCCTCCCACCTACATCCCTTGAAGTTCTGTGTTAATTCACATACACAACTAAATTTTATTATAATATCAGGGAATTCTATGATACAAACTATACAGCTGGAGTCAAAATTTAACTCTTTGAAAGTTCCTTCCAATCACTTTCACTCATGATTTCTGGTTTGTAGGTCCTCTTCTACCCTTGTTTCTCATGGTTAATGTTTGCCATCATTAGGCCATGGGTAGCAAGCACAATACATGACCCTGGTTCATAGAAGTGGTTGAGAAACCTTAAAGGGGCACATTTATCAAGGGTCAGTCAGAATCAGAGCAGGAGTTGGTATCAGGTAGATCAGTTCACCTGAATTCAAAGAAAGAAAAAAAGGCCTAAGCAAAGGGATCAAAAATCAGGTCAAAAAGACAATGTTATATACTTAGGGAGGGAAAGCAAAAACAGAAATAAGGACACAAAGAACTCTCAAGAGCTAATGTTGATCTTTATCACCTTTTCATCTGCTTATAATCCTACTGAGTCAATCAGGGGTCTAAATCAGTGGTTCTTAATCTTGGCTGAGCCTTAGTATTACCAAAACTTCCTGGTGCTCAGGCTACACCTCAGTCCAATGTAATGAGCATCTCTGCAGCTGGGACTCAGGTATCTGTTAAAGCTTCTCAGGTGATTTCAAGGTTAATAACCACTGGTTTCAATGTTTTAAAACATGCAAGTAAGCAAATGGAGTGGGGGGCAAAGGAAAGGAGGATGTTTTCAACTTTGATTTTTTCTTTTTATTTCCCTAAAGAAAACTCTTGGTAATTTTCCTCTTTGGGGGCCCTAATCCTTTCCCTTTCAGCTTCAGTTTGAAACTATTTAGAGAGCCACCAGCCTCAAGTAATGTGCATTTTGCTACTCTGTTGAGTTTTTCTATTGATTTAAAATACCCAGCTCCTTACCTTATTTCTCTGCCTAAACCAAAATTTCTTTTTCTGTGCTCTCTTAGAAATTCTCTTCTCCATAGCCTCAGCTTATTGGTTTTGCAACTGAGATATATTCATAGAGCCCTGCTAAGTCTACTCACATGCATTCTCCCTGGACTTTCCTCATCCACTCCTACTACAATTTTAATGAAAAATGTTTTCAGCTCTTCACAACTTCAAAATCAACAATCTTCCGTGTCAAGAAGCCCTTGCCTTGTTCCCATTCTATCCAATCTTCTTTCTAGACAGTGACATTCATCTTGCTCTCAGAAGTTCACTTTCTAATGGTTATTTTAAAAGACCACAGATATCCATATTTACCTCCTATCCTCTTCCCTACATAACAACGTATCAAGGAAGAAGGCTATTTCTTCTGTAGCACAGCCTCAAATGTTCTTGTAATATGCCCCATAATACTTAGATCTGCTCAATCAGGAGAGAATAATTACTTTATGAATTTACTGCATTCTATTTATCATGAATTTTTTTATGTTGATGAAAGGTTGAACGGACAGTGAAGGTTTTCTCACATTTCTTACACTTGTATGATTTTTCTCCTCTATGAATTTTCTGATGTTGAATAAGCGATGAACTCTGGCTGAAGGCTTTGTCACAATCAGGGCATTTATAGGGTTTCTCTCCGGTATGAGTTCTCAGATGCTTTGTAAGGGATGAGCTCTGGCTGAAGGCTTTTTCACATTCTTTACATTTGTAAGGTCTTTCTCCAGTATGTATTCTCTGATGTCTCACAAGAGCCGAGCGGTCACTGAAGGCTTTCCCACATTCGTTACATTTGTAAGGTTTCTCCCCAGTATGGGTTCCTTGATGTTGAATAAGAGCTGAACAGTAACTGAAAGCTTTCCCACATTCACTACATTCATAAGGCTTTTCCCCTGTATGAGTTCTCTGATGTTGAGTAAGTCCTGACCGGTCACTAAAGGCTTTCCCACACTCTTTACATCCATAGGGTTTTTCTCCAGTATGAACCCTCTGATGTTTAATGAGAGATGAGGTGTCATTGAAAGCTTTCCCACATTCCTTGCATTTGTAGGGTTTCTCTCCAGTGTGTATTCTGTGATGCTGAATCAGGTATGTGCTTTGGTTGAAGGCCTTCCCACATTCATTGCACTCATAGGGCTTTTCTCCAGTGTGAATGATATGATGTTGAATAAGGGCTGAACGGTGACTGAAAGCTTTCCTACATTCATTACATTCATAAGGTTTCTCTCCAGTGTGAATTCTCTGATGCTGAATGAGGGATGAGCTACGACTAAAGGCCTTTCCACATTCATTACATACATAGGGCTTCTCTCCAGTATGAATTCTCTGATGTAGGATAAAGGCTGAGTAGTAACTGAAGGACTTTCCACATGCACTGCACTCCCATGGCTTTTTCACTGGGTAAACTTTTGAATATTTAATTGGGTTTGAACTTTCCCCAATTTCATTATACTGCTCCATAGGGTTTTTATTGTGCTTAATTACAACTTGCCTTAAATCATTCTTCTGATTTTCTTGCTGCCTTTCTAACATGCCTTCACTTTCCCAAGATTCTATCAACCTGGAGCCCCAGCAATCATCCTTCTTAAGTCTTTCTATTATCAGCTCCCTTTCAGATGATACTTCTTCATAAACTTCCTGCTTTGAAAGGAACTCTTTAGTTTCAGGAATACATTCAGAATCTGAAATGAATAAAAAGCATAAATGTTAATGTTCTGTGTGTTAAGAGAAAGAAAACTGCTAAGTAGCATGAAGACAAAGAAAATTAAAATTATGCCTATTAAAAATATGTATATCTGGATGTTCTCATAACAAACCTCATGGCAATGCAAATGAAGACATTTCAGAGACTAATAGGGATTAGAGGAAGGCTAATATAAGACACAACACAAGGTCAGACAATAAGGGTGCTCTATCTACAAGGATGGAAAACTAAACAGACTAACCAGGGAAGAGGACATGCAGAGGAATGAAAATAAATTATTATTATTATTTTTTTGAGACAGAGTCTCACTTTGTTGCCTAGGCTAGAGTGAGTGCCATGGTGTCAACCTAGCTCACAGCAACCTCAAACTCCTGGGCTCAAGCAATCTTCCTGCCTCAACCTCCCAAGTAGCTGGGACTACAGTCATGCACCACCATGCCTGGCTAATTATTTTTTCTCTATATATATATTAGTTGGCCAATTAATTTATTTCTATTTATAGTAGAGACGGGGTCTCGCTCTTGCTCAGGCTGGTTTCCAACTCCTGACCTTGAGCAATCTACCTGTCTTGGCCTCCCAGAGTGCTAGGATTACAGGAGTGAGCCACCTCGCCCGACCTGAAAATAAATGTTAACATAAAAAAACTGAGCTTTGTTCCTTCTCCACTCCCACTGCTCCACTTGACCAGCCTAAAAAAAAAAAAAAAAAAAAAAAAAAAAAAAACTGAGAAGGGAGAAAAAGATGAAAACACACATTGAGAATAAGTTTTGAAAAAGTCCTAGACAAAAATAAAATCACTCATAATAATACCATCTGGAGACAATCACATTTGATTTTTTTTTTTTTCTTTTTTGAGACAGAGTCTCGCTTTGTTGCCCAGGCTAGAGTGAGTGCCATGGTGTCAGCCTAGCTCACAGCAACCTCAAACTCCTAGGCTCAAGCAATCCTCCTGCCTCAGCCTCCTGAGTAGCTGGGACTACAGGCATGCACCACCATGCCCGGCTAATTTTTTCTATATATATTAGTTGGCCAATTAATTTCTATTTTTTTATAGTAGAGACAGGGTCTCGCTCAGGCTGGTTTTGAACTTCTGACCTTGAGCAATCCGCCCACCTCGGCCTCCCAGAGTGCTAGGATTACAGGCGTGAGCCACTGCGCCCGGCCTGATTTTTTAAATAGTTCCCTTTAGTCCTTGTTTAAAGGCACAATTTTTTGTTTGTTTACTCTCTACTTTAAATATGATTTTGAGTCTCCATTAGTCAAACAGGTTTTATGCATCCTCTCATCACATACTTGCTCCTGAGCTTGCTGCAGTCTGGCTTCTCTCCTCATTGTTCTCAGTGAAATCACTAACCATTTATATGACACCTAAACCCAGTGGATCCTTTTCATTCCTTGTTTGGTTTCGCCTCTCAGCAGTAACTGACACTGTTGACCATGCCTTCTTCCCAACAATGTTTTCTCTTGACTTTTGTGACTCTATGCTCTCAAGTTTTTCTCCTGATCTCTATTTATTTGGAATTTTTTCTGCTGTTTCTTCTTCTTAAATGTCAATATTTCTTAGCATTCCATCTTAGGCTCCTGTCTTTTGACTCCTGTCCGCACTACATTCTCTCCTAAAAAGACCTTATTTATCCCATTGTTTAATTACCCTTTACCCAAAACCCTTACCTCCAGCTTAGTTTTCCCTCCCCTACACCCATATATCCCACCATCTACTTCATGTATTAATTTGGAAATATCAAATTCAATATATCTATATCTTGACTCATCTTTTCCTTCAAACTGTACATTCCCAGGTTTCATCATCTAAGAAAATATCACCACCATCATTCTTGTTAATAAAAAGGCTTTGATATAAGAATATGAGTACTATCACCAAAAGGTAAATTTTCTGAGGGTAGGAATCACATCTCTTTTGATCACTGCTATTTCTTGGAGCATATCACAGGGTTGATAAATTAAATACATGTTTGAACTGAACTGAACACAAATAACACAAGCAATGAGGCAACTCTGGAGGGCAGTAAGCCTTTCTTAAGATTCTTTTATCCCATTACAGAAATGTAATCAATATTTGAGTAAGTTATATTTTCAGTGTTACTGTAATTTTTAGAAATTGAGAATATGATAGCATATAAAATTTAATAAATTTAATATATACCATGAACTATAACAATATTAGATAAAAACTTTTATAATGTTCATTATATATAAGTTGTATTCTAAATGGTTAAATATATTAACACATTTAATCTCACAAACCCCAAAGTTTTTCTAGCTGAAAGTCAAAAACCTGAGAATCATTTTGGACTCTTCCCTATACCCTACTAACCACAACAAATAGTTCACTAAGTTTTATGGATTATACCTCACAAATCTTTATCCAATCTATCCTGTACTCTCCCTCCCCACTATTGCCACCCCAATTCAGCCACCATCATCTCTCCCCTAAACTAATCCATCAGCCTCACAATGGGTCTGCTTGTATCCTCTCTCCATGCAGCACTTCCCAGCCTCATTCAAATCTGACTGCATGAAACCATAGTCAGAGTAATTAACAGAACAAGACTCAATGATTATCCAGATATTAGAACTTACAGGGCATTTAACATAACTATGATTAATATGTAAAAGGCTATTGTGGAAAAGGTGAACAACACACATGAACAGCTGAAGAATTTTAGCAGACAGCTGGAAACTATTAATATAAGACAAAGTCAAATGGAAATGCTATAAATGAAAAAACTTGGCAACAGAGATGTAGAATGTCTTTGCTGGTGCATCAGTAGACTCAACAGAGCTAAGAAAAGAATCAGTAAATTTATAGAGGTGAATAGGAATTCCCCAACTAAAACAGAGAGAGAAAAAAAGAGTGAAAACAAAACTAACAAACCAGAACAGAGCATCTAACAACTGTAGGACAGAATAAAATGCTCTAACATACATGTACTTGGAATACTGGAAGAAAAGAAGAGAGAATGAGAAAAACAATATTTGATGAGCTAGTGGCTAAGAATTTTCCAAAAGTAATGAGAGATATCAAACCAAAGATCCAAGGAAGTTCAGAGAATCTCAAGTAGGATGAAAACACAGACACACACCCCTACTTAGACATATCATATTCAAACTGGTGAAAACCAAAGATAAAGACTGTTATAGGAAAAAAAAGACATATTACATACTGAATAACAAAGACAAAAATTACAGCCAGAAGACAAGAAATGACACATTTAAACTGCTGAAAGAAAAAAAATGTCTTTTGATTCTGAATAATGTCTAAAAAATAAAAGGAAAAAAATTTTCACCAAGAATTCCATATGCAGTGAAAATATTTTTTTAAATGGAGATGAAATAAAGACTTTTCAGACAAATAAAGCTGAGAGAACTAATTACCAGTAGACCTGCACTATAAGAAATATTAAATAAAGTTCTCAGGTAGATAGTATATAATACTAGTTAAAAACCTGCCTCTACACAAGGGATCAAAAGATACTACAGGCCAGATCTGGCCACTCTCATTTGTTTACATATTGTTTATGGCTGCTTTCTCGCTACAATGGCAGATTTCAGTAGTTACAACAGAAGTTTTATAGTTTTAGGTTTTATGCTCAGGTCTGCGATTCATTTTGAGTTATTTACTATATATAATAGAAAGTATGAATTGAGGTTCATTTTTTTACATATGGATGTCCAAATTTTCCAGTACTATTTATTGAAAAGACTCTCCTTTCTCCATTGAATTGCTTTTGCACTTTTGTCAGAAATTCATTGACTGTATATATGCAGTTCTATTTCTGGTCTATTTGCTTTGTTCCACTGATTTATGTCTTCCTTTCACCAACACCACACCATTTTTTATTACTATAGCTTTATAAGTCTTAATATAATGGAAGCTGCCCTTTTTCAGTTCCACATAGAATGAACTTTTACCTTTCAAAATGGAAAATTCTAAGCCCAAAGTGATCAGGGATCTCCTAAGGGATTAAAGATCTCTGAATCTTAAGCAAAATGATTGCATTTTAGATGTAATTAGTTATCAAGGAAGCTTATTGCTAAAGTCTGAATGTGCCCCTCCAAAATTCATATTTTAAAATCTTTTAACCCCAAGGTGATGGTATTAGGAAGCAGAGCCTTTGAGAAGTGATTAGTTCCCTTATAAAAGAGGCTGAAGAAAGACTCATCTTCATCCCTTCCACCATATGAGGAGGATACAGTGAGAAGGCACCATCTATGAAATAGAAAGTGGGCCCTCACCAGACACTGAATATGCTAGAATCTTGATCTTGCAATTCCCAGGTTCCAGAACTGTGATAAATAAAATTTTGTTGTTTATAAGCCACTTAGTTTATGGTATTTTGTTATAGTAGCCTGAGTGAACTAAGACATTTATGTTCAAGTAAGTAGCTTGCATTACAAAATAAGACTTCCTTACCCCAAAATACCAGGCTCCCACAATTCTCCACCTTCATATCCATGTCCATGTACATATCATGCCCATGGGCAGTATTCAGCTGTTCCACCTCCACATGAGTAAAGTCCATTTCCTCATCTTTGACTGTCATCAATTCCTGGAAGAGCAAGCACATTCTTAAAGGATTTGGCAATCCTGAGAGAAGAAAACAATCTAGAAGAGGAAGTGTTTTTAATCTGAAGGTTAAACCTTTATTTTAATCAAATATTCTAATATTACTAAGTATTAGTCTGTGTTAAGGAACATAATAATGAAAGCTAACATTTATAATTTACTTTCTATGTGCTAAGTCCTTTAAACTATCGCTTGTAACAAAGACCATATGAGGTAAGAGGTAAGTAATATTATTAACATTGTCTACATATGTAAGGGCCAGATCTGGGATTTGGACCAGGCAGTCTGATTCTAAAGGTATACTCTTAACTTTTCTGCCTCTAACATATTTTACTAAATAAGCCTAATATAAATTAACCATTGAATGATAATGAAATGTTAATTACTGATTATATTATAGATGGAATAAGGCTGAGATATGTAATATATATTGACTCCAGGAATATTCTGAGATTTTATAGAAATTCAGGTTGATATTCTGTGATATAGACATTCATGCTGTTCTAGTATAGGCCTCTTCTTTCTCTGTACTTAGGGCCATGACTATTTAATTTGTTTTGTTATTCTTTAGTAATTAAAGAGGTTCTGAATGAGTGAATTTACTGACTTTAAGTTGAAAATGACCAATTGTTCTAAGGAAAGATAAATATAATGATAGTCTTGTGACAATTGTTCTAAGGTAAGATACTCTATAATGACAGTCATGTGAGTATACTTTGTTAACCATAATCAATTGGAGAATACTTTGTGAAAAAGTCAGTCAATAGGTGAGAATGGCTGGAGGCATAGGATTTAGAATCAGATATAATGTGGGTTCTAACCAGGGCTCAACCATTTGATGACACTGAGCAAGTTACCATGAGCCTCAGTTTCTTTGTCTGTGAAATAGGTATTAAACCTAACTCTCAGGCCTATTTATTTAAAATAAACAAAGAAATGTTTGAAAAGTGGCTCTAAATGTTGGAGTTCCCCAGGGCTCAGTCCTTAGACATCTTCTCTTTTTCATCTACTCTTATATAACTACAATGTTATTTCTCCCTTCTCAAAAAAACAAAACAAAACAAAACAAAACACCTCTTTGGTCTTGTCTTACTATTCCTTCCACCTATTCCCCTACTTCTCTCCTTTCCTTTAGAATAAAACTCTACAAAATGGCTCCAATTTCTCTCCCCTCATCTTCTTTTCAACCCATTCCAATCCATCACTCCCACCACTCCATGAAATTGTTCTTGGCAGTCACTAGTGACCTTCCTACTTCTAAATCCAATGGTCAATTCCCAGGACTCATCTTCCATGACTTAGCAGCAGCATTTAACACAGCTGATCACTTCCTCTCTGCAACACTTCCTTCAAGTAGTCACCAGAATGGCAAACTTCTGGCTTTACTCCTACTTCATTGCGTGTATCTTCTCATATCCTTTGCTGCTCCCTCTTCATTTCCCTGATCTCTAAGTGCTGGAGAACTATAGAACTCAGGAATGACATCTCATTTCTTGTCTATCTATGCTCATTCTCTTAGTGATCACAGTTACTTTCATAGTTTAAAATACCATCTACCCAGATTACTCCCAAATTTGAAACTCCAGCCTGGGATCTCCCCAGAGCTTTCAGTCTCCAAGGAAAAATTACTTTAGTTCAGTTCTCCAGGTGGGATCTCTTTGAACCTCCAAAACAAGAAAAAAGAAAGAAACAGGGACACACCATGAATACCAATATAAGATTTCAGAGGAAGGAAAGTAAACTCAAAGTCACCTGGAATTCAACAGGAAGGAGCTCAACAGTAGGTTCCATTTCTTCTGTGCTCTGCTTTTGGAGAAGAGAAGCATCCTCAGTAGTCATGGCTAGAAGGAGTAGAAAATAAACCATGAAGGAGGTAAACTCTGTCTTCCCATTCACTCAGACAAAAGCTGTAACAGGCCAGCTGAATTATATACATGAGGTGACTCTACTTAACTCAAAAAACCCAAGCAGAGATAGAGTTAAGTTTTGATCAAAAAGCTAAATTCACAAACCCATAACACATCAACTTTTTGGAACAGTCATGTCTTGTCATATCAGGAATGGAAAAGTGTCACCTGCCCTTTTCACAAAGCAAACACTATGTAATATTCTCCCATCCACAGCTTCAGAGAGGATGTGGATGAGCATAGCAGCACTGAAGGAGGAAGATGGGACGGGAGAATGTACTACGAGGAGCCTCCAAGTGATTTCCAGAGCAGTTACTGTGTACTCCAGGGCTTTCTCCTGAGATGTATCTGCTTCCCTTTTTCAATCATGGGGGCACTTGACCTTTTCATTCTCATCAAACGTATTTCTGCTATTTCTTCCCACTTTCAATTCCATGTTTATTTCTGTAGTTCTTACCTTCCCCAACTTCAATGATGAGATAATCCATGATCAGTTTCCCTTCCTTGTCCTGTTATTGCTATGACTTTCTCAGTACTCACTGTTTCGGATGAACACAGACTTTTCAGCAATACATAATCTACCTCCTTGTGTAAATCATCTGACTCTGCTCTGAAGCTCTAGAGAGATTGTGAGGTTAGTTTTGCCTAGCTCTAGAATGATTCTTGCTCCCTGGAACATCTCCCTCTGTCTTCATGTCCAGAAGGTTTATTCCTATGCATTCAAGACCCAGGGCCTCAGAAGTAATTCTACTTTGCTTGGAACCTCTGTTATTGGGGTAAAATAATCTCCATGGCTGGAAGACTATCCTCTGGAGTATCAAGATCAGTCACTACATACTGCACTAAGGTGTAAAGTAAAAATCTTAAATTCTCCTCACCAGCTGACTGAATGGACCCCATCTTGACCAAGGGGATACCCTAAAATTCAGTTGCTGGCCATGAGAAGAGCGGTCAGATATGCCCCCTCCCTTCTTGTAGATATCCTCTGTAACTCATTAACAGGCCTAACCCTAAGCAAGTTCAACCTGCAGGTCCTCAATTTACATAACAATATCACTGAGTTTGAGTATGTGGCTGAAGGCTTATCTCTGATTAACAGATTTCCTTAACTTAAGCTTTTCTAAGCATTTAGACAAAGCTTCATTTCTTTAACCAATTACTAATCAAAAGAGTTTATATCCATCTATAACCTGTAATCCCCTCCTTTGAGATGTCCCACCTTTCTGGGCCAAACCAATGTATACATACCTTTCATGTATTGATTTATGACTTTACCTGTAATTCCTGTCTCCCTTAAATGTATAAAACTGTAATCCAACCACAGTGAGTCCACTTGCTCAAGGCTTTTTGGGCGACGCTCTAGTTCACAGTCCTCAAATTTGGCTCAGATTAAACCTCTTTAAGTTATTTTACAAAGTTTGGCTTCTTTTCTGTTGACAAAGGAAAAACCAGGAGGACATCAGGGCAGTGAACCCTGGGCCTCAGTCACACACTTGGTTCCAGAACCTTCAGAAACTCCCGTGAGACTCAAAAGCACACAAGTGGCCATAATGTGGCCTACCTGTAATACAGTAGCAGTAACTGCAAGCTGGGCTTCACACAGTTGCCTCATCCTTAATATTCATAAACACAGAGCCATACATAGATGGCAGCTTTACAGCGCAGATTCCTCACTCACTCTTTATCTTAAGACCCTGAAAATACACAAGCTGGGATTCCCATGCACTGGCCCCCAAATACAGGCAGACCCCAAAACTCTGACAAAGCAAAGCACAAAAGGGGTATGAATAAAACACAGGCCCCATTTTGTTCCTTCTGTCCCATAAGTTCAGAACCCTAAGGCTGGTGAAGTGACAAGCTTAGGACCAAAGTTGCGAGCGGGCCCGCGCCAGGCTGAGCCCCCGGAACTGCCGCTCCCAGAATCCTCTGCTCCAGGACTCCACTTCCCATCGGTCTGAGCGGCAGCCCCGCCCCCGGACGCCCCTCGCTCCGCGCTGAGCCCAGGGCGCCCGCGCGCGCAGCAGCCCGAGACCCCGGAGGAGCGCGCCGCGCGCCCGGCGTGGGGCGGGGACACAGGCGAGGCCCAGCCCTAGTCCTGCTCGGGCTGCGGCTGGGTGTCCGAACCGTGTGCACAACGAGCGAGTGGCGGAGACTCTCGCATCCAGGCCCCGCAGGTTCTTACCCTGGACGTGCTGCGAACCCGGCTCCGTCCGCAGTGCTGGGCCCCGGTTGGCTGCGCTCTGCGAGGGGCGGGAGGAGCGGACACAGCCGCCTGCCGGACCGCGGAGTGCGGGGAGACAAAAGGCTCGAGCCCGAGGCTCCGTGTGGAGTCGCATCTGCGCACTTGGAGGCGACCGCGCCAGGTCGGGGTCCGGGCGGAAAGACTCCACTTCCCAGAGGGCTGGGGGCCACCGGTGCTTGTGCTAGGAGGGTGTCTGCGTAGTCGGGGAGAGACCTGCAGGCCTTCGCAGGCAGCCTTAGGACGAAGATAATGCCCCATCTGATAGGTCTCCTTTCTGATTAAAATGAGAAGCTGTCATTAAAATGTACGGAACAGTTATTATTAACTGGGGGACGAAGGGGTCGGGGACTGTTACACAAGTCTTTTCTCTGGTATTTCTCCATTCTTATAATAAAGCCCGAAGTCTGCATGTAAACTGTGTGCACGTGCTGATTTTGTTGCTAGCATTCTGGCTGTTAAATAGCTTAGGCAGGGTTGAGAAGCCAATGTCCTGATTGAAGAGAAATATGATTAAAGTAGAAACCCAATTAGGAATGAATGAGTTCATAAGGGAAAGTTGGATGTGAGAAAGAAACCAGTACAGAGGTTGGCTTTGACGTGGGGACAAGTGGGGATCAGGAGTTGAGGAGCGTTAGTATGAAAGGGCCACTCCCCCTGAGCTAAAGGAATTAGGGTCAACCAGGCAAAAGATACTTCACTCCCAGTTCTTCACAAAAATGGATTGTTGGGGGCTAATTCTGGTGTTATACCTTATACTAATCATTCACTATAGTCTGTAATGTACGGGTGCTGCCTGACGCAGCAGTAGTCAACATTTTCTTCAGACACGGTTGCTGCCTTGTGACTTGATAAGAGGCCTGAGTTGTTGCACATAAGCAAATGCTCCCAACTCCCACACAGAGGGCCCCTTGGTGGGAGTCTGGAGGCCATGAGAACAAGAACTCTCCCAAGAACTGGCCCCATTGATGGTTGGTAGTCAATGACAGGTAAGACTCCCCATGGAGGGGGGCGACCTAAAACAGGCACAACCGTGGGGGCCAGGAAGGAGCCTCAGCCTGGGATTGAGACCAAGAAGCACTTCAAATGGCTGCATTGTTTTATGTTGCCTATCTCGGCCTTGGCTTTTGAGCTCTGTCCGGCACCTTAACTTTAGTAACCGTTTTGAGGTCTGAGACCATGGGAAATTGTTCCCTTTCGATACAACTCCGGAATTGGCTGATATCACTGCTATGTTCAGATGCTCACGTACAAGGAACTAACCTTGGGTCTGGGGGGTATAAAAATAAAGTGACCAGTGCATTGGTCACTTGAGTCATTGTCATGTCCATGTGTGTCTGTGTCGTTATTTTGTGTTCTGTGTCGTCCCCCATCCTGTAATCAGGCCACGTCAATGGATTGGAGCCAGTTGTATACCAAGTGTCATTCTAGTCCGAGTTACTAGTCTTTCCATATCTAATCTTGTCTTTCCTTAATCCATGTTATTCAAAGCAGCCAAAATGTACATTTAAAAATTAAATTTCTTCATATCATTTTTTTCCTGAGATCCCTTCAATGGCTTCTCATCGCCTTGGAATAAGATGTAAACTCCCTAACGCAGTTTTTAAGCCCCTGTGTTATCTGGCTCTGCCAATCCTGATTTATTTGCTGCTATCTCCCTACAATTATCTATATAGATGGTCCCCGAGTTATAATGGTGGGTTGAGGATTTTCGACTTTACCATGGTCGGAAAGTGACACACATTCATTAGCTCCTCGATTTACGACAGGACCGCCCAGGATGGGTCCACTGTAAATCAAAAGCACCAGTAAGTCAAAAACATGCTTTTGACGTAAGACTTACGCTGTTTTCCATTTACAATGGGTTTATTGAGAGGTAACTTCATTGTAAGTCGAGGAGTACTTGTACTCAGATTACATGGCCTTTTTAGTGACTCATACATCCCAAACTCTGCTGTCCCTTAATACAGGCATTTCCTCTGTTTAGAACACCACCCTTCAGATTTCATACAAATGTTACTTCTTCAGAGAGGCCTGACCTCCCTCCCCCTAATTCTCTCATTCTCTCCATCCTTTCCCTCCATAGTCTTGCCATAATTTGGAATTATACATTTATTTTTGCTCTTATTTAATGTATGGCTCCCCCACTTGACTGTCAGTTCCATAGGGTCAAGGACCATGCATATTTTGTGCATCACTGTGCCAAGTGCCAACACAGAGCCTGACAAAGTTGAGTATTGAGAAGGTGCCATTTCACAATTATTATTCCCAACCTCGGTGAGGTCCTGGTATTATTTAGCAGTCCTTTGTTTATCTGTGTTTGTCGCCTTCTATCCATGGTTGTCTCCTCCTATCCATGGTTGTCTCCTCTTCTGGCTCCATTCACCAAGCATTCCAGATACCACTCTCTTAAGCTCTTTATCTCATCACCAAGCCCAGAAAAATGAAAAGTTTTCAGGTGGGAATATATTCAACTTCCCTTTACTCAATTCCAAATGCATGGCATGTCTAAGATATTTGGGAGGTGGAAGGAAGCACACTACTTCAAGGTTATCTCTCCACAGGAGTATCTTACCTATGCACCTATGGTAGATTACATTATTATCCAAAATCTTTGACACTTGAAGATTTGAACTCAGGCTTGGACCTGACTTGTGATTACCTTTTTCTTGTGAAAGCTATGCATCCTTGTCTTGTTAAAGCATTAGTTCCTGGTCTTCCATCTCTCTTTTCCCTCTGCCACAAGACTGGGAGTCTCACATAAGGCTGTACCATCCGTCTGTGTTCAGGAGTGAAGACACAAACAGCTGGGGTGATTAAGAAAGACCTTGGTTGTTATAGGTCTTTGAGAGTCTACAAGTTGTTTGATTCTACAGTATAACCTAGCTCACACCAACAGAGTCAGCAATCAAGATACTTTCTGAACACTTGTAGGGTAATACCTTTCAGGTGTGTATATGTTTGTTTTATTTTGTGTTGTTTTAATAATAATGTGTTTTTCACAGCCATAGCAACAACATGATTCCCAACATAACCCCAGCAGCAAGCTTTAGGTCCTATAATTTAAAGTTAAAAATATAAAATCTGGGCCGGGCGCAGTGGCTCACGCCTGTAATCCTAGCACTCTGGGAGGCCAAGGCAGGCAGATTGCTCAAGGTCAGGAGTTCGAAACCAGCCTGAGCAAGAGCGAGACCCCGTCTCTACTATAAATAGAAAGAAATTAATTGGCCAACTAATATATATAGAAAAAAAAATTAGCTGGGCATAGTGGCACATGCCTGTAGTCCCAGCTACTTGGGAGGCTGAGGCAGCAGGATTGCTTGAGCCCAGGAGTTTGAGGTTGCTGTGAGCTAGGCTGAGGCCAGGGCACTCACTCTAGCCTAGGCAACAAAGTGAGACTTTGTCTCAAAAAAAAAAAAAAAAAAAATATATATATATATATATATAAAATCTGACCAGCCTGAGCAAGAGCAAGACGAAAAATAGAAAAATTAGCCAGGCATCTAATTCCAGCTACTTGGTAGGCTGAGGCAGGAGAATCGCTTGGCTCAGAAGTTTAAGGTTGCTGTGAGCTAGGCTGATGCCACAGTACTTTAGCCCAGGAGACAGAGCGAGACTCCATCTCTAAATAAGTAAAGTTAAAAATATAAAATCTAACCAGCTAAAGTGGAAAATTCTAATAAATATGATTAAATTAACAAGATATAGTTCTGTTTTCTTCTGTGCAGATACCCATAATACTACTAAATCCTTTGGGCTTCATCGCTATTTACCAAATCCTGCTAAATATTCCATAGTGCTAGCCCATCGAGTTTCTGTTCCCCCACAGCATTGCCTAATGCCACTTTTAGATGCTACAAGGCAAAAAAGGAACTGCTTTCCGTGAATGCACTGAGATGCTATTAATATCACAAGAGTAAATAAGCAAAAGAAATAAGATTTGCCTCAAACCAAGAGAATTCTTGCATATTTGATTGTTCTTTTATTTAATAATACATTACATTTAGATTAGCCTCATTTTGCTGAAGTCATTCAAATAAAAATAAATATAAATGTAATAAAATGGTGTCTGATACTTTGTAACAATTTCATGCTGCTTTTCTGATGAGGTAGAGAAAAGTACCTTTTCTAAAATCTATGCCCTCTGCTTCCCATCCACATACCATCTTCTTCCTACCCCACCTCCTGAATGTATTTTCTGTGTAGAAAAGATTTTTCAGTTTTGAAATTTTTAAAGATTACTATTTGATATAATGCATCACACTCAGTGTCAAGTGCTTTTGAACTAATTATCATTTCTTACAGGTGATAAAATGTTGAAGATGAGAAAAATTTTAGAAAAAATTTCTACAAGCATTTTAAATAAATTCCAGTTGGAAAATCAGTATCAATAAGCCTCTTGATTTATTAGCTATTTGCATATTTAAAGTGTTTTGATAAAACCTGCTGAAGTTCTTCCATCTTGATTAATTATGAATAAGGATTTACAGTGTAGTGTATTTTTTTTTTGAGACAGAGTCTCGCTTTGTTGAGTGTAGTGTATTTTTAAAAGATTATGGCGTATTGTGCTCGCTACACTTCTTTTTTTTTTTTTTTTTGGTCTGTTCTGGAAGCATTTTATTGTTGCTTCAAGTTTAAGAATTTTCACTGATGATAAAAAATCAACACTTTCAGATAATTTCCCACATAGCCCTGGTCAGCTTCTGAATCTTGGTTTTTGGAGACATGTCAACATATTTCTCTCCAATACAAACAATCACTCCACCCATGATTGATGGATCAGTCTGAACCTCCAATTTCAATATGTGGCCTTGACTTAGGAAGCTTTTCAGGACTATTTTTAATTTTGAGAGAGTGGCTTCTTCTAAAGGAGATGCAGTGGTCATTCTAAGCCGCTAAGCATTGGGGTGATTTGTAACACAAGAGATAACTAATACAAGCTGCAGATTCCACTTTATATTTTCCATAGACTAAGTTTCTTTTCTCTTCTCTTCTTTTCTTTTCTCTTCTTTTCTTTTCTTTTCTTTTCTTTTCTTTTTTCTTTTCTTTTCCTTCCTTCCTTCCTATCTTCTTTTCTTTCTTTCTTTCTTTTTTTTTTTTGACAGAGTCTCACTCTGTTGCCCTGGCTAGAGTGTCATGGGGTCAGCCTAGCTCACAGCAACCTCAAACTCCTGGGCTCAAGCAATCCTCCCGCCTTAGCCTCCTGAGTATCTGGGACTACAGGCATCTGCCAGCCTTGGCCTCCCAGAGTACTAGAATTACAGGCATGAGCCACCGCGCCCAGTCTGTTCAATTGACTTTTTGAAAAAAACATAACTAGAAGAGTTTTTTTGTTTGTTTTGTTTTTGTTTTTGTTTTTTGGTAGAGGCTCAGCAAAGGACAGATTGAAAGGACAAACTGAAGGGAAAGTGGACTGGTGCAGTGAAAACTTAACCTTGATAAGTACACAAGTATCTCCACTTCTGCTAAGGTAGGTTTTTCTTCGCTTTCAGTTCACGACAGCTAGTTTATACCAGTAAGTTAATTGTTCCATAGCCCGATTGGCAGGATGCATTTAAATTCCAAAACGGTGATAAATGCCCGGGAATTTTCCTCTTAAAGAGAGTTCAAGGCCTGGCGCGGTGGCTCACGCCTGTAATCCTAGCTCTTTGGGAGACCGAGGCTGGCGGATTGCTCAAGGTCAGGAGTTCGAAACCAGCCTGAGCAAGAGCAACACCCGTCTCTACTATAAACAGAAAGAAATTAATTGGCCAACTAATATATATAGAAAAAATTAGCCGGGCATGGTGGTGCATGCCTGTAGTCCCAGCTACTCGGGAGACTGAGGCAGCAGAATCGCTTGAGCCCAGGAGTTTGAGGTTGCTGTGAGCTAGGCTGATGCCACGGCACTCACTGTAGCCTGGGTAACAAAGTGAGGCCCTGTCTTAAAAAAAAAAAAAAAAAAAAAAAGAGAGTTCAAGAACTTCCTCTTAAACATCATACATTGTTAATCAACTTCACAGTATTTTCTCTTCAGCCACATGTTCAGACGTTTTTGAAAGAAGCTCAAACCATGAAAGGTGGTGTGTGTGTGTGTGTGAGAGAGAGAGAGAGAGAGAGAGAGAGAGAGAGAGAGAGAGAGACAGACAGACAGACAGACAGAGAGAGTTGGAAATTGATATATTCATCAGGATGACCCAGATATCAGCCGAGAGAGACCGCTACACCTATTCTGGGACCCAATGAAGCTATTTTCACACCAGAGTGAATTTATTAACAGTCTCCTCCCATACTGTTTTAAGGTCCTATTTGAAGTCAGCTTATAAGTCCTGATTCGGATGTGAAGAGAACGACCTCGCTTCCAGGTCAGGCTTACCCTTCAGTTTAAGTGGCTGTTCATTGCTGAGTTAATCACGAAAAACAGTCCCCTTGGGCTAAAGAAAGGTAAAAGCACGTCCGAGTTTGGCAGTTGATGGCAAGACGCTTGCTTTGCTGAGTACTGAATTTAATATGCATAATTCTCAGTAGCTACGTGAAAAAACAGCCAGAGCTCTGACCCCGACGTGATTTGAACACGCAACCTTCTGATCTGGAGTCAGACGCGCTACCGTTGCGCCACGAGGTCCCCAGGGCCAATTTCTTTTTGTGCTTTAGAGGAGTGTTAATTTCAGCAGCTGTCAGGTGTAACAAACAGTATTTGTTTATTTACTCCGTTTTTATTAAGGCCTAGGATTGACCATGAGAACTTTGTCCCTTTTGTGACGCGGCTATTCAAAGCGAAATGTGAAAGTGAATGCAGCAGGCAAGAAGCGAAAGCCACGGGGTTCCAGAATCCTTATTTTGTCATTCGGGAAAACCCACCTCCCCAGGGCTACGGAGTCTCCAAGGGCGCGAAGTTGGGGACAGGACAGCGGAAAATGCGCCGCTCAGCGGGAAGGCTGGGGTGAGGTCGTCAAGAATCCGGGTTCCCTTCTCCCCAGCCCCTTTGGAGTCCCGAAATGATTTGCACGTGGGTCAGACTTAGGAAGAAAGACTAAGTCCTTTGCTTTAAAAAATAACACATATTCTTTGTAGGAATCTCATCTGATAGCCAAAAATCCTACAATAAGAAGTTGAGCGCCTACAGACACTGGCTCTGTACGTCTGTACATCTTGCCACGTGATATAATCTCTGGGGTTAAAGAACAGAGGGGTGAAAGAGGGGAAGATTAAGGCTTTGTTTTGGGGATGTTGAATAAGATCCTGGATAATACGATTTCACTATCAGTGCTATACACACACACACACTTATATATGGTTTTTTTTTTTTACATTCACTTTGTTGTGCAACCAATCTCCAGAACTCTTTCCATCTTGCAAAACTGAAACTCTGTACCCCTTAAACTCCCTATTCGCTCCTCCCCCAGCCCCTGGCAATCACCATTCCATTGTCTGTATGAATTTGACTATTCTAGGGACTTCGTATAGGTGGAGCCATAAGGAACCTGTCTTTCTGTGACAAATAACATACTGAAGAAATGATTAAATGAAAAGTTAGAATTTGAAGATGCTGAAAAGAAAGATGCAACCAACAGAACAAATCCTTTAAAAATGAGATTGGATGCAATCTAAATGTTTTACTTAGGGTTTGACTTTTCTGCCAAGAGGGTGGACAAATTTCCTAATGTAAGGTGGGAAAGAAAGGTGCACACCTGTGCATATTATTTTATTGGGTGTTCAGAAGACAATTCAGCTCTCACCTAATGGGATCTATTTTTCGGTGAATTATCAGGCAAGATTATCAAGTAAAAGGGCAGTAGAGGCTATTTATTTGTAAAATTGTGATTCAAAGATTTTCTGCCAAGATTGTTTTAAGATGTAAAGATGGGCGGGGTGCGGTGGCTCACGCCTGTAATTCTAGCACTCTGGGAGGCCGAGGTGGGAGGACTGCTTAAACTCAGGAGTTCGAAACCAGCCTGAGCAAGAGTGAGACCCCCATCTCTACTAAAATTAGAAAGAAATTAATTGGCCAACTAAAAATATATATAGAAAAAATTAGCCGGGCATGGTGGCACATGCCTGTAGTCCCAACTACTCGGGAAGCTGAGGCAGTAGGATTACCTGAACCCAGGAGTTTGAGGTTGCTGTGAGCTAGGCTGACTCCACGGCACTCTAGCCTGGGCAACAGAGTGAGGCTCTGTCTCAAAAAAAAAAAAAAAAAAAAAGAAGAAGAAGAAGAAGAAGAAGTAAAGATGACTGTAGCACAACATTAAGTGGAATGCCTGCTATGTGTCACTGCCAATTCTAAGCATGTTACATTAGTAATCTCACACACTGTCTGAGGTAGACATTATTATCATAAATCCCATTTTTCTGAAGAAGAAATAGAGAAACAGAGAAAATAAGCAAATTACCCAAAGTGACTCATTTATGAAGGAACAGACCTGGGAAAAGTCCTCCCAGCTTCCCCCTATTGCTGGGTTAGGCAGACCCTTGTGTGAACAAACTCCCTCAAGTTTAGGGTGGGTCAGCTATCCTGGGTTACTCTTGGAGGGTGAAAATTTCAATCTCTTTCATTACATCAATGGAAATTACCCCTTTTATACTCCTCATGGTCAAGTGGAGGTGTATTTGTACAAGCAGTATAGCAGGATAGGGGATTCACTCTCTTTTATATAGATTTAGAGAAATTTTCATCAATTTCCCAGCTAGTCGTTCAATGCCAACACTGCCCAGTGGTCTGTAGAATGAGCTACGCAGTGTAGTTGTGTAGAACAATTTATTCTAAGACCTCCTGACACGATGTAAAGCGCAAAGCTTGAAGGTAAAAAGCACAGCTCTTCCTTATGGTTAGTGTTCCTCCCACGGTAGCTCAGTTCCGAAAACAAATTAATAATGACTACACTGGAATAGCATATGCAGCTGTTGTGGAAAATACAAGTACCTCCCCCATTCTCACCCCATCCCGGTCATTAACTAAACCTCAGCATTTATATGCATGCGAGCACAGCTCCTGCCCTCAGCCCTTTGGTCAGCCCGGGGGACGGGTCATCGCGGCGCTTCCCTCTGGCCTCTCCCTCGGGCCTCCCAGACTCCCGGTGGTGTCCAGATGGTGGGCTCCGGCGGCGCCCGAGTCCCGGCGAGCGGACTGTGCGGGAGTTGGGGGGGCGGCGGCATGGGAGCCACTGGCCCCTCCTGCCTCGCGCTGGGTGTTCCTGTGCGCTCCCCCCCCCCCCGCAGCTGTCCCCGCAGCTCCTCGGTCCCCAGCCTCCAATCCACCAGCGCGGTCAGCCCCCGGGAGCGGCCGTCGCCCAGACTCAGTGCGGTCGGGTCTTCCTGGTCCCCTACGCACATCCCGCTCCTTCCTTCCCAGAAGGGACCTTAGATCAGACCCTCGAACCGGACTTGGCACCGCTGAGTCCAAACAAAGCAACCCAGTGAAACTTACAAGGATTCCCGGGGTGAACTGGGAAGGACCCGGCGCGGGATCCCGGCTCGGTGGCTCGGTGGAGGGCCGGGCAAGTGCACCCAGAAGGCCCGGCCCCTCCTCCTCCAGTGGGGACCCAGCCCCAGCCCCAGCCGGAGGAAGCCCAGCCCCGGAGGGTAGGGGTTAACAGCCCCTAGCGCGTGAGCAGGGCCTTCCTGGAGTCCAGTTGGTTACACAGCCCAAGGCCGTGGTAAACTCCACCTGAGACTAAATTATACGTACAGTGGCCATCGATGGTCAACACTCGCCTTAAGGAACAATTAAAGTCAACTTTGAAGAGAGAGTCAAGGGCGCGGGAAACCTTTAAGAACACTCCCGCAACACACTACTGTACGCGTCATCTTCGATTCCCACTGGAGATGCTCGGCGTAATATCACACACCTATGGTAGTTCAACAGTCGCGAGATTCCACCTGCCTGGCCACGGCAGAGAAGGGGAATGAACGTGAATGAACCCTATAATGGCACCTCCAAAGTAAGAAATGTAGTAAAACGAATGGAGCGAGGGCAGCACTTATTTGGCAAATTGTGACTCTAAGACTTACTCTGAGGGGTTGTTTTAAAATTTGGAGTAGATTGTAGAAGAGTTAAAACGGAGCGAAGGGATCGTTCTGAGGGCTCTACTTGGTTCCCAGTTAACCACACTAACTTCACATCTAACATCACGTAGCGCTGGAGTCAAGTTCCTTGTCCTCCTTACGTATGAAAGGTGAGAATGAAGCAGAGCGAGATTAATAAGACACACCCTGGACTCACAGAGGGGGGCCTGTGGCAGGTCGGACCTAAACTCATAGCGAGCTAATTGATTACAGTGGTAGGATGTGGACATAGGAATTCCAGCCCATTTTGGGTCCGGTTGGCTTTAGATTTTGCAGGGGAAGAAGCTAGGTGTGCCTTGGGTGGAGGGAGACACGCAGAAAGAAACCGGTCAGCATTTCTGTTAGCATTTAAAAATTGACATAGCGCAGTGGCTCACGCCTGAAGTTTTAACACTTTGGGAGGCTGGGGGGGGGCACATCGCTCAAGGTCAGGAGTTGGCAACCAGCCTGAAGACCCTGTCTCTACTAAAAAAAATAGAAAGAAATTAATTGGCCAACTAAAAGTATATAGAAAAAATTAGCCGGGCATGGTGGCACATGCCTGTAGTCCCAGCTACTTGGGAGGCTGAGGCAGAAGGATTGCTTGAGCCCAGGAGTTTGAGGTTGCTATGAGCTAGGCTGACGCCATGGCACTCTCACCTGGGGAACAGAGCCAGATTCTGTTTCCAATAAATAAATAAATAAATAAATAAATAAATAATAAATAAATAAATAAAAATAAAGATTGACATGACTTCTTGCCTTCCACACAGATTCCTTAAAGGGAAGCCCATGGGGGACAAGAGAGTGCTCACAGTTCCAAGTTAAAACCTGGTTTGCCATTCTTGATAATGTTCCCCTATAACAATAGTAGTTAACATGAGTAATTTTTTCAAGAAAATATCCCCGCCGGGCGTGGTGGCTCACGCCTGTAATCCTAGCACTCTGGGAGGCCGAGGCGGGCGGATTGCTCAAGGTCAGGAGTTCAAAACCAGCCTGAGCGAGACCCTGTCTCTACCATAAAGATAGAAAGAAATTAATTGGCTAACTAATATATATATATCAGCCGGGCATGGTGGCTCGTGCCTGTAGTCCCAGCTACTCGGGAGGCTGAGGCAGGAAGATCGCTTGAGCCCAGGAGTTTGAGGTTGCTGTGAGCTAGGCTGACACCACGGCATTCACTCTAGCCTAGGCAAGAAAGCGAGACTCTGTCTCAAAAAAAAAAGAAAAAGAAAGAAAAAAATAAAATATCCCATAACATTCTGCACAGCCTCAGGAAATAAGATTGGACTTGTGAGCGTTGGTGCTTTCCCTTCCTACATTCCTAGATTTTCTTCCTAGCTTTATTCCTAAATCAGCTCATTTCCCACATTGCCCGCAAGAGGCATCAAAAGAGCATTGTTCAAGTATGTGTTCTCCCCGTCTTTTTTTTTTATACAGCACAACCAGCTGACACTTTTGTTGTAGTTGGTAAATATTACTCCAAATTTAACTAACTAAACAAAATCAACTGTTGCCAAAACAAAAGTCAAATAGAAAGAACAATCAACAAACCAGAAAAGAAAACCCACAAAACATTGTAATTAAGGCTGACAAAGGACAAATGGGGAGAACATTTGCCACACTGTGGGAAACAAAGGGTTAATGAACAAATGCAATTCGAAGGTGTTTGTTGAGGCGTCTCTACCGTCACCATGGAAACTGTGACGGGGCGAGGCTTCGGAGGGGCAGAGTCCGAGGCCCGGGTAGTGAGCTAGAGCTCGAGGTCCCAAAGACGACCAGTACTTAAAGCAACCACCTTGGTGGCTTCTGCGACCCCAGCTGCTGTCTGCGCTCTGGTGCTGGGGAACACCAGGTTCCACCGCCTGTCCGCTTCCAGATGGCGGTGTGATTCTGGAACAGGTCATCGTCCCTAAGCTCCAATAAACTGGGACATCTGACTTGACCGTGGGTGGACAGTCGGTGGGCAAGGACTCCGACTGGATGGGGGAGGGCGAGGACTCTTGGCAGGTTGGGGCCCTCCCTCCGCGGCTGGAGTCTGGCAGGCGCAGCCCCGGGATGACTTCCCCAGTTGTTAGTCAAGTGGGGATGCCGACTTGCACCACGTCCACTTGTGACGATTGTGACGCGAAGCCACAGCTAGGGATGAGCAGGCATGTAGGGGTGGGGGTGAAAGCCTGGGTCATTAGGGCCTGATACATGACAGAAAGAGTCTGGGTGCCGAGAGGAGGCTCTCCAGCTCCTGCTGATTGTGTTTATCCCTTTCTTCCAGAAGCGCATTAAAGCAGGCTCTACGGAGGTGGCCACTCTGACCCACAGCTCCTTTTCTGAGTCTCAGGCCTTCCACATCTACTTTCTCTCTACACTTGGGGAAGCTAAAGAAAAAGCGGAGAAACACCAAGCGGAGCCACATTGGGTTTGGAAGTATATACCCAAATTCCATCGCTCACGGATTAGTGACCCCAGGAGGGGCATTACCACGTTACCTACCGAATGAAAGGGGCTCGCTACCAAATGCTCTAGAAGCCAATGCTATGGCACCGCGTTTGAGAAAAGAAAAGCTTTATTGCAAATCGACCTACAAGAAGACAGGAGTCCGGCTCAAATCTGTCTCTCTGTGTCGGCTTTAAGATAGTATTTGTATTAGAAAATGTTTGGGGGTGGGTTCTAGGATTAGGAAAGGGTAGGGCTGGGAAGTCCTGGGCATGCGCAGTTCTCTCTTCATGCTTGCTCCTGGATCCTACTTGCAAACTGTGGGGGAGTTAGGAAACAAGCGGTGGAAGATAAAGCTGTGCCATCAAAGTTTGTTCTGAGCAGTGGCCAGGTGGCCGTATTGACTCCAATCGATTTCTGCCAGGTTTTTTGTTTTTCTTTTTTTAAATCTCACAAGCTGAGGGAGTAGCTTCAGCATTCCAGAAAATTGTTTGTTTTCTTATCTGCTATCCTGCAAGCTCAAGAATTTGTCAGTCACTGGTTTCTTTAACACTTTGGGGCACGTTTCAACCAGAATGAACAGCACAAGAGCTCAATGACACACATATTATGGGAAATCTCAGAAGGGTAGGAAATTCTGGCTGGGGAGGTTAATAGACGTGAGGGTGTGAAAGTTCCATCGGCAGTAGTAGAATATGTGCAGAACACCAGAGTAACAAGAGAAAGCCTCAGAAGGGACAGATGACAGATATTTCCTGTAGCAAATCTTTTACAGTGTTGAAAAAGATGCAGACCTTTTCTAAACCCAAATGGTCATGGAGGCATCAGGTGACCAGGAGCTGGATAAACACTGAAGAAACAGACATGACACATTCTTACTGCATGTAGCACAAGCCAGAGAGGAAAATGTAGGTCGAATCTCAGAACAAAACTTAGAGCCTTAACAAACATCATCATCCACAAAAGAAGGAGAAAAAGAAAGGCATGCTTGGTCTGCACTCACAGCTTCAGTTAGTGTACTTTCTTCTACACCAAAGTGGGTAGATGTTACTAATGATTTCTTCATGTGGGAGTTGCCAGGACTAAATCTGTCTCCACCTGCAGTATTCACATTTACTCAAACCATGCATATTCCAGGAGCAGTGCATCCTTCATAGGGTCATATCCATTCTTTTAGTACCCTGTGGCTCCCCTCTGAGCTGTGAAAGGCCTCCTTCCATCTGTCCAGGTATCTGGAGGGAAGTGAATGCTGAGGGCAGGAGGATTTCCATTTCCTAAAGGATCTGGGTAAGGGCTCATTATTGTATAATATCATTCATGCTTTGAGCAGAACACTCATGCTGTCAGCCCCAGGGCCCCTCTCCCAGATACCCAGTCCCCCTCCCTTTGAATCAGAACAGCTCCATACTTGTGTATCTTACAATATGCATTTTTAAGATATATTGGCCAGGTGCAGTGGCTCACGCCTGTAATCCTAGCACTCTGGGAGGTCGAGGCAGGTGGATTGCTCGAGGTCAGGAGTTTGAAACCAGCCTGAGCAAGAGTGAGACCCTGTCTCTACTATAAATAGAAAGAAATTAATTGGCCAACTAATATATATATAAATTATCAAGGCATGGTGGCGCATGCCTGTAGTCCCAGCTACTTGGGAGGCTGAGGCAGGAGGATTGCTTGAGCCCAGGAGTTTGAGGTTGCTGTGAGCTAGGCTGACGCCACGGCACTTACTCTAGCCTGGGCAACAAAGTGAGACTCTGTCTACAACAACAACAACAACAACAACAACAAAAGATATTATATTGTAAAAGGGTTTCACTCCTTTTTAACATATGACTTGGACTGCCATTTGAGCCTGGTGTGTCATGAAGCAAAATCCTGCAGTTGGTTAATGACAATCTTACTTGTTGTTGTTCTTATTGTTACAATTAATAGTGACAATGTAATTATAAAAACATGGATTGTGTTGCATCTAATTCATGCACAGAAAACAATAAAAACAAATTAGAAAGGATGGTTTTGTTTTAATAAAACGCTGTGGCCCCAGGGAAAAATTTTTTTTTCTAGTGTGGCAGTCAATGTGTTAAAAAAGAAGTTTGAATCCTAGCACTCTGGGAGGCTGAGGCGGGCGGATTGCTCGAGGTCAGGAGTTCGAAACCACCCTGAGTGAGACCCCGTCTCTACTAAAAAATAGAAAGAAATTAATTGACCAACTAAAAATATATATACAAAAAAAATTTAGCCAGGCGTGGTGGCACATGCCTGTAGTCCCAGCTACTCGGGAGGCAGAGGCAGGAGGATCACTTGAGCCCAGGAGTTTGAGGTTGCTGTGAGCTAGGCTGACGCCATGGCACTCACTCTAGCCTGGGCAACAAAGTGAGACTCTGTCTCAAAAAAAGAAAAAGAAGTTTGCCCCCAAAGAAGGTCAGATGCACTTGGCCGATGCTGTCTTCCATCCATGTGATTATTGTACCCACCTGGCTCAGGCTGCCACTTGGCCTCAATGGGTCAGGGACCTCTAATCCCCATTGTTACTTGTGAGCACTACTGTGCAAAGGCATCTCTGAAGGCTGCCTTGGTACCCAGAAGACAGCCACCCTGACACACATAATGATGCTGGTGCCTTTCCATGCCTTGCTCCTTGCTGTGTGGCTAAATGGCCTATCCTCTGGGACCTCCATGGAACATTGTCCTCTGGCAGCTTTTCTGGCCTTATGAAGCATTATTTAAGTAAGCACATCCACATGGCTGAAACTTTTAATTCCTTCTTCCAACATCTGCTGTGGCAATTTAAGTCTTTTTTCCCTGCTTGGTTTGGGCCATTACTGTTCCCATGTTTCTAGATGCCATCCTAGCTATAGGTTTGCACCATCCCCTGGGGTTCTTTTCAGGATAGTTAATCCCATATCCCAGGTTAGTGCTCCCAAATCAATGAACTCCATTTTCTAACTTTGCTTTGCTCAGCCCTTGGCAGAATCCAGTCCCACTAGGACTTTCCCAGCTCCACTTGGTCCATGTAGACTAGATCCTGCTGTTCCTTGGGGCATAGTCCCCTTCCTCCTTTTTCTTTTTTTTTTTTTATATGGAACGCTTCACGAATTTGCGTGTCATCCTTGCGCAGGGGCCATGCTAATCTTCTCTGTACCGTTCCAATTTTAGTATATGTGCTGCCGAAGCGAGCACCCTTCCTCCTTTTTCTTGCTAGCTCATGCCTACCTGGGTTACATTGTGACTTAACCCTAACTATTAGCCTACTGGCCAGGCTGGAAGGTAGGAAAAATATGGAGGGGTGATGTGAACTTTGCAGGGAAGTAGCCTCAGCATGGTCTTTAAGCAAGGGAGGAGAGTTAGTTCTTAATAGGGAAGAGGGGGCCAATTAAGCAGGGTCAGAGGGTACAGGGAAAATTAGGGTCCAGGATTTGGGGGTACATCCACCTAGATATCCCCGCCCTATGTGTCGGATCCTATTGTTTCCCCACCAGCACACTGACTTTGGCATAGCAGGACTCCCTCGATTGAGAGTTTGCCCTTCTTTGGCTGTTACTCATGAACAAGTCCTGGGTCTGGCCCTCAGTTTTCTCTGCCCTTTAGCTACAGGTGATAAGAGCTACTTTATGTGCTACCAAGGAGAGCCCTGGCATTCTCAATTAGCTCTTAATTGCTGATTAATTACTCTCAGCTTAGCTATAGCCACTGCAATTGCCACTGTCTTTGCAATGACTAATTCCCTGAAATTTATCAGATGCCAACTAGGCACTCCCTTGCACCTGTAGGCTGCTGCAGTTGACCACCAGTGAAGGTTAAGCCTATGCCAGAGGACATCCATGCTCCACCTACCACCAGTGTGTATGTAGGGGGGCTCCTCTTGGATGGCCAGATGGTCAGTGATTGAGCATCAAAATAGCATCCCTGCTTTCCCAGACCACTTTGGCACCGACTGCCATAAGTTGGGCCATAGGTTGAGCAGCCTGTGAGATATATAGTTATGTGCAGGAGATTTACTGGGGACGCACACGCAGTCATCACCTGTAGACAGGAAAAGGGGAACACAGGACCAGGAAGAGGGAGAACCTGGGCCACCCTGCCATTCCAGGGAAGGCCTCCACCAACCTCACCAGCTTTTCTGAAGCTGGGAAGGCTGTTCAGAGTTGCCGTGAGTAGGGGGCAACTGGAGTACTGTTTTTTGCACCCTGAGCTTGGACATGAGTGGCTGAAAGAAGGGCACAGCTCTGGGCAGTGGCCCTTCTCAGTGGAGGCAGTTTGGGAAGAGGGTGACACCTGAGGACTGCCTGTCAATGCTGTCCCAGCAACGTGAGTAAAGTCCTTCTTTTCTGAAGGGGATCTAGATGAGCACTGCAGTGTACCAAGAAAAGGCGCCCTGACCCCAGAAAGACCAGGCCATCACCATTGCCATCATTAGTGTTTGTTGTTTTAAAACAATTCCTACTAGCCGGGCGCTGTGGCTCACGCCTGTAATCCTAGCTCTTGGGAGGCCGAGGCAGGCGGATTGCTCAAGGTCAGGAGTTCAAAACCAGCCTGAGCAAGAGCGAGACCCCGTCTCTACTATAAATAGAAAGAAATTAATTGGCCAACTGATATATATATATATATAAAAAATTAGCCGGGCATGGTGGCGCATGCCTGTAGTCCCAGCTACCCGGGAGGCTGAGGCAGAAGGATCACTCGAGCCCAGGAGTTTGAGGTTGCTGTGAGCTAGGCTGACGCCACGGCACTCACTCTAGCCTGGGCAACAAAGTGAGAGTCTGTCTCAAAAAAAAAAATAAAAAAAAAACAATTCCTACTGCTAACATGGCAGGAAACACTGCAGGAGTATTGACATCTGCATGGGGCAAGACTTAGCAACGGGCAAATTTGTTTTATTAATCTATGTAAATTATATAAAGTTATAACTATATAGTGTTTTGAAAGGTAGCTTAATGCAAATGAGTTACCAAATTTTAAATATTACTTAATTCCTATTTAGATTTAAACAGCCACAAAAAGTAACTCATGGTTACCACGCTGAATAGCACAGTTTTGATATGTCAAATAATTCATTTTTTTTCCCAAATAGGGATAATATATCTCCTGCAATGAAGCTGTTTCAAAAGAATTCACCTAATATGAACACAAATTATTTCAAAAGAAAGCAGCACAAGACCTAACAAAGAAAGTACAGTTTAAAACAAAAAGGAAAAGGAAAAGCAAAAGTTTGCCTAAGAAGCTTCCTTGAACACCCAGTACATCAGCAGGAATGAAATCTATGATTAAAAAACCGGCAGCAAAAAACAAACAAAAAACATAAAAAGAAATAAAAAATAAATACATAAAAGAGAATAAATAAAAAATACAAAACCCGCAGGACTTACTGAACTTAAGGAAGCCATCATTTCTACAATGTAAGACAAATGTATATATCCCAGGGCTCAGGCCAAAGGGGGCAAGACTGCAGAAGAAGCTGGAATACAGGCAGCAGTACACGGCATTGGGGTGGGAGGGAATAAATAAAAATCAAGTAGTGTTAAGTCTGTAAAATAAGTTTAAAGAGATTTAGTCTGAGCCAAATTTGAGGATCATGACCCGAAGCCACGTCCAAGAAGCCTTGAGCAAGTGGACTCGCTGTGGTTGGGGTTAGTTTGGTTTTTATACATTTCAGGGAGACAGGGGTTACAGGTAAAGTCATAAATCAATACGTGGGAGGCATACATTGGTTTGCCATAGGGATCCCAGGCTGAGGCGCCTCTCTCTCACTGCAGTACTCCGGGTTTTTGCCCTCCAGGGTTTTCGCCCTTCATAGCACTCTGGAAGCCCCAACTCTTGGCAGTCATGACCTGCTTCCCGTGAGCCTCCGCTTCCACGCCCTCGGGGCGTGTCTCCCTACCCAGCAGCCCTCACGCGGCGCGGCACAGCCGACATCAGGGCTTCAAGATGGCGTCAGCCGGTGAGTGTCGGGCCCTAAGTAGGGCGTTTTGGACGCAGCGGTGGAAGCAAGGTCCGGGGTCCAGGGCCCAGAGCCGTACTGGGAGGGGAAGGAGCTGCAGAGCCGCCTGCCTTTCGCTCAGGGACTTTGCCGCTGCTTCCCTTGAGACACGCCCGGCCCTTACTCCAGGGGTCCTACCCTGTCTGACCCTCCGCTCTCCCATCCGTGGCTTCCTGCTGCCCAGGGCCCTCGCCGCCTGGTTTCGGCGTGGAGAGTGAGGGCAAAGGACAGCTGCGGCACGCGCCTAGGAATGCACTGCCTTAGACACTTTCCCTCTCTGCTGAGGAATAGCTTCCTCCCTGCTTGCCGCGAACCAGGCGCTTTGCGTTTGGACCCTACGCAGAGCTTCTGTCCTTCCTCTCGAAATTGAAGGTCAAATTAAACTCTAGGAGAAGCGAATGCCTAAGACGGTACCCGGCACCACCTAAGGTTTGGTTCGTGTATGTCGAATAGGCTTAGAAAGGTGAACTGACCTGGTCAAGGTCACAGCTGGTAAGAGGGCTGAGCTGGGATTCAAACCTGGGGCCTCATGATAAGTGAGCTTTATTCGCATGGATGGCCATAGGGCCAGCAGGCTTTTCAGTGACACGCATGTGTAATCTCTACGGTCATCCGGCTGTACACATTGATTTTTTTTAAATAAGGAAACCATGTTTTAGCCCTAGATTTTTTTTTCTTTTTGAGACAGAGTCTCAATCTGTTGCCCAGGCTAGAGTGAGTGCCGCGGCATCAGCCTAGCTCACAGCAACCTCAATCTCCTGGGCTCAAGCGATCCTTCTGCCTCAGCCTCGCGAGTAGCTGGGACTACAGGCATACGCCACCATGCCCAGCTAATTTTTTGTATATATATTTTTAGTTGGTCAATTAATTTCTTTCTATTTTTAGTAGAGGTGGGGTCTCGCTCAGGCTGGTTTCGAACTCCTGACCTCCAGCATCCGCCCACCTCGGCCTTCCAGAGTGCTAGGATTACAGGTGTGAGCCACCACGTCCCGCGTAGTCCTAGATTTTTATAGTGGCCTAGTCTGGGGGCAATGTCGGGAACGTTGATCCCATTTAAAAGATGAAGAAAATAATGGTCCAGGATGTGGTGTGGCCTCTCTGAGGTCACACAGCTGATAATGGCAGTTTTGATTAACCCATGTATGTCTTACCTCAGTTTCTGTATTCTTAATCTCTCAGCTTGGAGAGGGGATCAGAAAAGGTGAGAGTGAAGCTGTTTTCCCATCTGTAAAATGCGCATTAGAATATTCCTCATCCATGGTGGTTGTGTGGTTTAAAGGATACAAGATGTGAAAAGGGAGCATTTTGAAGTATGGAGGCTTGGCATCTTATTAAAGCACAGGGTTGTAGAAGAGCGCTCTGCATTAAGGATTAAATGGTTTAGTACATGAAAGACACTTGGAACACAGCTAGCATCTGTAAGGCTCATGTGTTTTCTCCTGGCCCACAATGGAGTACTCAGTTGGGTTGAGCTGGTTATCCTAGCTTTACTCTGTGATCTTTGGGCATGGTCATGTCACATGCCTGGCCCATTTAGCATCTCCTCAGGTGAAGAAATTGGAATCCATATCCCTTAAGTATTGATGATCTTTTAGGTGGTGTCTGTTGCCAGAGCACAAAGCAACTAGTTTCTCAATAAAGTGAGGGACATATGAATTGTCAACAGTAGATAGAACTATGTGAGCTAGATTTCCTGCGGCCAGTTTTGTTTGGCCATGAGCTAAGAGTGGTTTTTATATTTTTAAAAAGGTTGTTTTTAAAAAAGAAAATATGCAACATAGACCTTGTATAGCCTGCAAAGTCTAAAATCTATACTCTCTGGCCAACTTCTGTGTTGGATTTAGCACCTAGGAGACACTTGGCAATTCCATGCAGCTCCATAATAAATGAACATTTTGCTTCAAGTCGTGAAATCACATGCCCTCTCAAGAACCTGTGCTTGTTCTACAACCATTGGTGAGAGTCTGTTGTGTACCAGGAACTGTGTGTGAGGATGTTCCCACATTCAGGTAGCTCATGATCAGATAGAAAATAATGGGTCTCATTGATGTAGTACCCGGAGCCATGTACCAAAGTGGGTACTATTATTGCCCTTATTTTATTTATTTATTTTTTTGGGGGGGACAGAGTCTCGCTTTGTTGCCTAGGCTAGAGTGAGTGCCATGGCGTCAGCCTAGCTCACAGCAACTTCAATCTCCTGGCTCAAGCAATCCTTCTGCCTCAGCCTCCCAAGTAGCTGGGACTACAGGCATGCGCCACCATGCCCGGCTAATTTTTTCTATATATATTAGTTGGCCAATTAATTTCTTTCTATTTATAGTAGAGACGGGGTCTCGCTCTTGCTCAGGCTGGTTTCGAACTCTTGACCTCAAGCAATCCGCCCGCCTCGGCCTCCCAGAGAGCTAGGATTACAGGCGTGAGCCACCACACCCGGCCTATTGCCCTTATTTTACAAAGTTCAAAACTAAAGACAGCAGTACCTTGCCCAAGGGCACACAGCTACAAAGTGGCACTAAACCCAGAAACTTGGTCCCAGATTCTGTGGCTTGTCACTGCACTCTACAGCATCTCTTGTGTGAATCAGTCATTGCAGATGGATGTTCCAGCACTGCAGAGGAGTGGTGAGGGGGTGGGGGTGGGGGGAAAAGGGGTTCTGATATGGCTGCCAAGGACTGAGGCTTTTGTCTGTCTTTCACTAAAAGAGAAATTCTTGGGAATCAATGGGTACACCTCTTAGGAATAGGACAGTACCTTGGAGTTTTGTGATGATGCTGAACTTGGCTCTCCTTAAGACTAATTTTTTTTTTTTTTTTTTTTTTTTTAGACAAGAGTCTCACTTTGTTGCCCAGGCTAGAGTGAGTGCCGTGGTGTCAGCCTAGCTCACAGCAACCTCAATCTCCTGGGCTCAAGGGATCCTATTGCCTCAGCCTCCCGAGTAGCTGGGACTACAGGCATGCGCCACCATGCCCGGCTAATTTTCTGTATATATATTTTTAGTTGGTAAATTAATTTCTTTATATTTTTAGTAGAGACAGGGTCTCTCTCAGGCTGGTTCAAACTCCTGACCTCGAGCAATCCGCCCGCCTCGGCCTCCCAGAGTGCTAGGATTACAGGCGTGAGCCACCACGCCTGGCCAAGACTAATGTGTTTTTATTTTTTTTCCTGCTCTTATAAATTTCTTTATTTTGTTTAAGGAAACACTCTTGTCTTCGTAATACAGAGATAGAAACAGGTAGAAAAATAAATTTTAAATTGTTGGCTTGCTTTCTCCTGTGATGTGCCAGGCACCATGCCAGCCCCTGAACATGGTCATGAGAATGCAGAGAATATTTACATGTTTATGTGAATGTGAAAAAATAGCTTCACTGGGTCCAGAAGTGACTTTATTTATTTATTTAGACACAGAATCTCGCTCTGTCACCGTGTATAAGTGCAGTGGTGTCATCACAGCTCACTGTAACCTCAAACTCCTAAGTTCAAGCGATCCTTCTGCTTCAGCCCCTGGAGTAGCTGGGACTACAGGCGCACACCACCATGCCTGGCTAAGTTTTTCTAATTTTGATAGAGAGGGGTCTTCCTCTTGCTCAGGCCAGCCCGAACTCCTGACCTCAAGCAATCCTCCCAGAGTGCTAGGATTGCAGGCATGAGGCACCACACTTGGCCTTGTCACCAGCCTTATACCAGTCAAAATACCTTGATTTAAAATACTGTTTTTAGGCTGAGCAGGAGGATCGCTGGAGGCAAGGAGTTTGAAGCCAGGCTGGGCAACACAGCAAGACCTCATCAATGTAAAAATTAAAATAATTAGCCAGGTGAGTGGCACACACCTGTAGCCCTAGCTACTCAGGAGTCTGAGGTGGGAAGATCACTTGCTTCAGCCCAGGAGTTCAAGGTTACAGTGAGCTGTGATCGAACCACTGCACCCTAGCGTGGGCAATAGAGTTAGATCCTGGTCTCTAAAAACAAGAAAAAACAAAATCGTTTTTTCTTTGGCACATCTCCTCCAGCATTGTTCTATTTTAAAAAGCATTTTAAGACTTTTTATGGTGGAAGATTTAAAATACAAAGGAAACAATAATGTAACAAATGTATTACATTCATTATCAAGTTTCAGCAGTTAACAACACCACTGCCATCTGTTTCCATCTCAGCTTTTATTACCCACTCCCCACCACATACATGGCAGTCTTTAAAGCCAGTGGTTGGTTTTAGAATGATGTGCTTGAGCCCCTCACTGCGTGCAAGAAAACTTTAAAAGTGTGGCAGGAGTATTGACCATGTTCACATTCAAAAAGAAAGGAAGTGTAATTTTCCTTGTACTAAAAGCCTGCCGTTCCAGGTGAAAACAAGACTGAGATGCGTGCTTATTAAACTTTTTTTAGAAATAGCCCAGGCATGATGACAGAGGGTCATTTTTGTATGATACTGTTTAATGTTGAGCTTAATATCATTGACACTGAACTCTCCAGTAGAGGTTTGGAATGTATCCTGAAATTCATTTTTTTTTTTTTTTTTTTGAGACAGAGTCTCGCTTTGTTGCCCAGGCTAGAGTGAGTGCCGTGGCGTCAGCCTAGCTCACAGCAACCTCAAACTCCTGGGCTCGAGTGATCCTTCTGCCTCAGCCTCCCGGGTAGCTGGGACTACAGGCATGCGCCACCATGCCCGGCTAATTTTTTTTTTATATATATATATCAGTTGGCCAATTAATTTCTTTCTATTTGTAGTAGAGACGGGGTCTCGCTCTTGCTCAGGCTGGTTTTGAACTCCTGACCTTGAGCAATCCGCCCGCCTCGGCCTCCCAAGAGCTAGGATTACAGGCGTGAGCCACAGCGCCCGGCCTGAAATTCATTTTTTTGTTTGCTTTTTTCTTTTTGAGGGAAAGGGAAGTATATTTGAGACTACCTCATATTTTGTAAATATTCTCAAACTAATTACATTTTCTGTTTGTTAAAGAACTAAAGGGTATGATTAATCCCTGAAGTCCTATATGCTTAAATTGGTCTTAAAGTTCAGTGAAAATGCTTTTCTTTACCTTCCCCCATTTGGATGTTTCATAGTGAGATTTCAGCAGTAATATCCACAGTTTGCAGTGTTCCAGGTGCCGTTCCATACCTTTACATCAGTTCTCACTTATGCTTGGAATAAGCCATTTCACAGATAGGAAACTGGCTCAATGGTTATATAGGAAGGAAGTGGTGTTTTTTATTTGAGATGGGGCAGGCAGGGAAGGTGGCTTCTGAGAAGACATTTGAGATAGACTGTGATGTTCTAGGGGCACTGCAGATGCCAGGGCCCTCGAGTAAGAATAATCCTGTTTTATGTGAGAAACCAGAAAGGGACTGGGGGAGATGAGTAGGATAGAAGATCGGTGGTTCACCAGTAGAATGTTAACTCAGTGCTGCATGCACACTGCTTAACATGCTGCCTTGTAATAGTAGGTGCTCCATATTCATTGGATGAGGCTCAACAGAAGGTTAAGGGTCAGTTTGTTTGGGGCAGACAGCCTAAACTGTGTTCCTAAAGCTATGCTTGCAAGTCATAGGCTTATGCCTCCGCCTGTCAGCTATGGGCTCTGGACATGCACTCAGTCTTGACACTCATCAAGGCCTGTGTCTGCTTCTTCACAGGCCCTGGAACAGAGTAGAAGTTGGCCATTGAGCCTTGCATTGTTTATGGCCTAAAAGCCTTTGCTCTTGTTAAATGTGAGGGAAATGTCAGGAGACCTGTAAGATTCTCCACACTGGACCATTGAGGCTGGTCCTGAAGGATCCCAAAATGGAGAAGAGACCTTGAGGTGATTTAGTCTGGCTTCTCCTATGGTAATCTTTAAGAAGGCACAGTGGTCCTTGACTCCTTGCTCTGGAGAGGACACCTGCTAAAAGCTTTTTAAATTGCTCTTTGCTGGGGGGATGAGGATACCACCCCTCCTTATGAGCATCTCCTGGACACCCACAGGTCTGACTCTCCCCACTTTCCTCTGGGTCAGAGATGAGTACAATGTGGCCTCTGCCAGGAGCCCTTCTGTTCCTTGTCCTCAGACTCATTGGAATATGGTCTGGGGCACGTTGGGTCATCTGGAGTGGTTTTCACTAAGTAATTTGACTTCTTCGAATATGTTGTCTCTTATTTGTCTCTGTGGTTCCAGGTAGGATGCTTGAGGTGTAAGTAGCTTAGGTTCCCTTTATGGGGCTTACTCAGGCTGGCACAACTGGGGGAGCTGGCTGCTATGTGAGCCAGGTGCTCCTCGAAGGGAGTGACACACTTGAGGGTACATCACATCACTCTCCTTCGGTGTATCCTCCCGTACATTCTCCAGCCACAGGTCCCCAGGGGTTGGACAAGGCCACCCTCAGATTGGCTTCCGGGACATAGGGGACATTCGTGAGATTGAGTCCTGCCTCCATGCTGTGTGCGTGACCTTGGCCAAGTTGCCCAACCTCTCTGAGTCTGTTCTCCCTCCCTTCCCAAAGGGAAAGGCATCAACTTGTGAAGATTAAGCTAATGATGTAACGTAAATGTTAGCCATGCGGTAATCTATTCTGTCCTCCACTTTATTGCTTTCTTCCTCACACACCTTAGCTTTTTTAGAGTTATTCTCAGCAAACTGTTATTCAGACTCCCTGTCGGTTAATAAAGCTTTTGCTGCAGCAGTTTCACCTTATACAGACTCAGGCTTAAAATGGTGGGTTTGATGTATTTATTTGTAATATTTTTTTTTTCCACATGCTCTATTCTGCTGGATATTCGTAATATTATTTATGTGCAGCCTCTGTGTAGTTACATTATGCACTTGAATGCACTATTGAATAGTTGAAATAGCGGCATAAAAGGATACTATTTGTCTTATTGGGAGATTATTCAGTGGGTGTGTTTTTTTTGTTCTTCCTTTTCAGTACCAGTGAAGGAGAAGAAACTCATGGATGTCAAACTAGGGGAGCTGCCAAGCTGGATTTTGATGCGGGATTTCACCCCTAAAGGCATTGTTGGGGCCTTTCGAAGAGGTCAGAGCCTTACATGTGTGTGTGTAAACTAAAGCAAGTCTCTGGGTCTTCAGGTCTCTTTGAGTGCATATGGTTAGGCACCCAGTGAAGAGATGAACTTAAAGAAGCCTTCCTCTTTACCATGGGCCCAGCTGGCCATGGCAGTGTGGCCCTTACTGGGGGGGGGGGGGTTGGAGTCTGAGTCAGAATTAGGGTAAGGGGATCCCCAAGCCTGGAGGTGAGGTAGGACCAAAGGCCAACAAGCTGAGCCACATCTATAAGATCAAGGCCAAGGGATAGGGAGGGTAAAGGCAGAATAGAGGTGGGCCTAGCTCAGGAGCTGGTCCTGGGCTGTGGGGATCAGAGATGCTGCCAGTATTTGTGCTTTTCACCTTAATCAACCAGTGAATGTAGGGTGAGTACCAGCAGGGCAAGACTGGGTCCCTGGATTTCTGCCAGGCTCAACTGCATATGATGTGAAGCATATGCAGCAGAGCAGAGCAGTGAGCTCCTCTCACGTTCGCAGGTTACTACCGGTATTACAACAAGTACATCGATGTGAAGAAGGGGAGCTTCGCTGGGATTTCTATGATACTGGGAGCTTATGTGCTTTTCAACTACTGCCTTTCTTACAAGGAGCTCAGTGAGTGCCTCTTGGACTGTCTTGCCTTCAGTTTCCCATGAGAGGGTGGTATTGCCTCACTTTGTTAGATATAGCAGTCCACTGCTGAGGGGACTGAGGGATCAGATGTTCCTTAACCTACACTTCTACCTAAAAGAATTGGAAGGACTTATCAGAATACAGTATATGGGATATTGCTTTAAGTGAGAAAATTGTGATGGAGACCATAGGTATGAAAAACAAGATGAAGCCTAGGGTAAAGGTAATAATTAGGAAGCATGCTATAAGATACTGCAGGCTCTACTATAATGTGGCTTGATCTTCCTAGCAGCCAATGTGAAGAGGGAAATAGGTTGAGTGGTATGATCTGGTGTCCATACAGTGCTCCAGAAAAGCATGGCTCTTCTGGCTTTGAGGCCTTAGAGGAACTTATCTGGTGGGAGATGCTGGGAACAATGTCAGTTGTGGCCTCGAGTCCAAACTCGATTCACAAATAAGACTCCATAAAGTTAAAAGGAGGGGCAGCTCCTTTTGTAAAAAGTAAATATAAAAAGGCATCATCCCTTTTTATTTAAAATTACAAATTAGTATTTTTAAATGGTTGAGAGATTAAATTCCATTCCTCCTTCTCACTATAACCTTTTAAGATACTGTTTTGTCTTCTTAAGAACATGAGCGGCGACGCAAGTACCACTGAAGAGGGGACCATGTGGGGGGCATACTCTGCACTCGTGACCTTGACCTTCTTGGCCCTGCACCCTCTGTAAGGAACTGCATCATTGCTGAATCCTTTCATATTCTAGTGACAATTGACCTCCAAATAAAAGATGACTGGTATGTGTACTGCTTGCCTGCTATAGTCATTGTCCTACACTCTAGGGATACCTGCTGCACAAGGCGGGGATTGTCACACAGCTCAAGGCCTTGACCCATGAAGCTTTGGGGGGCTCCCAAACCACCCCTGGTGGTGTCCCAGTTCACTAGGGGGCAGGGTGTCATTTGGACTTTCCCTGTCAACAGTGCCCAGAGGTCTGTCCCCTGCTGTGAGCATTGTGGGGAGCTATGGGCATTCTGACACACTTTGGCCTTTTGTTGCCTGATGATTTATGGTATAAATCAGTGGACCTGTGTTCCTAAGACTGTTGGACTTCATCTCTGACCATCAGGAGGCTCTCAGCAAGGGACTTATGGATGACCTGGATGTCTTCCCTTTGCCCATTATTCTGCACTACCCTAGGGCATGGGGGGCTACATGGTGACGTAACCCAGCACTATCTGGAGACCTTAGGCAGTGTTGCTTCCCAGGTTGAAGGTAGTGTCACCCTCCTGGTGAGGCTTCACCAGTGAGAGGCTCAGCAGGATGGGGGCAAGGAAAAGGCCTGGGCCTGGTGCAGGCTCACCACCCACTGCCCCTACATCCAGCACCCCTCCTCCTTAGCATTCCTCAGTGGTCTTCAGTGCCTTGGGTGGCGCAAAGACCAGCACTAGTTCCTTGGTAAGGGGTGTGTGGTGAGCACACACCATACGGAATGTATAGAGGTGGTATGCTGCACCCAGTATCTCCCAGAAGATCTGAGCTTGAATAAGTAGGTATTATTGAACATCTGAGATAAGGAGATCTGCTAGCTGGCTGCTTCAAAGGTCAAGCTCCCAGACATGACCAGCTGCCCCTACAAAGGCCTTTCTTGGGAGCATCGCCTCCCTCTAAATTCATATTTGCCAAAAGGGATGAGAAAGCAGCAGTGTCACAGTGCAGCCATCACAAGTCTTCACCTTGGTGTGGAGTCCCTTAGGTAATGAGACACAGCTTAAAAAACAAGCTTTAATCAACTTCATAAAAATTGTTCTTGTCATTTAACTTGGATAGGCCCATTTGCCTAGCAGGTCACAGGTGAGTTTCACATTTTCCAGGCTCAAGGACAGGGCAGTCTCCTCCACATGCCACAGGTGTCTGAGTGACAGTACAGATGCTTGATGGGCAGGAGGTAGGTGTAGATGGGCTGGTCATCTATCTGAAGGCCTGCAACTCCAGCTCAACGTATACCTTAAACACTGTCAAGGCAGGTGCCCCAAGGAAAAAGAGAACCTCAAACTGGAGAGCCCTGAACCCTCTTTGACCACGGCCACCTGGGCCATGATTGCTACGGGGGCTCCCTTGTAAATCACATCGATAGGCACAGCTTCTGGATTCAGCAGGACAAGGAAGAAGCAGGCGTGACCTGACCACAGCTTTGAAGGATCCACCAGCCCCTAGGGTCACCAAGAATTGGTGTTTAATGGGGCCCTGAGGGGAAAGGCCAGCTTCCAACACAACTGTGGCACAAGCCTTTCCCTGGTAACTTCCTCCCTTCCCCTCTCCTCCCCAGAGGGCAGGTGTGTAGGAATCCCAGAAAGGAGGCACTGATGCCTAGACAAACATGATGTCCACTTGAGGGACCCAACTGGAGCACATGTCCCCTTTTAAAAAATTACAACAAAATGATAGACTAATGGACACGGCCCCTCAGAACGATGACCCCCATGTGCCCACAGGCCAGCTCCAGCCAGAGCTGAACCAGCATGGCATGAGACAGTTAAATGCACACTCCTAACAGTGGGGCCCCTCGGGCTGCCCTGAGCTGGCTCCAGTTGCTGTCACTGTCCACTGAGAAAGGCCAAGTGCCCTTTGGTGCATCTGTTGGCGTAGTGTCCTTTTTCACCACACTGGAAACAGCAGGATGGGGGAGGAGGAGAGAAAAAACAATACCGTTTTCAAATGCAATTTTCAAGTAAGGCAGCGCCCACCAAATATCCAATAGGGGACAGGACTCTGAAATTCTCATTGGTATAGATTTTCTTCCAAACTGAAGAGAAAGGGAACTTGGGGAAGTCCAGTGGTGCAGACACTGCAGCCAGCAACTCAGCAGATGGAAGGGAGAACAAGGCCAGCAGCAGATGATCTACCAGCACCTCACAGGGAACTCCTTCAGGCAAACACCTCACCTGTGCTGGACATGGGGCCTGCCCAGGGAGGGACTCTCACAAGTAAGTGGAAGGATGAAGAGAAGCCCATGGCACTTGAGCTCCCCCACCTCTCCAGGGACCAAGCCCCCTTACACAGCAGGCCAATCACTTACCTCTGAGCCAACGTCTGGGGCTCCCCGGCAGGAGACAGAACAACATAAGAGAAGCCACCAGGCTTCTCCCACAGCTTGGGAAGCCAGAGTGGGCAGAAGTTTTTCCTCCTGGCTCTTACACACCTGTCTAAACTACCCTGGGGACAGGTTTGGATGACAGGATCAGAGATGGGACAAAGGTGAGACTTGGGTAAGTGGAAATATAGAGTCACTTCTGAGAAACCTAGACCTGACTCCAACTTGTACTGGCTCTGATCATCCAGGCCCTTCTGAGGCCTCTCTCCATTCTCAAGCTCTGAACAAAAGTCAAAAGGCAGCTGGGGGCAGACTGTGCTACCCACCCCCACCCCCTGTCCCTGCATTTTCTGTGTGCAGCAGGGGCTCTGCTTAATCACCGTTCAGCACTCCTGGCCGCTCTATTCTTCTGACTCCAGCGTTTTCAAATTTGTCTCATCCGTAGGTGTGACTTCTGTGTGGATGAGTGGCCTAGGTAGCTGCCAATAGGCCCCTGGGCTAATGTGATGACCACAGGGGATTACATGGCCCCATTCATAGCACTCACCCACCCATCAGCCTCCACAGCCCACCCTGGGCTGAATATCCAGGATTCCCATGAGTTGTCTCTGGAATTAACAGTACGATGTGCCCATGGTGACAAGTGGTCAGGTCCCCAAAGCCCCGCCTTTCTAAGGTTCCAGGACTTAGGAGAGTTTGCTTTCCAGAGGCCCTGCTGAGTATAGTGTGCTCTGCATGGGGTGTGCCTCCCACCCACCCCCGAGGTTCCACCCCACCCCACTTTCCTTGTTCTTCTCACATTTAGTGCTCAGGTTCAAAAATCCCCCTTGTGAGGTGAACTTTTCATTTGAGTGTCTTCAGGCACCTGCCTTCTCCCATCAGGAAAGAGCAGTGGCAGTCTGTCTCCCCAGCAGAGTCAGCACAGAGCAGGAGCTCAATGAACACCTGATGGCCCTGGGGCTCAGCATTTCTTGAGGGCAAGTTCTAAGAACCTTTTAAGTACATGCCTTTTGACTCGGACCTTCCTCCTATAGGTATGGATGCTAACGACATCATCAGACAAGAGCTCACAAATGTCCAGGTGTCCCATTCAGCACTGTTATTAGCAGCAAAAACTATAAATAACTTAATGGTCTACAGAGAACTGGTTAAGGTGTGCTTGTTACTATGTAGCCACTGGAAGAGATTAGATTTCCATATATTGATGCAGAAAGGGCCACAAGATGTTATAAAGAAAGTTATACGTATTAGGCCCCTATTTGTATTAAAATATATATTATCCATGGGCTTGTGTGAATAAAAGTTTAGAATAGCAGTTCTCCAAATTTGGTCTGGGTGTTCCCAATGGCATTTGCAACCATAAAAGGAAATGAAAAAATGCGAAAACACAACACACTGAATAAAGTGGCTGTTTTAGGAAAGATGAGATTAAGGGACAACACTTGTGGAGGGATAGCTCACCCTTTCTTTCCTTTCTCTGAGCATCTCATTTTATGTACTAGAAGAAGGGGATGGGGGACAGGTGTTCTAATTCAATGTCCTGTTCCTTGGGTGTGCCCATGCAGGATCTGAGGATGCCTCCAGAGCAGCCAGAGGCTTCAACGATCCACTCTTTCTTGGATTTGTGCTTCCATTTTGTCCCTAGCCTCTTGAAGATTTCCCTCACTTTCTTATAAGCACAATCCATTCATTCAGTAGCATGTTTTTACCATCCTTTACCTTGCCTTGGTGTGTTGTGGTAAGAAGTAGGATAGTCTCTAGCCTACCATAGGAGATTGTAACTAGACTGTCATCTTCATCAGCAAAAACAAAAAATGTTTACATTTTTCAAATATAGCCAAACATAGGGGAATGAGGGAATGGCCTTGATACTAGAGTGGAGACCCCACCCTGTCCCCAGCCCTGGGACTCACCTTGTAGCAGGTGACCTGCTCCAGCGGCCGGGGGCCCCGGTTGCCTGCGCTGCTGTTTTGACTCTGCATGACCCCGATGACCTGCGGGACTCTCTGCTGGTTGGGAGAAGAGTTCTGACTCGTTAACTGGATCAAGGAGGACGACCTTTGTAATGGCGGATTGTTACTTTGCTGGAAAGAGTTACACAACACGGTTTTACTGTGGAAAACACGTGCACGCAGACTACCAATGGGGACAGGAAAAAGAGGGCGGGATTTGTCCCGCATGGCCAGCAGGAAGAAGGGCTTCCACAATGGCCCAGCTCATGAGAGCGGGCAGAAGAGAAACATCTGGTGATGATGGCAGGAGCCGCTGCCCGAAAAACACCATGCAGACACACAAAAACGAAAACTAAAAGTAGAAAACAAAAACAGCAAAGAGACAAAAGGAGGTCTCTGGGGCAGTGGGACGAGGGCATGATCAGGCCTTACTTTTGTTTCTGAGGTTCTAGCTTCAGGTCAGGATGAACGCTTGGTTCAGCCAGATGTTTAGCAGCCTACACGGCGAGCAACAGTCACAGAAAAACAGTTGGAGCCTGACACACTGGCCTGTGATCTAGGGGCTGAGGGCCCTCCTCTAGGGAGTCACGCAAGAAAGAGGATGACGGGCTCCAAGGGTGCAGATTCAACAGCAAGGCCACCTCCCAACCAAGAGGGTTCCTGGCTTTGGTTCCCAAAAATGCAGAACCCCGGGTAGGAACCCCACAGGTCCCAGGTCCTCACAGCTGCACCACACCCAGGAATTTCTGGTTTTCCTAACAAAGAGTTTAGTTTAATCTATACCACCACCCCCTGGGGGTGGGGGTCAGTGGAGCAGGCAAGGGCAGCCGCAAACCCTCCTGGTGCTCAGCCTCCAACACTGAGGGGGGTTGGTGGAGCTTTGGCAATGGACCCAGAGCCCAACCAGGCAGGAGGTGAGACTGTGAGCTGGCTGGGTGGGTTTACTTGGTGGGCCTAGTGAGACCCTGCCTGACCCCCAGGCCGGCCCTTCCTCTGGGCCCAACCCTCCATCCCATAACCAAACTCAGGGTGCCCTTGGTTTTGGGGAGCTGCTTGAGATCCCCATTTGTCTATGGCATTTCCCTCGCTCCTTATGCTAGAGGGGACAGACCAACTGCTTGGTTGTGGAGCCCCTTTTCTACAGAACTGGGGCCGCTGGGCCTTCAGTCCCGTGTTCTCAGCCCCTCTTCCCAGCCTCCATTCCTGCAGCAGCAACCTCCCCTGGAGTAGTGACAGTGATGGCCAGAGAACCAGTAGATCTCAGTTCTGCTCCCACATCTGCTTCCCAGCGGTGTCACCTCAGGCAAGTCCCTCCCTCCGGGAGTCTCAGTTTCCCCATTTGTAAAGGGAAGGGTCTGACCCAGAAGCAAGAGCAACAGACATAGGGGGGTACCCGGGCCGCCCTCCACTCCAGCCCCCAAACGCAGACACTGCTGAGCCGGGCAGCCCCATAACACCTGAACCCTGTCTGCCACCCTGCTTATCCCTTCTCAGCCTTGCTGTGCTGAGGTTATAGGGCTGGATGCCCTCCATCTCTAGAAGGAGGTGGAAAGTGCTTTGTCCCAACTTTTCTGAAGAATTCCAGGGGTAGGGAGAGACTCCCCTTCTCTTTCCTCCTCCCTTGCCCTCCCCTTACAAGGTCTCCAGCTGGGTCTCCAGCTGCATGCCAAGGTGGCACAGCAGTTCTCTCTGTAGGGACAGCACTGCCAGGGGCGGTGCAGGCTAAGGAGGGGCCAAGGCACGGTACCTTTGCTGGAGGCTGCGTCTGCTGCGGCAGTGGGGGCTGCTCGGTGGTTCCCATCGGCAATTCAAATCGAGGGCTGGTCACGAGGCAACCAGAGGGATGAGAACAAGAGAAGGAGAAGGGGGGATGGGGGAGAGAGGCCAGGCCATGTTCTTAAATTCTGGGTCTAGGAAAATCACACCCAGCTGCCCCAGCACAAAGTGACACAAACCGCACAGACACAGTGGGGGCTGGCACTCAGCTCTGCCTCTGGGACGCCACAAGAATGGCGGGAAGAATAGAACTAACTTTCCTGGGCTCAGACCTAGCTCTGCCCACACCAAGCTGGGAAGCCTTAGCCCACTGTTGCTCAGAAATGAAGGAATGTGGCTGCACTGGTATCAGTACATGCCTGCCACACAGTAGGGGCTGCACACATGAAAACCCACTGCCCTGCAGGGTCTCACTCAAGTGTCAGCACTTCCTCTGACTATAGGCAGTCACTCAGTGATATGCCTGCCCCACAGGCAGGAATCCACGGACACTTGTAGGTGCCTGGGCTCTCTAGGGAGCAGAACCAAGTGGCAGCATTGGCTACCTGCCTGCAGTGAGCCAGGGACCAGGGCCCCAACAGACCAGGAGACTGTGCTCCTGCTGCAGGCTTGGCAGTGTGGATGGAGGCAGCACAGGAGAAGTGGGGGCTCTTCTGCAGTCCCTGGCAGAAGCCTGACCCCACAACCACCCAAAGTGACAGATGTGCACTAGGCTCCTGAGGACAAGGCAACAGACCTGGGAGAGGCACTAACCTCACTGAGCAAGAACCCATCTTTGGAGGCCTACAGACCTCACTTTGACCAGATGCCACCTCCTGCCACTACATGCCCCTGTTCAGTGATTAAGCTCTGAGCCTCGGTATGCTCATGTGTGAAATGTGGACATTCTCTCTTTTACACTTGCCAGTTACATGAACTATTATATGTGGAACCCCAAGCTCAGGACCTCCACATAGAGGGCCCTGAAACTTTAGTCCCCTTCCTTTAGGGCACAGGTACTTAACTTAAAGTTCCTAAACTCCCTAAATAATATGTAAGGCTACAAGTGTGTTTCTGGCCCACAGCTTTCATCAGATTCTCAGATGGCCGGTGACCCAAGGAAGGTTAGGGGTTGATCTATGCAGAGCCGCCTCTGGGCTCAGAAGCACCTGTGGCCATAAGCAGTTCCTTCTCCATCTTCCACTCCTGCCCTAGGCTCTGGTACTGACACCACCCTGTGACCTAAGCCCATCTGGACCCCGGGAGGATACAGAGGGCAGCAGCAGGGCCTGGGTCAGGAGCTGGGGGTGTTAGGGGGGAAGCAGCTGGTTACTCACTGCATAAATTTACACGAGGGCCCCTCTGGGCAGAATCCCACGAGGTAATTCACACAGATGACTCTGCGCGTGTGCCGGTGCCTGCACAGGGGACCTGCAGAACCAAGCATCAGGTTACTCAGTAACATCAGGTTACTCTGTAGGGGATACTCTAGTGTCTCCCCTATCAGCCTGAGCCCCAGAGAGCCAGAGTGTGGCTTCCAATGCTGGCTTTGCCTCTTATTCACAGGGGACAGTAGGCAGGGACTCAACCTCTCAACACTGGTCTCCTTATCAAAACTGTAGGCAAGAACAGCACCCACAGCATCCTTGGGAGGCTCAAGGGAGATGAAGGGTAAGAAAAGGCCTCATGAGCTACAGTACATCAGGTTTTGCTAGGATAGGCAGAACAAGAAGGAGGTGATGTCCCAGGTGGGCCAGCTGGCAGCCTCCAGGGTCATGTGGGCAGAGGAGGAAGGGCTGGCCTCTTACTGGGGGCCCGGCCCATCCCAGCACCTACCGTGCTTGCAGAAGCCGCGGTCATACCAAGGGCAGTCCTTAATCTTGGACTCGGGGTCGATGTGCAGGAAGGGGCACTCCTTGTTACTGCACTCACCTGCAGGGAAACCCAGACATGTGGCCACCTGGGATATACTATGAGAGCCAGGGCAAGGCTCACCTTGGCTTCCCCCAAGGCAAAGAGGGGCCAGGTGGTTCTGGTGTCCAGTCTCTGCCCATCGAGCCCTGAGACCCAGGGCAGTCTCTGTGGGCCCATTTCCTGCCCTGTACAGTGGGGCTGTGATGGTCCTTCCCTCCTATGTGTCAGTGCTGCAGGGAGGGTCGATGACACCAGCAGAGGCTGGTACGGGGTACACAATTATCAAAATTCATCTTTCCGCCCCCTATTCAGGCAGAGGGGGTGTCTCAGGTAGTGGGGGACCCAGATATGCAAATGTACCCACTGAGACCAGGAAATGACTGCTCCACTCACATGGTTCTTCACATCTATGAGCTTGGGAGGATGATGTCTGAGAAATACTATCTCTTAGGACAAAAGTAGGGACAACTTGGGAACTCAAGGCTGAATCCCTGTGGTGGTGACAGATCTTGTGGACTTGCACCTCTTGGAGCAACCAGCCCAGCTGGCCACCAGCACTGGGAACTGCCTCCCTGGGCACCTGCCCACCTCCAGGCTTGGCCTCTCCAGTCCATGTTAACAACTGTGCTCAAAACTCAGGGGAGATGCAAACTCCTTCCCAAGACCAACAGGGCCCTCTGCAGGCTCAGCCACATGAGCCACAACCATCCCTCTGCATGGACTGCCCCTTCCCAGCCTTCGGCTCCCAGCTGAGGAACCCCCTCAAGTGGCCTCCCGTGACCACTGTGCCTAAAGTAGATGCCACCATGTGGTCCCACCATGGTTTATTTCCTTCAGAGCACTTTTCATGAGTAATTCTCTTCTCTGTTTGTCTCACTAGCTTATCAGCTGCCTCTTTCCTGAGGCCACCAGAACAAAAGCTCCACAGGGCAAGGACCAGGCCTGTCCTCTTCACCATTCTCCTTCTAATGCTGGCTTAGAGTCTAGACTTCAACACCTGTCCATGGCACAGGTGATGGAAGCTGCGGATACTGCGTCTGCACCAGGGCAGGCTCTGAGGGGAAAGACCAGGCAGAGGGGCCATCACAGAAACACTTGGGGGCTGCTGGGCCCAGGGCTGTCAGCAAGCAAGGAGGGAACCCAGCTGGCACAGAGGTGCTCTTGAGAGCCTGCCTGGCAGGGCTGGCTTGTGCCTCTGGGGGCAGATGGGAGGCCACTGCCCCATTCTAGTGCTCTGTGGGTGAGGCAGGGATGTGGGGGATCAGACAAAGCCTGTGGAGCTGGGAAGCCTGGTCCTATTTCTGTCTGTCTGTTTTGACTTCTCAGCTTATGCTACCTCCACAAAACAAGCCACAGCTATCATTAACAAGGCAGTAAGCCAAGCCTGCTGGGATGCTGAAATAATTAATGTCTCCACCGACAACAGTGCTTTGAAAGCGTAAAGTGTGCCCAGCACTCACCTGCTCAGGGCCTAGGGCTGGAAGTCCTGGGGCCAGAGCCAGCCCTCATGCTGATCACCAGAGCTGATTCCTGGGAAACCTCCAAGAGCAGATCAGAGCAGAGACCCTGGGGACTAATTCTATCAGGGAGCACAATAGCTCTCCTGCCACCTCTACCCTCCCCCGCTCTTCTCCACGTAGGCCACACAGGACAGCTGAGCCACGAGTTCTCTAAGCAGGGCTCAAAGTAATCCCAGGTTCCAGGTGAAGAGCAGGGTTCATTGCCACTAGAAGATAGCCCCTGAGTCCCGACATTCAAGGGCTGTTTAGGATGGTTGAGCTATTACCCAGGATTATACTCCCAGAGAGCAGGAACCAACTCTGGCCCAAGGGGAGTGACCACACTGGAGGGAGAAGGCAGACGTGGGCAGAAAACAGGTCTCCCGCCAGCCACACTGCTTGCTTCCTCTGACCCTTGTTATTCTCAACGTCCCTGAGTACTTCAAAGTGCTCCAAATGCTAACGTATTACAAAGACGTAAGGGACGAGCAGAGAATAACCATGCCATCCTCTAATGGAAGAGCCAGCTGAAGCTGGCGGGCTCTGCCTGATTTTCTCATGTGAAGCTGGAAACACAGGAGAAGCAGACAGAGACTCTGTGGGCACTGAACAGCTGGTAGACCCTTCCCAGGTCTGCATGCACCTTACCGAACTTGGAGTAGAAGTAGCACTCAGGCATCTTGGTCATGTCATACTCATGTAGGAACTCGCACTGGTCCCCTTTCTTGCACAGTCCCCGCAGCCAGTGTTTGCACACAACTGTCTTCTCACCACTGATGTGGCGGAATGGGCACATGCCCCCTGCCGGGAAGATGGGGATGGGATATGAGGCAAGGTGCAGCCCTGAGCCTGGAGGTGGTAGGGGACTCAGCCTGGGGGAGCTGAGGTGCCTTTATCCCCCCACCTCCCTGAGCCACTTGAAGGCGGCACAACCTGGAAGATGACAGAGGTGCCTTGGTAGAAGGCAACATGATTTCGGGCAGTATACAGTTATTCATGATCTCACAGATATTATATAACAAGCCTGAGGGGGTGAGTTTATTTCTTAATTTAAGAATAGTTCCAAGGCTGGGCGTGGTGGCTCACGCCTGTAATCCTAGCACTTTGGGAGGCCAAGGTGGGCGGATTGCTTGAGGTCAGGAGTTCGAAACCAGCCTGAGCAAGAGCGAGACCCCGTCTCTACTATCAATAGAAAGAAATTAATTGGACAACTAATATATATAGAAAAAATCAGCCAGGCATGGTGGCGCATGCCTGCAGTCCCAGCCACTCAGGAGGCTGAGGCAGCAGGATTGCTTGAGCCCAGGAGTTTGAGGTTGCTGTGAGCTAGGCTGATGCCACGGCACACACTCTAGCCTGGGCAACAAAGCGAGACTCTGTCTCAAAAAGAAAAAAAAAAGAATAGTTCTAGTGGTACACAGACATGGAAAACTTGTAGGGGTGGTAAAAGAAAGACTGGGGTTTGGGAAACCCTAAAGGACAAAGAGGACCAGCAGCAGAAGCCTGGACTCCAGGCAGCCTCCTTCTCCAGTTAAAAGTGCCCACCTGGCTTTCAAGAATTGAGTAGAACAACTTCAGAATTGAAGAAAGGTGATGTACACACATGGAAAGAGGTCTGGCCTTCTGTGGCAGGACCTGAGTGATTACCACCCTGAAGGTGGGACAGAGCCATACTCTGGGAATATCAGACTGCTAACAGGTGGCCTGGCAGGACTACTGGGAAGGCCCAACCAGAAGGAGGTCTTGACTGGGAAAGAACCAGATAAAACTTTCTGCAGTGATGGAATGTTCTACATCTCTGCTGTCCAGTATGGCAGCCACTAGCCACATGTGGCTACTAAGCACTTGAAATATGATAAGTGTGACTGAAGAACTGCAACTTAAATGTTACTTGATTTAATTAATTTAATTTGAATAGCTACAAGTGGCTAGTGGCTCCTGTAGTAGGCAACACAGGGACCATCAAAGTGCTCTGTGTTAAGGACGGCAGTGCTAACAGGTGGCTGGTCAGAGGGCAGCATTACTAAGCAAAGACAGGAGAGTGAGACCAGGAGCCCAGTGGGGGAATAATGTACCAAACAGGGTGAGGCTGACATGGTTGATCTACCTGAAGGTTTACCGCTTCAGTGGTAAATGACTGCATTACAGAAGCAAAACTCACCAAAACTATTCCCTTGCTCTGATTCTATGCTCCCTATTCAAGTTTCCGGTTAAAATTTTGTTTCCTAAATAATTTTCCTACAGGAAGAAAAATGCCCAGACCATGGCATATAAGGTGCTGCCCAGTGATACTTCTTGTGAACTAGTGAACAGACTGGCTCATGCAACCTCTGTTAGTGGCCTGGTTAGCATGAACAAGACCCCATGAGACAGAGTATCATGGGGTCTTTTGATTACAGGCCACAGTGGATAGTAAGCCTGTGCGGACTGTGGAATCAGAAAGGCCTGGGCTCAGCCACTCATTAACTTGGTGACCTTAGAAAGTTCCTGAGTGCCTCCATGCTGGGGGCTTCTTTCCATGCCACAGGTCAGCTCATGACCCTGAGGAACATGAGGTGACAAGTTTAGTCCTGTATTTTAGGTTTCAGGCAGAACACCCAATCAGGTTCCTCCCCTATCGAAACTACAGCTTCATCTATGGACACTGTTAGTCTGCAGAAAGCAATGCAAGCCAGAGACCTGGTGGCCTATAAGTCTGCTAGGGGACAAGGTGGTGGAAGGGCACTTGAGGAGGCATGCCAGGGAGCCAGGAATCTCTTACCTTTGCCGCAGGCAGCTTTCAAAAAGAATTCACAGACGGCAGCCCCCGACTCTATAGAAAGGAAAGAAAAGGAGAGACATCAAACAAAGCTAGGTACAACTATTACTGGTGACATATGAAGACAGTTGGAGGAAACCATTCTGGCCACTGACTCGTGAAGGGTTCAGGATACAGGAAATAGAGTGGCAAAAAAATGCAAAGCCCAACCAAGCAGAGAAAAAGCTTCTTATTTTAGTCATTTCCTGCAAAATGTGACATATACATTGAGACCAATCATTACGCAGTGCTTTGAGACCCTCCTGTAAGATGCTTTCATGGAGTCAAGGGTGGGTGGGGAAAGGAACTATGGAGTACAAAATGACAGAATTAATTACCCCCAGCTCAGACCTTCCAGGAGGGCTAATTCAGAGGCACATTAATCCGATGCAGAGGGAAGGAATGATCTCACGAGAAGTACAAACAAGTGAAAGGGGCCTCTGAGAAGGGACAGGCACCAGAGAGAAGTCAGGTGCCTGAGACTCTAGTCCAGAGAGAAGCTCGTGAGTGAAGACACAGAAGCAGGACTGCTCAAAATATGCAACACCCACCTACAATTATTAAGGGACCACAGCCTCTCACTCCTACAGATGCAGCCGGTTCTGGTAAGAGGAGCAAGACCACAGAGGCAAAGTGTGGTGGAAGTCAGTGGGCTCCAGGGGCCAGCTGTTCTGATGAGCCCAGGAATTCACCGGCCATGGCTACCAGAATAAACTGTCCTAGGCTTCATAAACAGTGTTATCTATAAGTAGGCATTTTAGAATTGCTGAAAACCCATTGATGGCCTCTCTGAGGCCCATGTACATGCCTTCCTATGCTAATTTGCAAGATTCCTTGGCTTCTTAGAAGCAGGCAGGTTTTACTAGGTGAGGTTATAGAACTTAGAGTGTCACAGGGGGTCATGGGGGAGTTATTCTGTTTGCATTTCAAAAAGCCTGAAAAGTCTTACCAAAAAAAAAAAAAAAAAAAAAAGTATAATTTAAGAGTAGTTCTGGCCGGGCGCGGTGGCTCACGCCTGTAATCCTAGCTCTTGGGAGGCCGAGGCGGGCGGATTGCTCAAGGTCAGGAGTTCAAAACCAGCCTGAGCAAGAGCGAGACCCTGTCTCTACTATAAATAGAAAGAAATTAATTGGCCAACTGATATATATATATATAAAAAAATTAGCCGGGCATGGTGGCTCATGCCTGTAGTCCCAGCTACTCGGGAGGCTGAGGCAGAAGGATCGCTCGAGCCCAGGAGTTTGAGGTTGCTGTGAGCTAGGCTAACGCCATGGCACTCACTCTAGCCTGGGCAACAAAGCGAGACTCTGTCTCAAAAAAAAAAAAAAAAAAGAGTAGTTCTAGTCTTTTATTCCTTCAGATATTAGCGTTGCTTCATTCCTTAAAGTCAGAAATCCACAGTCCTGGGTATCAGGTAGATGGGATAAAAGTATGCCTCAAGGGCAAAATTGAGATTTCTTCCCAAAACTCCAATAGGAATAAGTGCAGGGATGAGCAAAGAAGGACTGGGGCCTCGCTGACGTTGAACATACTGAATATGATTACAGAAAAGCCAGCGCTGGGGGTGCCTACCAAGTCTGAAGCTCTGGGCAGCACCTGTGTGGCTAGACACATCCCTGACCCTAGGAAGAGGTATGTGGGTCCCTTGCCACGGCACCTGCCCTGACAGGTTTGTGGATCTGTGACGCTAGGTGGGAGAAGGGTGGGAGGGAAAGAGCTGCCCTACATAAATGATTCCACAGTCTCAAGCTAGTGCCATCAAAACAGAAAAAAGCCAAGCATACAAGAGTGGATATGCATGTGCAAGCACAAAGTGATCACATGTGCCAAGAGGTAGGTAAGACACTGTGTGTCTGAATTTGAGCAGCTTTTAAGAGTTGTACAGTGGTGACAGGGTGTACAGAAGATAAAGTGGTTTGATGGATGTCTCTGTGTATAAGCACTATCTTGTACAGAAGTATCAGCAATGAGGGGACAGATTCAGAGGTCCTGTGTGCATGAGAAAGTGTGGCCATCTGAGGGGAGGGAGGCTACAGTCCTCTGGCAGTTGTGGGAGACAGTAGAGAACACTGGAGAGCTCGCCAGCTCTGCCATGCACTGAGTGGTCTTCAGCAAGTCCTTTCCCTCACCCAGGTCTCATTTTCCCCATCTGTGGATTGAATTCAATTGACCTCTAAGAACCCCTGGAGTTTTAATGCTATAGCACTAGATTTCAAGCATGTCCTGAAAGGAGGGAAGATACGAAGAAAACTGCTATTTTCTGTTAAAGTGCAAAATATCCCGTCTGAATTGGAGGGTGGGGAAGCCAGGAGCCACCGTGTGAAGGGCTTATGGCCAAGGGTCCAGAAAGCCTGGGTGTGATGACTGATCTAGAGGTAAGGTCCAGAAAAAGTAGGGGACAGGCCCCAAACTAGGGATGAGTTTCCAGGAGTGCAAGTCCTAGGAGAATGGAGTTTTGACAGTCTAGTTGGGGTCTCCTACAGAGGAGGTGGTCCTTCCCTCAGCAGGCCTACTCTAATGGCTCAGTTTTGATGAAAGCAAGAAGAGCGCGCTCAAAGTGGCAGGTGAGAGGTGGGAAGGGGGACATCCTAGTACTTTCTTTTAGTTAGAGGTGGGGGCGGAGTTTCCAACCCAGGATAACCTGCCTGTTCATTCACGTGGACAGACGCAGTCCTGCCCTCCTAAAGATTGCCTTAGAAGAGCCCCAGGGGATCAAAGATCCAAGGCAGGGGGCTCCGGAGTCCGAGTAAGGGGAGAGGGGGTCCCAGGACAGGAGGAAAAGTGAACCTGACCCCAAGAGTCCCGAGACCGAGTCGGAGGATCCCGGGATCCAGAGGAGGGAGTCCCAGGACCGAGGGGGAGAAGTCCTGGGACCGCAGAGCATGCCCGCCCGCCCTGGCCCCACGCTCACTGTCCATGCCGGGGAAGGGCAGCGGCTGCGCCCCGAGCTGCTGCTCCACTGCGATCTCCAAGTCGAACTTGATATGGTCCACACTGGCGATGATTTCCTGCATGGCGGCGGCGGCGGCCCTACCGGCCCGGCTCCCCTTCAGTCTGTCGCCGCCCTCACCCCTCTACCGGCCGCCGGCCCCGCAGCGCACGGCCCGCCTCGCCTTGCCTCGCCTAGCCGCCGCCGCCGCCGCCGCCCGAGGGATGCCGGGAGCTCCCAGAGCCCGCGCCAGCCCTTTTGCCTGCCCAGACCGGGCCAATAGAGCGCGGAGTACCGCAGCCGCGCTAGGCCAGGTTAGTCGCCAGCCGAACGCCCGCGGGGCCAAGCCGGCAAGCCGAACTCAGGCACGTGACTTCGCGACGCGGACTGCGCCTGCGCGAGGCTGGGCTGCGGCGTGTGTTTGAGAGAGCGTGACCTGGACTAGAACCTGGTGCTAGACGGGGATCGGACTGGGGGCGACGCTGGGCCAGGTATTGGGCGGGCGGCGAGGGGCGGCGCGGAGGCCCGGGGGGAGTTCACTGCGCCGGACACTTCTAGTGAGTTCCTACTCTCAGGAGCCCCGGGACCCGGGCGGAGACAGGCCGAAGGAGCAGGGGGTGTCTGAGCCAAGATCGGGAGCGTCGGATGAGGAGACTGAGGTGCTAAAGGCCGGTGTGGGAAGGGGTCAGGGTTGGCCTAAGGGTCCCGGTGAGCGTCTGAGGACCGGCGGGTCCCTCCAAGGGAGGACAGCGTGACTCCAGGGTTTATTTTTTATTTCAGCATATTATGGGGGTACAAATGTTTAGGTTGCATATATTGCCCTTGACCCACCCGAGTCAGAGTTTCAAGCGTGTCCATCCCCCAGATGGTTCGCGTCGCACCCATTAGGGGTGTATATACCCATTTCCTCCTTCCCCCTCCCATCTGCCCGACACCCGATGAATGTTATTACTATATGTGCACTTAAGTGTTGATCAGTTAAGACCAATTTGATTGTGAGTACATGTGGTGCTTTAATTGGGGTTTTTAATCTGAGTAGGTTAAAGAATTTGGGCAAGGAGAGGATGACACCTTTATCTTTTCTGTGTGAAATGTAGCATTTCCTTTCCCCATTGCCTTAGCAGTGCCTGAAACAATGTCATAATTTCAAGTGGGGATGAGTGTAAATGATATAGTTCGAGATAGTTTGTGCAGCAACTACAAGGTGGTATTTCGAGCTACCATTTACACTCATTCCTGCTTTGGAATTATGATAGGATCTTGTTATTTAAATGCATTGCAAAAGAAGCATATATATTAATATAGCAAGAACTTGTTTTTCAAACACTTTGATATCTATTTCAATGTCATTGGGGTTGGGGGGTAATTCTGTGTGTTTTAATTAATGCATGTAAATGCCATGCTTCTAAGAAGAATGTAGAACAGTAAAGGCCCTCTGCACTAGTGTCACTGAGGTGCTGGTCTGGAGAAGCTGTTTAGTACATTACATGGACCCAGGTTCAAAGCTAGCTTAGGCCAACCTGGCCAGTCTTGCCTACTGCATGCTGCAGGACCCAAACAAGTCTCTCCCCTGCAGGGCCCCAGTTATTAATCTGTTCAATCTGCCATCACTTCTGAGGTCTATCCAATGGCAACTTTCTAATATAACCAGACTTTAAAATATTTTCATGCTATAAACTGGTCGTTCTGATGTATTTTTATTAAAAGGTTTTAAGTGTGCAGCCCAGCTCTGTCCAATAGAAATAAAATGCAAGCACGTGTCATTTTAAATGTTCAAGTAGCCACAATAAATTAAAAAGAAATTGGGAAATTAATGTTAGTAATGTGTTTTATTTAGTCCAGCATATATGGAATATTATTTCAACATGGAAAAGTTATTAATGTGTGTATATTTTACATTCTTTTTTTCATACACCAATTTTGAAATCTGGTGTGTATTTTACACTTAGGGCATCTCCATTCAGACGGGCCACATTTCAAGTACTCAGTACCCATGTGTGGCCAGTGGTTACTGTGTTGGGCAGCACAGCTTTTGCTCATTTGTCCACAAACTTTGCAGAAAAGAAACCGTTGAGTTACCTTCCCTTTACTCAGGCCTGGAATGCCAACACTTTTTTCCTAATGATGAATGATAATAGCTATAATTTTTGAGCACCTGTTATATGCCAGACATTGTGCTAAAAATATCTCCTCTTGCAGTTGATGAAATCGAGACATAGCAAGGTCAAATACTGGGCCCTGTCACACAGTTCTGGCTGGGACTCAAGACTCAGCTCTGCCTTGGCTCTATGTCTGAGTACATACTGAGTCAACACTGTGCCACATGGTATACATAGTAGATGTCCCCTCATCCAGTTATTGCTAAAGTCCCCTGTGGGCAACATTATTGTTAACCACAGTGTAGAGGTGAGACTGAGGCCAGAGCAGTGAGTGCTTAGGGACGTATGGATGGTTGTTGGCAAAACTGAAATCTGAACCTAGGCTTTCTAACCTCAGGGCCTATACTTGTAACCACTTCTCTGTCTTCTTTCTGCCTTTTGTGACTAGAAACCCAGGTTGACTCTCTTCTCTTTCCTGGACATATTTCAGGCCTTGAAGCAACAGGAAAGGCAGAAATGGACCTCCTGAAATTCGCCCGGCTCTTCTCTGGGCCTCGCCCGATGGGACTGTCCCTCCTGCAATACCTGGACCCTCTCAGAGCCAGCTGGGCAGGAGGCAGGGAGGGGCCTGCGTGGCTGACTCAGCTGGTGCCAGTGGCATTCAGTAGCTCCCTCTCTCAGCGGCCCCTTGGCCAGAGGAGCCAGAACATGAAGAGCCTCAGCTCTGAACCGAGCCAGCCCAACCCCACAGCCACTCAGGAGGAAGAAGAGGAGGAGGACTTTGGGACCCTGTCGGACAAATATTCCTCCCGGAGACTGTTCCGCAAATCAACAGCACAGCTCTATAACCTTCGGCTCAGGGAACAGAGTGTCGAGGAAGATGAGGAAAAGGAACCAGAGCCAAGATCATGGGGCCCTAAAAACACCCCATACTGGTACTTCCTTCAGTGCAAACGCCTGATCAAGGAAGGAAAAGTGAGGGAGCCTTTGGGCTACACTTGGGTTCCCTGGTGGCTCAGTGTTTTGTGAGGGGCCACCTGAGCTGCCCAGCCTCCAAATGTTGGGATGCTAAGGGCCTGGTCCATAGGCCTTTCCTCTTCTCTGCCTTCACCCACCCTGGCGACCAGCCAGCCTCATGGCCTTAAGGGTCCCCCTGTCCTCCACCCTCTATTGCAGTTTCTTATTCTTGTTGCCCCAGCCTTCCCCTTACCCCTGGCCTATGTGTCCAGCTTCCTCCTGATCTCCCTTCCACTTATCTACACAGGCAACTGTACAGATCCAGGCCTGGGATTTTGTTCCCAACCTTGCTTTCCCCACACTTTCTTCATCTCACTAAATGGCAAACCGGTTCCACTCACCTAGGTCAAATGCCTTTAGGACATCCTTCATTCTTCTCATTTTCTGACCAACTCTACCTTCCAAAACATCATCGGCCCTAACTACTTCTCACAACCTGTCCCTGAATGCCCAGGCATGGCCTTTTCCTCCACCTATCAGCTATCAGGACTCTTGTCCCTGGGGTCCCTGCCATCTGCTTGCAGCACAGAGCTGTCCTTTTATTTTCTTATTTATTTTTATTTTTTTTAGAGACAGGGTTTCCCTCTGTCACCCAGGCTGGAGTACAGTGGCATGATCATAGCTCACTGCAGCCCCAAACTCCTGGAGAGCTGTCCTTTTAAACAGAAAGTAGTTCATGTTAATCCTCTCTCCAAAACTCCCAATGTATTCAGTGGCATTAATGTTCATTTTCTTAGGTATTGATAAGGGCACTGCGTTTATGTTTAGAAATCTCTTAGAGGTATGTGTTAAAGATCTTATGGATGAAATGATGAGATGTCTGGGATTTGCTTTAACAATTCAGGGCTTTTGTCCTTTTCTGTTTTTTTATTTGTTGTTGTTTTTCTTTTATAAATTGGCACACTGAGATCAGTTTGCAGAGGGATTACAGGCCTCCTATCCTCCACTGAGGGTCCCTGAGGCCATTCTGAGACCCCTCCCCATCACTCCTTCTCCCACAGCTGGCTGAGGCCCTGGACTTGTTTGAGAGGCAGATGCTGAAGGAGGAGCAACTGCAGCCACTCGAGAGCAACTACACGGTGCTGATCGGGGGCTGTGGGCGGGTCGGCTACCTGAAGAAGGCCTTCATGCTCTACAACGATGTGAGTGTGAGGTGTGGGGCGGCAGGGGCGAGGCTCTGGCCTGAATGTGCCACTTAACTGATGTGTTAAACTGGGCAGGTGACTTCACCTCCCTGGCCTCAGCTGTCTCTGTAAAATGGAGGTGTTCTTGGGTGATAAATGCCATGACATGGAAAGTCCTTCAGCACCTGCCTGGACCACACAGGTCCCGCATGTCCCCTTCCTTTTCCACTGCCATGCCCAGTTTGGTCACGTTCCTTCTCCCCACTTGTGTGCATACATGCACCCTTCTTCTAGAGCCGGTCCTTTGAATTTAAAGGGCTTTCACCTCTCTTGAAAGATGGTTTTGCTTTATATTCACCCACCTCTTTGGTGTGTGGTATTTGTTATTCTTAGCCAAGATGCCATTTCTTTTGGGAGTCAGGAAAGAGCCTTGCCTGAGAGGAGTGTAGGCTCTAGCAGGAGAGATCGCCTCTCCTTCTGCAGCCAGAAGCTGGAGTCCCTGGGAACCCTAGGCCTCTTGTAATTTGGGACACTCTGCTCCAGGCCCATGGTCTCTAGATGGAAGCAAGGGGGAGAAATTGCAGGGACAAATGGTAAAGTAATATTATATCCTTTATATATATATATATATATTTTCTTTTTATGTCCTCAGTTGAATGGAAAACATTATGTCCTTTAAAAAACCTAATAAAATTTCATGGCATAGGAAGATGAGAAGCTGTCCTGACCTACTGACTGGCAGAAAAGAGTTCAGGGCTAAGCAAGGAGCAGGCAGAGCAGGGAGTGTCTGTCAGGGCCCTTGGTTGACCTGCCAGCAGCCCTTCCTGACGTTTGGAACATCCTCGAGTGACTACCTTCCTTGTCACCTTGGAGAAGCCCAGGCTACTCTAACCTCTGTTGTTCTGTGTCACTTTGTAGCCTTTTTGATTAATATTTTTGGTTGAGGTGCTTTTTTAAATAACCTTTTTACTTTCAAATAATTTTAGATTTATAGAAAAGTTGCAAAGATAGTATACAAAGTTCCCAAATACCAGTCACCCAGTTTCCACAAGGGTAACATCCTACATTATGGTGGGACATTTTAACTTATCACTGGTGACATTAACCTTGGTCATTTGGTGAAAGTAGAGTTTGCTGGGTTTCTCCATGTGAAGTTGCCTTTTCCCTGGCCGTCCTCTCTTTTCTAGGTATCCTTCGTAGTACTTGTTACTGTTTTGATCACTAATCTGCGATGTGTTTCCCTTCTAGAGGGGAAGCTCAGTGAGGACAAGCTGTGTCCACTATGCTAACCCCAAGACCAGTGCTGGGCACGTAGCGAGTCCTCAGAACATGTCTGTGGAGTATGGGGATATACACAGAGCTTACATCATCCTCAAAATATTATAGTACTTGCCATCTTCACTTTGCAGATAAGGAAACTGACGCCCAGAGAGATGAAGGGACATGTCCAGGGCTCCTCCACATGAGAGCACTGGGGCTGGGATTTGAGCAGGCTCTTTACACCCCTTAGCAGCCTGTCACCTGCTCTGGGTACCAGGAAGTTCTCAACCTTGAACACCTGCCTCAGTCCCCTGGAGGCTTGACAAGTAGAGTCAGGCTTGATACACCTTAGGTCATGTGACTCCTCAGGTCAGGTGGCCCAGAGAATGTGCATTGCTTCCACCGCTGCTGGTTGGGGGCTACCCCGAGAATCCCAACATGCACCCTGCCCTCCCACTTAGCCCTTGCGACAGCCTTTCAGGGCGATGGTGTCATCCCCATTTTCCTGATGAGGAGCTTACTTGCCCATGACTCTTCAGTTAGTAAAGGTACACTCCCTTCTCCCCTTGACAACTAGGGGGACATGGTCAGGCCTGAGTATGGGGATATCAGGAAGACCCTAGTGTAAGCACTCCAGGCCCAGAGCGGGCTGACAAGCACCCAGGGAAGGATGGTTTCTTATTTGGTCCTTCTCGGGGTGCTCAGTTCTCAGAGTCCCTCTGATGGATCAGGAGTTTGGAGAGCTGGGCTTTGATGTGTCACCTGGCCCTGCTGCAGTGCCTAGCCTGTTGGAAGCAGTGACAGGGTCCTCTCTAGCTTCACCTGGGGTGGCTGCTCACCTGTGTGTCCAGCTAATCCTGTGCCACCTCTGAGTTTCTTTCATCTCAACAGATGAAAAAGCGGGACCTAGAGCCTTCGGACGCCACGTACACAGCCCTGTTCAATGTCTGCGCCGAGTCCCCCTGGAAGGACTCCGCTCTGCAGAGTGCCCTGAAGCTCCGGCAGCAGCTCCAGGCCAAAAACTTCCAGTTCAACTTGAAAACCTACCACGCCCTGCTAAAGATGGCGGCCAAGTGCGCAGACCTCAGGATGTGCCTCGATGTGTTCAAGGTGGGGACACCCCTTCCTTTCTGTGCCTGTACTGGGTCCAGTCCCCTGTGGCAGGTGTGAGGCTGTTGTGTCTGCCTTCCCTCATGCGGAAAGGTTTAGGGAGGATGAGCCCCTGTTCTGGGCTCTGGGTTCACAGATGAATCCCCCAAGACCCTGTCCTCAGAGGTGTCAGGCTGACAGATGAGGAAACTGAGTCTGGTGAGCTGAGGCCTTGCCCACACACCCACAGCTGCCCAGTGGTGGAGCTGGAACTTGAAGCCAATTCTGTGCCATTCCAGAGCCATGAATCTGGGGGCTGCAAGTGGCCACTGGGGTGGTCTTTGCAGAGGTGCCACACAGACTTGTCTGGAGCAGAGCTGGGAGGGGGGCAGCCAGGCTGCTCTGATCAGGAGCTAGATCCCGGCCTCACCTCCTGAGGATGCATGGGCCTGGTCCAGGCTCTGCTGCAGGTTCTCAGTGCGACCTCCTTGTTCCTTCCCTCAGGAAATTGTCCACAAAGGGCATGCGGTCACAGAGGAGACCTTCAATTTCTTGCTCATGGGCTGCATCCAGGACAAGAAGATGGGCTTCCGACACACCCTGCAGGTCTGCCCCCCGCCCTGTCTTCCTGCCCTGCTGCCCCTATGTGCCTGCGCCAGGGGTACAAAATGACAATCCTGTGAGCACCCAGGAATGCCCTGTGCAGGGTGTTTTTATATTTGCACTCTTGGCTTTCCCAGCAGCCACTACAGCCCCCATTTTATAAACAGCTGGGATAGGAGGCCGGCAGAGGGCGGCCCTCCAGCGGAGGGCCGGAGTGAGGGTGGCCCCGCCTCTCCCACGCTGCTGGGTGGCCTCTGTGCAGTTGCCCAGACCCTCTAAATTCATGGTCCCTGAAAACCTCCAGCTCAGTCACCTGGGGACTCATTCAACCCCTCCCACAGTGGCCCCCGCAGCTCAGCATCTCTGCAGGTGCGACCCACAAGTCTGCGTTTAATCCCAAGGGATTCTCATGGACGTCAAAGTCAGACACACTGCTCTGATCCCATCTCGGGCCCCCAGAGACAACCCCCCTTACCAAGTGGGGAGTTAGTGTTATAATTGGCACCACTGCTTTCATGGCTTCTCAGAGTTGGAAAGACCCGGAGCTTAGCTCAAACTCTCCAGCATAAAGTGTGGACCCCACACCAGAGCATCAGCCTTACCTGGTGGCTAGTCAAGAAATGTCAGCTCTCAGTCCCACACGACCCTCCTATGGCCATTCTGCATTGCAGCAGGCCCCCCAGGCAGTTGGTCTGCACAGGGTTTGAGCCCCAGTGATCTGGGCCAGCCCTGGACCAGATGCTTGTACCCCCTCTGCAGAATCCCTGGGAGCAGTGGCTGCTGGCTGCCCTCTGGCCATCAGCAAGCTTCTTTATAGTGAAAAACTAGCCAAACTCTAGTCCCTGCCACTCTTTGGCCTAGATCTGTTCTAGTTAGAAATAATCTGTCACACTAACAGCGGGTTTGTGTTGCACACTTACTAAGTTGCCTGAGCTAGGTGCCATTAGCTCCATTTTACAGTAGGAGAGGCAACTGAGACCTGCAGAGGTTAAGCAACTTGCCTACGGTCCTACAGCCACCAAGTGGGAGAGCTGGGACTTGAACTGTTGTCCTGACAGTAGTGCCTGAATCTTGGTGCCATACTCTGCTGCCACAGGAGAGCACTTGTGTTGCTGCTCAGCCTCCCTTCTGGCAGCTATTGTGGGGGTGGGATGTGGCTGCTGAGACCATTGCCTTCCTCAAGACCCAGTCTGGTGGGCGCCAAGGTTCGCCCATCTGGGGCCTGACCAGCCCCTCCCCAGTGCCCCAGTCTGCGCACTGATACAGGCAGGATGTCAGATGGGAGCCCTTGACTCCATGTTGAGCCCGCAGACAAAGAGGAGGGAGCCTGTTCGGCATTTTAGTAACGGCAAAGCGTTAGTGAGTGTCAGCGATCAGAGGTTGATGACACTTGGAATGTACTAGGTGCGGAGCTGCAAAGAGGAGAATGATTTCTTGTCACCAGGAGACCGAGACCCCCAGAGCCCACAGCTAGTGAAGGGGGGAGGCAGGGCTGTGTCGGAGCCTTGGGCTCTCATCTGGGGCCACGTGCTTAGCTGGCACTCGGGAAATGCTGCTGAATCCCAGCCTTAAAGGTCAGCCTAGGCTCTTCCAGAACCTAGCCTCTCTGGCTGTCCCTCCCTTAGGGGGGACATGGAGAAGCTGAGCAAAGACCCCTAGTACAGGAGCCTTGGGGAGAGGACAGAGGGATGAGACTGTGGGGACAATTTGGGAGTGAATTGAGGAAGGACAGGAGGCTTCCCAGGGAGCTCCAGATTTCTGAAGATTCTTAGTTGCTATGCCTGGCATCAGTTTAGACACTTTTCTACACCTTCCTCACGCCCCTTGCACTGGCTGGTCTGACTGGCTGGTCTGACGGTTGACTCCCAGCGCCCACCTCTGCCTGAGGTTCTTCTGAGGTGAAAGCATCGAGCTGACGCTTGTCTCCCCCCAAGCAGGTCTGGCGGCAGATGCTGAGTCTGGGGCTCAAGCCCAGCCTACACACCTATAAACTGCTGTTGATGGCAGCTCGGGACTGTGGCCTGGGGAATCCTGAGGTGGCTGCAGAGCTGCTCCTGAGGCCCAGGGAGGAGGCAGCCCTGCTTCAGCCCCCAGCAGGCAGGTGGCGTGGAAGGAGGAGAGCTCAAGCCGCCGCAGGTGATAGCATGTCAGCCAGGCTACATGTGGAGGTTCTGGAGAGGCAGCTGTTTATGGAACCTTCTCAGGCACTTGAGGGGCCTCCAAAGCCTCAGGAGGCCAGAGTACCCAGCAAGGCCCAGGTAGAAACTGAGGCAGAGCCTGGCCACACAGTGGCTCTCACCCCAGTAGCTCTAAAGCCACCTCCCTTGGAGCTGGAGGCCAACCTCCTTACTCCTGGGGCCATCCCCTCAGCAGTGGTCTCCTTTGGGACGGTGAGCACCCCAGCTGACAAGCTGGCCTTGATGGGGGGCCTAGAGGGCTTCCTGGGCAAGATGGCAGAGCATGGGCTCCAGCCCAACATTGGGATCCTCACGCTGCTGGCTGAGGTGGTGGAGCCGGGGAGCCCTGCAGAATCCTCACTGCTGACCCTTCTGGACACACATCGGGTGGAGGCTGATGTGACGTTCTTCAACACGCTGATTAGGAAGAAGAGCAAGCTGGGAGACCTGCAGGGGGCAAAGGTGAGGGCCTCTTGGCTGAGACTCCTACTCTGTGCCTCAGACTGCAGAACCCGGCTCACTTGCTGGTCTGTGTGTTCCTCCTGGCTCAGCAGGCTCATCTGCAGCCTGTGCCGGGCCTGGCCGTGAGTGAGGTGCCAGGAGCCAAGTGGCAAATAGGCCAGATGCCCTCCTTGCCCTCCTCCTGGAGCCCCCAGGTTGGCGAGGAGGGCAGCCCCCAAACATGTCACGATGCTGGTGAGTGAACACGAGACATACAGGTGCTGTGGGAACTTATGGCCAAGGTGTTACTCCCTGGGGAGCAGCCTCTGATGCCCCAAAAGCCCCGAGAGTCCTCGCCCTTTACACTATTCCCCCCGCCCCCGGGACACTTCCTCTGTGCCAGACGCTCTTCTGAGAGCCTCATGTCTGCGAGTTTGTTTATTGGCCAGATTGGAGGCCCCAGGGCCCTCTCGGGACTTCATTCATTCACATGACAAGCCTTAATGGGATGCCTTTTTTGCCAGAAGCACTGCCTTGGGCACTTTAGAGGGTCAAAGGTGACAGACACTGCCTCTACCTTCCGGCCCACAGTGCGGAGCACGCTTTCCTCTGGACAAGCTAAACATTACCCAGGGACCCTCCCTGACCCAGCCCCTTCCCCAGGGACCCTCCCTGACCCAGCCAGGCCGAGCAGGCAACCATCTCCCTTACCCTGCCCAGGGGCTCCCTTGGCCAGCGTTTCTCATGCTATGGTCATTGTTGCCTTCACTCTAGAGCCTGAAGGACCAAACACAGGGTGGCTGACAGAGCACACGGCAGCGGGTGGGAGGGTAGGGACATGAAGGGTGTTCCTAGAGAAGGGACAGCTTGTTGGAGGCGGGCAGGGTGCATGTGCAGAACATCTCAATTCTGGGGATCTGGGTCCTGTGGGGCAGACTGGACATGACTTGGGGCCTGCGAGCAGAGCTGAGGCCACTGAGCAGAGCTGTGCCCCTGGGGTCTCCAGCATCCAGCCAAGGGCTTCACCAGAAAGGCTCTCGCCAGGGTGGTGGGTTACAGGTTACGGTGACACTGTCCATCCTCACAGGCTTTGTTGCCAGTCCTGGCAAAGAAGGGAATCATCCCCAACCTGCAGACGTTCTGCAACCTGGCCATTGGGTGCCACAGGCCAGTGGATGGGATACAGCTGCTTGCAGACATGAAGGTGAGTGGTCCCAGGCCTGGGCAGGACACCTATGGTGCTGAGGGGCACTCTGGGAGTGCTCAGGAAGAAAGTTGGGGGGCAGGGAGAGTGGAGCAGATCAGTGTCCAGTGTAAAATGGGCATCGGTCCCATTTGGGAGAAAGTAGACCCTAGTGAGTGCTGCAGGGCTGGGCGTGGAGAGCCATGGGTGTCCCCATCTTGAAGGTGACACTGAGAGGTAGGGATGGGCCTTGACCCCAACACTCCAGAAAGATGGAGAGTATGACCAGAGCAGGGATTATCAGAATTCCTGGTGGGGGACAGTTATCACAGCCCCCAGGAGCTCTGATATGCACCCACCCAGCCCCCACGGAGACTTCTTTGAGTGAATTTTATTCTGTCAGGTTGGGGTGTCCCCCACGCTCACCATTCTCTTGCTGTTTTGCGTGGATGCTGGCTGCTTTTTTAGGCTGACCACCACGTGTCAGCAGTAAGCCCACAGCCAAGAACAGGGAAGTGGTGTCTCCCACATTGTTATCTGCCCAAGTCCGCTGGTCTCTGAGAGTAGCATGGGCTTCCTTCTTTGCAACTTCTTGTGATGGGCTAAGGGGAGAGTCGGCACTTGCTTTCCTCTGGAGTGCAGTCCATTGTCGCTATTAGGTTCTGCCCTTCCTGTTCCTGGTGACTGGTCTTGAGAGGCCTGACTAGCAGGTAACTCTCCAGGCAGGACATGGTGCCGCGGGCTTTGCACCAGCCTCTGCCATCATTCTGCTGATTGTAAGATGTCTGTAATGTTCCAGAAGTGCCAGGTGACCCCCAACGCCCACATCTACAGTGCCCTCATTAACGCAGCAGTCAAGAAGCTGGACTACGCCTATCTCATCGACATCCTGAAGGACATGAGGAGGAACAGAGTCCTGGTGAATGAGGTGGTCATCCGCCAGCTGGAGTTTGCAGCCGAGTACCCTCCCACCTTTGACCGGGTGAGCGCCAAGCTTGGCACCCCACCCCCACCCACCCTGGTTCTAGCCTGTGGTGTTGCGTTCTCTTGCCTAAAACTGCCGAGCTTCCCTTAGGAGAAATCCCAAAGTCCTTAGACCACAGTCCGCAAGTCTGGTCCTGCTCTGTGTGGTTCATTTCATCTCTCAGGCTGGTCTTGCTTTTGTTGACTCTGCCCGTCCCACTGGCCTCCCCTTTCCATGAGGCCACCAGCCTCTTTCCTGCCTCAGAGCACTTGTGCTCCCTCTGCCCCAGCAGGTGCCCTTTGCTTTTCACTCAACTGGCTCCTCCCTCCTCCCATAGGCCTTTGCTTGAATGGCTTTCTCACACGCCCCGCCAGCTGTTTCCCCACTGCATACTGCCCTGTGCCTTTGCACACATCTTGCACTGCTCACTTGCCGGCGCCTGTCACCCCGGCCTTTGCTAAACCTCAGGTTTCCAGTGCTAGAGCCTGCCTGCATTGCCCACTCCAGTCCCAGGTGCCCACACATTGCCAGGTGCTCAATGGACTGTTTTGTTCAGTGAATGGCAGCAGCAGGGCAGTGATGGAATTTGCTTGGTCATGGCCAGCTACCCTGCTATTCAGGCTCTGGGGGTTTGGTTTGGGGGCTGTTGAGTCAGACCCTGTGCTGAGCATCTCCAGAGCACCCAAAGCAACAGCAACCTGGAGCACAGCCCAGAGGGGAGGGAGACAAGCACATCGGCAAGGACAAAGCCATGGGGCGTGGGGTCAGGGCTGCTGTGCAGGTGTGACACTGGAGTGCCATTTTGAAGGCTTTGCCGGAGCAAGGGGACAACAATGGAGTGTGCCCAGCAGAAGGCATAGCTGGGCATCTTTGAAATGTCCTCTCATTGATTGCTCAGTTCTTTACATATTCTGGATATATAGTCTTTTGTTGATTCCACGCTGCGTGTTATCTTCTAGTTAGTGGATTGTCTCTTCACTCTTTGGTTCTAGGGCCCACGAGGGGTCTTCTTAGGTTAAACTCAAATGTTGTAAGACTATCCTAGGCCTCAAGCTTATTTTTTCACATCATGTACAGACATCCCTGACTTACCGCAGTTCAACTTATGATATTTTGACTTTATGATAAACCCATCATAAAGTGGGGCATATCCCCACCGTAAGTGAAGGAGCTCCTTCCATGGGCTTGTGGTGGGATTATGGAATGCCTGTCACTTTCACACCATCATGAAGTTCATTGTTAAGTCAGGGACCATATGCTGTGTTGCCAGCATTGAATGCATTTTCAACTTAAGATGCATTTATCGGAGTGTAACCCTGTTGTGAAGGAACATCCGTGCTCATACTCCCTTATATGGCCGATACCTGGCCAGGGGCCTGCGCAGCAGACAGAAGACCCCAGAGCAGTGGTTTGTGTTCATAAGTGCCCTCAGGATGGTGGACTTTTTTATTTCTATTTGTGACTTTTTTTCTTTTGTCTCTTCCCAGAAGAATCTATTTGTGATTCTGCCAAGTTTTGCTTTATGTACTTCAGGCTATGTTAGGTACATTCAAGTTTAGAATTGTTAACTCTTCTGAATCAAACCTTTTATCTTCATGTAGTAACAGTCTTTATCTCTGATAATACTTTGTGGCCTGTTTTCTCTATATATTCCCCTGCCAGCTGTTTTTAGGATTCTGCCTGGTATATCTTGTTGCTTCTATTCTTTCTGCCTCTCCATGGCAACTGCTGCAGCAGTGATGGGTTAGAGGGAGGTGCTGGCTGTGCCAAGGGAGGGGCTCAGCAGACTGGAGGCAGAGTCCGTGGACTGTGGTTCTAGCTTGGAGGCTGGGGTGACACCTGTGGGTGGAGGAGCACAGCAGCAAACGTTTAGGAAGATGACTGTTTGGCAGATGGGGATCTGGGCCTGTCCAATGGCACGGCAACTTTAGCTGGAACCTGTTTCTCTGCAGTAAGCTGCTCCCACACTGCACATCAGCTGCTATTCTGCCCCATCCTCTGCAGCTGCCTGGCAAGGAGAGCAAGCAGCAGGGACCAGTTTCCCTGAGGCCTGCCATGGTTGGGATTAGCTGTAGGTAACAGGCAGAGACTCCCATCAGGGGGCTCCTCTTGCATCCTGAACCCACGCCTTTCCAATTACAGTACAAAGGGAAGAACACTTACCTGGAGAAGATTGACGGCTTCCGAGCCTATTATAAGCAATGGCTGAAAGTGATGTCAGCAGAGGAAACCCCCCACCCCTGGCAGAAGTTCCGGACGAAGTCCAAGGGGGACCAAGACACCACTGGGGAGGCTGATGTGGACAGCAGCCCTGAGGGCAGGTGATGGGGAGCGAGGTTGGAACAAAGTGTCTAGCCTCACAGCACTTTGTGGGAGCCCCAGGAGTCCCTTCTATATTAAAAGACAAGTGAAAATGCTGGTGTTGCTTCATGCATGAGGGAAAGTCCTGGCCCAGAGTAAGAGCTGCAGCATTTCATGGGCACTTGTATGAGGACAGACTTTGGGACCAGGGTGCCCACATTCACAACAGGTCCAAGGACAGTTTGAACTACTTTTGTGTGTCAGGCCATCCCTGCCTCTGAGAGGTAACCCCATCACTGAGGAGGCAAGTACACTTGCCCAGGGTCATACAGCACCTACAATGGAGAGCAAGAATGCAGTCCCTGGGACGTCTAGTCTCCAGGGCCTGGCGCTCTCCCATTGAGTTCCACAGACTGCTGTTCTGAAAGAATGGACACAGGACCCAAGAAGTTTGAAAGTTTTATTTTTACAAATCACAGCTGATAGACAGCAAAGCCTTCACCCGTAGAGACCATGTTCCAACTCGGGCCTGGGGCACCGCTCTGTGGGAAGAGCTGCTCCCAGGAGAGGGGGTGGCGCAGCACACAGCAACTGCGAAGTCCAAGGTCCTGGGCGGAGAAGGGTTGCGGGCCTCAGCCAGAACAGCCCCGGCAGCCACAGTGCGTGCACTCGATGATGCGGCCCTGTAAGAGAGGACAGTTGAGGCGCTGCACCCACCACCAGCCACACACACAAGGACCCTCCCACCAAGTAGAGTGCTAATGGGACATGCCCTAGAGGATGCACCTCAGAAACCCTTTGACAGTTCTGGACAGAGAAAATTTGGTTCTTTCATGAAGATGTAAACAGCTATTGTTGACACTGAAGTTACACCTGTACGTTCATTTAGTTTATGCAGATTCAACACACACATGTGCCATTAAAGGAAAAAAAAACCTGTGTGAATGAGTCTTGTTGTTCTAAGTGGACATGACAGACCCTGCAGTGAGCTGAGGTGGCGCTGCTACTGCTCAGCAGGCTGAGTGCCAGGAACCTCAGGGCCTCCTCTGGGCTGGGAAACTTTTTGGCTAGTGTAGGGGAGCAGAAGGGTGTGTACTTGAGTCAGCTTTCTGCGTTGGTGCCCCCACCAGAATAGTGAGCAGCAGACCTTGTTCCCTAAGCCTGGGGTGGCCCAATGCTCAGCAGACAGAAGATCCCCCAAAGCAGTAGTTTGTGTTTATTGTACTTTTTTTTTTTGAGACAGAGTCTTGCTTTGTTGCCCAGGATAGAGTGAGTGCTGTGGCATCAGCCTAGCTCACAGCAACCTCAAACTCCTGGGCTCAAGCAATCCTGTCTCCTCAGCCTCCCAAGTAGCTGAGACTACAGGCATGCACCACCATGCCCGGCTAATTTTTTTCTCTATATATTAGTTGGCCAATTAATTTCTTTCTATTTTTATAGTAGAGATGGGGTCTCGCTCTTGCTCAGGCTGGTTTTGAACTCTGACCTCCAGCAATCCGCGCACCTAAGCCTCCCAGAATGCTAGGATTACAGGCATGAGCCACTGCACCCAGCCCCAAGAGTTTTAAAAAACTATAATCACAGCCTCACCTACTTTAGATGACATTAGCTTTTTAAACATTCATGTGTTAAAGAGAGATGGGAGGCCAGGCACAGTGGCCTGTAATCCTAGCACACTGGGAGGCCGAGGTGGGTGGATTGCTCAAGGTCAGGAGTTCGAGGCCGGCCTGAGAAGGAGCGAGACTCCGTCTCTATTAGGAATAGAAAGAAATTAATTGGCCAACTAATATATATAGAAAAAAATTAGCCAGGCATGGTGGTGCATGCCTGTAGTCCCAGCTACTCGGGAGGCTGAGGAGATAGGATTGCTTGAGCCCAGGAGTTTGAGGTTGCTGTGAGCCAGGCTGATGCCACGGCACTCACTCTATCCTGGGCAACAAAACGAGACTATCTCAGAAAAACAAAAACAACTCTTGGAAGAGCAAGACTTGAGTCTAAACAAACAAGATCCTCTAGTGGAGTCAAGCTAAGTCTAAAGCAGGCTCTGTTTTGGTCTGCCACTACATCCCCATGGAAACCTGGGGCTCTGAGGAGGAGGACTTCTACCACTCTGCCACCCTTCCCTGCCTCCTTCAGAAAAGCAGCACCCAGAGCCTTCTCTTGGGGAGGTGGCCCTCGCTCACTCGCTCTCCACTGTGCTCATCCCTGAACTGCCACGTGGTGTGGGGAGACTGAGCTGCCTGAAGACTTAAAACCCTCAGCACTGAGCCAAAGCTCTATAAATTATAGCTCTTGCTGCAGCATAAAGGGGCCAATTAGTGAAAAGGCCAAACTGGGAGATAGACTATCTAGCCTGACCTCATAGCTGGGCCAACAACTGTCTGCCAAGGGGCTGCACTGAATGGCCACTAATGGACAAGGTGCCATACTCTTCTCTGCCTTGGTCTGCAACACTCTTTCAGAGGGGCTTGTGCCCTGATCTCAGGTACTGCCCCATCAGTACCACTCCAGGTGCTCAGCCTACTTTTGGAACAGAAATTTCTGATAGAGGAAATGCAGTGATTGTAAAATTAAAGTCATTGTGAGGACTGAAGGAAATGGGACAGGAACTCCCACTGACTGGCCACCCTTCCCTGATATAGCCCTCCCACCACCTTGGAGTTTAATAACTTGCCCAAAGGTGGAGTTGATATTAGTCCCCAGACCTAACACACATGATCACTGCCACACTCCGCCTAGCATGGATTTCTGCATAGAGGGACTCCCAGGAGGGATGGCTAGCAGGCTGTCCAGTGACAAAACTACATTCCAGCCCAACCCAATAATATGAAATCCTTTGGAGTTGACTAGTGCAGAATTTTATGCTGAAAATAACATCAAACTTGAGCATAAGACATTACCACTTCCAGCTTGCTTTTGGGGACCCGGCAAATGCAGTTTGTTCCAAAATTGGTATCCCGTGTCTGAATGCACCGCAGGCAGCACAAGTTCTCATACCCTTGCTTTTTCCATTTTGCAATCAGGTTTTTGTCTGCATACCCTTCTTTAATACAATATTCATATAGTTCTGTCAATAAGATGAGAAAGGGCATCAGACCATTGTGTAACAAACCTTCCCCACCGCTGGCGTATCGCCACCCTTGAATAAAAAGAATATTTAGTTAACATTGGCTACCCCCATTTCTAGTAGTAATAAAAATCAGGACTCTTGCTGAGGTTGCAAGGATAAGGGTCATTACTTAAATAATTCACAAAGCTACTCAAATTCGAAAGGCCAAGAGGGAACTAACTTGGCCAATTACCTCTGCTTATGGCTTTCCGCTTATAAAAGAGGTCAAAGATATAGCGGGTTTTCTGGTGGTGGATCCTGAAGATGGGCCACAGAGATTCCACTTTCCTCTTGCCCTCATGAGGCTCTGTTTCAGCTGGGGAGAAAAAAAAGTATGTATTTGTTTTGGGGAATAGGGTTAGTCTGCACAGGATGAGTGTCATTTTTTTCAATAACTAGGGATAACGAATACCACTTTCCCACTAGGATGGCTATAGTCAAAATGACCAGGCGACAGTAAGCGTTGGAGAGGACGTAGAGAAACTGGAACTCCACACGCCGCTGGTGGGAATGTAAAATGGTGCAGCCGCTGCAGAAAATTTTGGCAGTTCCTCAAGAAGTTGTAACATGACCCGGCAACAATTCCACTCCTGGGAACATACCAAAGAGAACTAAAAACACATGTACACACACAAACTTGTACATAAAAGTTCCTAGAAGCCAAAAAGTATAAACAATCCAAATGTCCATCAACAGATGAGTGGATGAACAAAATGTGGTCTATCCACACAATGGAATAGTATTCTGCTTTACAAAGGAAAGAAATCCCGTCATGCTACAACGTGGATAAACTTTGAAATGTTGTAAAACTGACCATAGCGATGGTGCCACAACTTTTTGAATGAATACACTAAAAACCCCTTAGACACTCTAAAAGATTTTCATAGTATATGATTTATATCTCAGTAAAGCTGTTATTTAAAAAAAGAAAAAGAATAATGATTCGAATGTGACCGTTTTAAATTAAAAATGCCTTTTTAATTAGAATTAGAAAAGAGATTTTTAAAAAATCATTCAACAATACCCTTTGTTAACACCCTGGTCTCTATACCCTTCCAGACCTATTTCTACAGCATAATAATTTCTCAAGATAATTCCTGGCCCAGAGATAGGTATCCTAATCATCTTTAAGGGACCTCTGGTTTCATTTCCCAACCAAAGTCCTTTGGGGCTGAGAAAGAGCCAAAACAAACTGGACCAGTCTGAAGGTTCTCAGCGAGGTGGCCTGCAGGAGACAGCTGCCCCTTCAACACACATAGATCAGGTGGAGCTCACACGTGCCACAAGGCCATTCTCTTTTTCTTTTAACAGTTACAAGTTGATCTTTGCCTTTCACCTCCTCTCAGCTTTTAGGGCAGAGGAGAAGGTGAGGAGTGATCAAGAAAACCATACCTGCATTTATTCAACATTTAAGCTATTCTATTACCTAGGATTTATAATTCAGCTCAACAAATAGTATTCCATCATCCAAGCAGAAAGGCAGGTGTTAAGGAGTCAGCGAGTACACACTGTAAGCTTGCTACTACGGGCAACACTCTGCTCTTAGGTGCCCAAGACATAGCAGTGGGCAAAACAGAGCAGCCCAACTCTGGATCTCCGGACAGCCCTGAAAATCTTAGAACATCTCAGACTTAACATGTCCAGAGGCCCGGCACGGTGGCTCACGCCTGTAATCCTAGCTCTCTGGGAGGCCGAGGTGGGTGGATTGCTGGAGGTCAGGAGTTCGAAATCAGCCTGAGCAAGAGTGAGACCCCGTCTCTACTATAAATAGAAAGAAATTAATTGGCCAACTAATATATATAGAAAAAATTAGCCAGGCATGGTGGTGCATGCCTGTAGTCCCAGCTACTCGGGAGGCTAAGGCAGCAGGATTGCTTGAGCCCAGGAGATTGAGGTTGCTGTGAGCTAGGCTGATGCCACGGCACTCACTCTAGCTTGGGCAACAAAGAGAGGCTCTATCTCAAAAAAAAAAAAAAAAAAAAAAAAAAAGGCCTGGAGTGGTGCCTCACACCTGTAATCCTAGCTCTCTGGGAGGATGAATCGGGCGGATCATTTGTGCTCAGGAGTTCAAAACCAACCTGAGCAAGAGCGAGACCCCATCTCTACTATAAATAGAAAGAAATTAATTGGCCAACTAATATATATAGAAAAAATGAGCCGGGCATGGTGGTGCATACCTGTAGTCCCAGCTACTCGGGAGGCTGAGGCAGGAGGATCGCTTGAGCCCAGGAGTTTGAGGTTGCTGTGAGCTAGGCTGATGCCACGGCACTCACTGTAGCCTGGGCAACAAAGTGAGACTCTGTCTCAAAAAGAAAACACGTCTAGAACTGAAATCTTCCTAATCTACCCACCCAAACGCTGCTACCCTTCTCTTGCCGTAAGTCAAGGTACCATCCTTGATATCCTCTTTTAATTCAGCAACACTGGCACTGCTGAACCTGCATCCCCATGTGGTAAAATGGGCTCCAGGCTCTAGCTTCTCCCTCTCTCCAGTCTGCTCCGTCCCCAGAGCTCCCTCTTGTTCCTATCACTGAAGCCAAGTCTCCAAGGCCTCACATCATCTTCCTGGGCTGCTGTTTTCTTTATAGTGGAAGTAAGGGCAGCATGCTCACAGCAACCTCAAACTCCCGGGCTCAGGCGATCCTCCTGCCTCAGTCTCCCGAGTAGCTGGGACTACAGGCATGTGCCACCATGCCCGGCTCATTTTTTTTCTATATATTTTTAGTTGGGCAATTAATTTCTTTCCATTTTAGTAGAGACGGGGTCTTGCTCTTGCTCAGGCTGGTCTCCAACTCCTGACCTTGAGAGATCCGCCCACCTCGGCCTCCCAGAGTGCTAGGATTACAGGCGTGCCCGGCCATGAACTAGGTCTTAAAAGCTATGTTTATTAAAAGTGAGACATCAAAGAAATGCCAAAAGACTATATTGGTTAAAGAAAAACAGGAGAAAGAATACTGCTTTTTGGAGGTAAAGAATATCACATACTTCTAAATACAAGGTAAGGTTCCCTTCTCCTCAAAAGTTACTCCCTAAAAGAGGAAGTAGATTTACTTTCAAAATCTCTTCTCTTCTAGCATTCTCCTATTTCCTTTATTTTGATTAAGAGTGTTTGGGGGAAGAAATCTCAGCCCAAAATGACTAATTACTGCAAGGTCTGGATATTTAAAAGAGGTGGCTCGGTACAATTCCAATCAATTTTGAAAAAAGGCAAGTAATTTAACACCGATTTACTAATTATTGCTAGAGGCATGCCTTCATAATAGCAATGATTAGATTCCTTACAAACAAGCATTTAACTAATTCAGTAAGTGGTTACTCTGATCATATAAGGCCAATGGATGCTTGTGGCTTCAGATAAAATTTCCAAAGACAGCACCCTATATAGTTTCACAAAGTGCAGGAACACACACCATTTACACAGAAGCAATTATGGTGCATTCTGGAAAACTGTCAGATGGTGCAAAGACTAAATGATATAAACCATATCAAAGACCCACAAGAAAAGTCTGAACAGGCTGGGCGTGGTGGCTCACGCCTGTAATCCTAGCACTCTGGGAGGCTGAGTAGGCAGATTGCTCGAGGTCAGGAGTTCGAAACCAGCCTGAGCAAGAGCAAGACCCTGTCTCTACCATAAATAGAAAGAAATTAATTAGCCAACTAATATATAGAAAAAAAATGAGCCAGGCATGGTGGTGCATGCCTGTAGTCCCAGCTACTCGGGAGGCTGAGGCAGCAGGATAGCTTAGGCCCAGGAGTTTGAGGTTGCTGTGAGCTAGGCTGACGCCACGGCACTCACTCTAGCCTGGGCAACAAAGCAAGACTCTGTCTCAAAAAAAAAAAACAAAAAAAAAACACGTCTGAATAAAAATGTCTTATAAAATATGAAACTGAAAAAGAGTAGCAAATATATTTTGTATGACTTTAAATATGCATCTAACCCAAACAGTAAATAATTCTAGATAGACTATTTGACCTATATTCCCTAAAGCTTTTATATTTAGGTTGGCCAAAAAAAGCTATTTTGAGGAACTTTTCATTAATGTTAGCTTACTTTTGGGCACTTACAGTAATCCTCTGAGTCTTTGCCTCAGCCTTCCAAGTAGCTGGTAATATAGGCATGGGCCACCATGCCCGGCTCATTTTTCTGTATCTTTTTAGTTTGCCAATTAATTTCTTTCTATTTTTAGTGGAGACAGGGTCTCACTCTTGCTCAGGCTGGTTTCGAACTCCCAACCTTGAACAATCTTCCCACCTCAGCCTCCCAGAATGCTAGGATTACAGGCTGCACCAGGCCGCTAAGAGTTAATAAGCAAACAAAACATGTCATTTCATTATATTTGCATTTATGCCTGGCCCCTGGAGACATTAAGCTTTGACTTTTGGGCCCAGCCCACTCAGAGAGGAATTCCCCCACTCACCTTCTCTCATCTTTTGGTCTAATTCATCCAGTGTTGGTTCGATCAATTCCCAGCCATCTGGAGGTGCTTTCCGGCTTCTTTTGACTTTAGGCATTTCCTCCTCCACAAGACAATGCAAAAAGATCTGGGGGGAAAAATTAAATGAATTAGTTTTTGAGCTTCAGATCCCCAAAGGCCTTCACCAGCCAGTATTTTGTACAAGTTCACTTCCTTGTGGCAGCATAGGGTAGTAGCTACAGGAAAGGGCTCCAGATCCAGATAGCCTAGGTTCAAATCCTGGCTCTGCTACTTACCCTGTGATCTTTAGAAAGCTACTTAACTTTCTTAATTCAGTTTCAGTTTTCTCATCTGTGGGGAGTAATAGAAGCTACTTTATGGGGGGGTCATTGTGAAGACTTATAATTGTATGGATCATGCCTGGTGTATAATGTATGCTTAGCAGACATTAACTAACATCAACTACAAGCCTGGCCCTGTACTGGCTATTGGGAACACAGAACAAAAAATTAAGACACAAACTCTGCCCCTTGGAAGGTTACATTTTAGGAAGCAGACAGTCAGGTGAAAGCCAATTATAAGAGTGTGAGGGCTACAATTGGGGAAGCCAAGAGGATCAGTGTTTAAAAAGGAAAAGACAGCTGTAAAACCAAAGTACCTTAGAATTTGCTTCCCAAGAGTGTAACAGAAAAATCTCTGGTCTCTGCAGTTACAGGCTTGGATTCTTGTCTGGCCCTAAAAATTATTCTGTGACTTTGGAAAGGTCTCTTTTCCTCCTTTCTTCAGTTTCATCTGTAAAAATGAGGGCAGTGGATTATCCAATTGATTATTGCCAAGGTCTCTTTTAGACCTAACAAACATGTTACAAGTCAGGTAAAGTCCATACAAAAAGCTAGGACAAATGTAAATAGCAAAGCATTTTTCAAACCACATAGCATTTACTAGCTGGCAAAAAGAACTTAGGTTATCTCTTACCTTTAAGCATGGCAGACTAATCTCTCCCAAATTCAGTGAGTCCCCTCCCTTCCAGAAAATGTCTGACACTTTATAATCCCCCAACACACACACACACACACACACACACACACACACACACACACACACACACACACACACAGCCTTCTCTCGTGAACTCTTCATAACAACCATACAAATGAAGCATCAAACTCTAACAGGTAAAGTTAGGGGCGCACAGCTGGGAATTTGCAAAATCTGACTCTGACTAGAGGACTCTTGACTCCCAAATCAGTGGTCTCTGCACTGGTCTCCCCTGCGCTGAAGGTAGAGATTCTGGATTCTGGTCCGTGCCCCAGGGTGCACAACCAGTGACAAGAGAATGATCACTTTCCAATGACATTAAGAAATTCGAGGACCCTGGCCCAGTCTCAAAGTCAGAAGAGGCCTCCCGGGGAAGCTAAAGGTAGGAGGTAACTCGATCAAGTAGAGGTATTGGGAGGTATAAGAGGTAGGGGCGCTCGGGGAAGAAAGATGTCACAAGGGGACAGTGAAGGAGGTTCATAAAGAGATCAGCATTTGAACTAGGTGCAGAAAGACAGTATTTAGACAAAAGACGTTCCCGGAAGAGAAAACGGCATGAGAAGAAGCCTAGAAGCAACAAAGCCCCCCAATTTACCATCCTATCCTCAGAACGAACAAGGAACCTCGGGAGCTCACTTTGGCCTCACGATCCAGAAGCCTGAACCCATCCCAGTCCAGCCGCTCAGATCGCCCTCTGGATTAGTGCAGATCACCGGTCCCTAGCCCGCACCGTTGTCAAGGTAATCGAGAACAGAAGAAAAACACCTACCGGAAGACCCCAACACCTCAGGCCGCCGCTTCTCTACTGACGGCTTCCGCTCCTGGGGCTATTTCTTGGGGATGAGGGCCTCGCGGAGCCCCGCCCAGCCCGCGCGCTGATTGCGTCGTCTTAGGTGTCCTCAGTGCTGCCTGTATAGAGTTCCAGAGCCGCTGTTGCCCTTTGCTTTCACTTTTCAGGGGGTTACCGGCAAAGTCATGCGTCTGTCTGGACAGGGACTCTGGGGTGCTGTTGCCGGGCAGCACGCGGGCGAACCTGGAATCAGGCGACACGTGGGACAGCCCGACTTCGTGCGGCGGCCTCCCTGAGGTCCCTGTCCTAGCAGCGGTGGTGGTGGCGGCGGCGGCAGCGGCGGCGGCGGCGGCGGCGCGCCGAAGGGACTGGACTGGGCGGAAGAAGTCGAGCCCAAGATATTTCCGGTTCCGGTGTCAGCTCGAGGCGCCGCCGCCGCAGCCGCTGGAGCCGCGATGCCTAAAGGAGGTGAGGGGCGGGCGCGCGTGGCCCGCGGGCTTCAAGGGGAGGCTGGGATCCGACTCCCGCTGTCTCCTCAGCCCGTGGGCGTCCCAGAAAGTGGTGTCGAGGGAGGCCGTCCGCACCGGTTGAGGGCCAGGCCTGGGCTTCGACGCCCAATTGTCACGATGGGGAGACGGGACCATGGTGGGGCCTAGAGTGGCTTCCTTAGTGGGCTGAGGCGTTTCTACGGCTCTGGATCCTCGCCGGCGCGGAGAGCCGGATTCGGGGCGCGCTTCTCCAAACCTGAGGGGTCTGGAGTTTATCCCACTTCTAGGCTGGCTGGGTACTGAGTCACTGCGTCCCATGCTTGTGCCGGGCCCGCCTGCTTCGCGTAAAACGTGGGCCCTTTCTGGCTCCGACTCAGCCAGACCTGCCAAATAAGACTCAACATGATGCTTAAGAGCCTGGTAGATCTGGCTTTGACTCCCCTATTCAGTAGCAATTCATTGTGTTCCTTTGAGCCAGTCGCTTAAACTCCTTGTATCTCAGTTTTCTTATTTGCAAATGGGGCTTATGATTGTACCTACCTCATAGTACTGATGCATGGCTTAAACTAGGTAATCCACGCGGAGTGCGGAATACAGTGCCTCGCGAGCATTAGCTATTGAGGCTTTGCCACCTCTTGGCCAAGAAGGTCCATGGCTTCCCAGTACAATGTATGGAGCTTGTCCTCCATCCTTTTCCACCTTTAGAATCAAGTCCCCAGTTTGAGTCCGAGCTGTGTCACTGTCTAATTCTGTGGTTCTGAACAAGTCATTTAACCTCCTCTGGCCTCTTTTCCTCATCTGAAACACCCAGCGAATAGTCCTAAGCCTGGTGAGTTGGGGATAGGGGTGGTAAAATGATAGAGCGTGCAAAGTACCTGGCTGGCTCCTGGCACAGAATAGATGTCCAGTTAATATTGGTAGCTCTTGTATTATGTTGGTTAATGCACTCCGCCCACAGGAACATCTGCCTGGAGCTTTTTCAAGCCTAAATCACTTCCTGACTCCAGAGATTTTGGCTTTATAGAACTAAATCTGTTTAAACTTGGCTCTCTACCAATTTAATCTGTGACCGGAAGAACCCTGTCTCTTCTATTGTTCCCTAGTCTTTTCATCTGTAAAAGGGGGTTGCTGAATGAGTCATCCTGTCTCCAAAATCTTATTTAATGGATATTTTGGGCCAAGGTTAGAGGCTACAATTGTAAAACCTTAAATATGAGTTCATGGCTAAATGGTCTTTTGGCTTGCAAAAATTTTTGTGGGCAGACATGGTTTAGGTTTCCTTTAGGATTCATTTGTTTGAAAAGCACAAGAAAACATGAAGGTATTAAAAGAAAAAAAATTCCCCAAGAGCTAAGCCCAACTCTTGTTTCCACGGTGTTAACTGAAGTATTTTTAAAGTCTTGAAAGAGCCTATTATTAAAGATACTGTAACTCAAGCTAGGTCAGTATCCCATAGCCAAGTATTTGAGATGAAAACTTATAGTAATCAACTTTGAGTTGTTACTATTGCCCTGGAATATTAAGAGAGCAATAAAGGGGTGTTAGTTTTTTTTTTAATGGCAAACTTGATCTCACAATAGGATGTTCACGAGTTCGACAGTCTCCTCTGGGAAGCTAGGTAGTCATTAAAATGGGTGGTGTGGTCTGTAGCAGCCCAATTACAGCTCTGCAGCTGCTGTCTAGGAAATTAAGGGAGGCCAGTATCTCTGCTACTGTCTCTGGAGTCTGGAGCAGCTCTGGCTAATTACAGAGTCTGCTCACAGGGAGGGGTTCTCTGGAAATAGGGTGGGCTTCAGCTTCCAGGAGAGGTCCCGTGTGGGGGTCGAAGTCACAGTCACACCTGCATACTCTGGGATCAGCAAAGGGGATGCCACCCTGCTGTAAAACTCACTGATGGCTTCAGCAGGAGTCATTCTATTATCCTGTCTCAAGACTATAAAACTGATATTGTTAGATGAACTTAAATTGCTAGTCACATTTTTAACTCTTAGACTATAGTGAGATTTGTTTTCAACTAACTTGGTCATTTCTTACTTCAAGCACAAAGTTTTTGCCTATATGTTTTGGGTTTTTTTCCTTAAGTATTTTATTTCTACCATACCACTAAGATGAACATGAACTATTTTATTGTATTCTGCATCGGCAGTAAATTACATGGCCAGTGGTGGTGGGTTTTTTTGTTTGTTTTCCCACCAGATACTATACTAGAGAGAAAAGTAAAAACCGTAGCAAACACTTTTGTAGTGTTTATCCAGTGCCAGGTGCTGTTCCAACAGCTTTATGTATAATAGCTAATCTATTTTCATGACAACACTATGAGATAGGGACACAGATAAAACTGAGGATTTGAGAGTTTATATGCCTGCCCAGAGTCACAAGCTAGTAAGCATAGAGCTGAGAATCCAGGGGTTGGACTCTAAAATCTGTGTTCTTCACCACTCTGCTTTGATCTTAAGTCTCCTTGTCTATAAAAATGGGACCAACAATGACTCTTGCACCATAGGTTTATTCTGAGGATAAAATGGGCTCATAGCTGTGACAGAACATTGCAAGCAAAAAGCCCTATAGCAACAGCAGGGGTATAAGTGCTACATGTTTTTGTAATTGCATCTGAGTCCACTATGTTTGAATTCTAAGGGACCAGAGGATTTAGCCAGGAACTCTATGTGGTTCTTATTATTTCAGTGCTTGTTCGTGAGAACCTATATCCAGCACATAGTTTGGTGGTGCATCAGATAGGCACAGGTTGCTCCTTGCATCCCTTTGAACTCATGCGGGTGGGATAGGTTTGGGTGGTGATTTGTGAGGGGTAGGTGAGGTCTCTATGGCCTGTGATGAGAATACTGCAAGCACAACAATCCTCTGGGTAGCAGGGCAGTCAAGACAGCTGTTTCCTTCCTACCTTCCTAAACTGCTGATCTTTGTGCAGGGAGAAAGGGAGGCCACAAAGGCCGGGCAAGGCAGTACACAAGCCCTGAGGAAATTGACGCACAGCTCCAGGCCGAAAAGCAGAAGGCCAGGGTGAGTATGTGCCTGTCTAGGCCACTCCAGTGGCCCCGGGTGGGGTCCTGTCTCTTTGGCTCACAGAGAAGCCAGGCAGACTATCCAGTCACAGGGACAAGCCAGTTGCTCTGGGGAGGGCAATGAGTCCCAGAACAATAAATGATAGTCGGGGCGAGGGGTAGACTTTATAGACTTTATAGACTTTATAACTGACTGCATCAGTTATAAAGAACTTTGTTCACTGAGTCGCGGTTACTTTAGTGAGTCTGTGTTCCTGGTCCTGTGTACTTGCCTTGCGGAGGCTTTCCCTCCACTAGGCTCTCTCCATTCACTGCTCCAACTCCCACAACTCTCCACTTTTCTGCTGCAGCCATGCAGGACGGCTCGCCAGGCTCTACCTAACAGGTGCCATGCCTTCCCACACCCCCAGCAGCAAAGGGCCAGGCATTCCTCAAAATCTTATTCAGCCTCCCCTCCTCTGTGACTCGTGCTGGTGCCACCCTCCCCCACCAAAGTCAGAATTGACTTAGTAGTTCCCTTTCCTCTGTTCCCGTGGTACTTTGTCCAGACTACTGTTAGAAAATAGATGTTTCCATCATTGTTGGTGTCTGTGCTCCCCATAACATCATTAGCTCTCTGCCTGGATTAAGGGCCCAAGGGAGCACAGTCAGGGCCAGACGAGCACACAGCTGTGAAGTACCCCAGGAGCCCTGAGAAGGGAGAGACCACATCTAGCTGTGGGGTCTGAGGGCCTCATGGAGGAGCTGGCAGCAGAGCAGGACCTTGGAGAATGTGTGGGCAGGTGCTAAAAGGGGAAGAACACAAGGTTTTTGTAAGGGAATTTTCTGATGGGAAGGCAAGGGAGGTGGAGGGAAGCGGCCTGCTGAGGTGCTGTCTTGGAAAGCTGGTGCAGTAGGGCACATGGGTGGGTGGGTCGGGATGGCTGGCCTGCCGTGGACTGGGGGAGTGCAGAGGGGGGAGGACTTGCCTGGGATGCCAGTGTGATTTGGCAGCTGCAGGTGACATGTGGGGGAGCTGAGCAGGACTGTGGTGTCTAGCCCCATGGCTGAGTCCTTCTGATCTGAGAGACAAGCTTCTCACTCAGGCTGCCTGAGGTGGCTAGGCTAGGAAGGGGAGCAGGGCCTTTTGTGGCTGTATGAGGGGCTTGTTGGATGGTGGAATGGATAGGCTGCCTGTCTCTGACACATGTTGCCGACCCTGGGGCCAGGGCCACAGAGTAGGACCCTGGTCATTCTTAGTTCTAGCCTTACAGAAACTTGATTTCTCCAGGTCCACAGTCTGAGGGTGGTGGTGGGGGGTCACAGTCTTGGGGGTTTGTTTTGCATTTTTGATTCTGCAGGTTGTCCATTTCTGAAACAGGAAGAAGAGGAACAAGAAGAAGGTGGAGATGGGGCTGCAGGAGACCCCAAAAAAGAGAAGAAATCTCTAGACTCAGATGAGAGTGAGGATGAGGAAGATGACTACCAGGTACTGAGTCTGTTGGGGGCCTGGGGCCTGGATTCATGTATTGAGTGCCTGTTTGTTACCAGTCCCAGTGGTAGGTGCAGACAAAGTCCTTGCTCATAAGAGTTTACGTTTTGATGGGGAGATAGAGTCAGTAAGGAAGTAAATGAACAGTATAATTTCAAGTAGTGATAAGGGATCAATCGAATAAAACAGACTGTGATAGAGGGGACCTAGAGTCGTGCTGTGGTGATGGGGTGACTTATAAGCTGAGATTGGGAAAACAAGACACACTCAGCCCTGTGAAATTGGCATGCAGAGCAGTTGAGGCTCTAGATGAGCAAGAGCAAAGGCCCTGGGGCGGGAACAAGGTGGCATGTTCATGGAACAGAAAGGGGCCAGTGGGCTGTGACTTAGCAGGTATGGAGTGGAGTGGTTCAGGATGGAGGGAGGAAGGTTGGCAAGGGCCACTCCCAAGTGCCTGTGGGGCTTCATTGTGATGGGCAGTGGCCAGCTGGTAGAGGCCTTGTGAGGGGAGAGAGATGACCAGATTTGCTTTTAAAAGATTATTTTGGCTTCTCTGAAAGTGAATTGTAGGGTGTTGAGGGTAGAAGCAGGGAGATAGCAGCAGGAGTCCAGATCAGAAATTGTGGCTTGTGCCAGGGTGGTGACAGTGGCAGTGCAGAAGAGTGGACAGATTCGAGCCATATTTGGGGGTTGCTGAGGGAATGAGGAGTCAAGGGTGTGCTTAGGATTGAGGGGAGGATGAGGTGAGGTGAGGAATGAATCTCAAGTTCTGTCTTACACAGGTTAAGTTTGTAATGCTAGGCGTCCGGGTGGAGTATAGACACGTAGCTGGATTGGGTACAGGCCTGTGGGGTGGAAGCTGTCTCTCAAGATAACATTTCTAGTCAGTCAGCTGAGATTGGTAGGAATTGGACTTGGTCATGAGAACACACATCCTTGGCCCACCTTACCCTGGGGATCCAGCATGTACCTGTTGTAGGGAAAAAATCAGGCACAGGATTCCATGGAAAACTGCTTTTGGAGGCTAAGCTTGAAGTTGGGGAGTAGTGCTCTGTGTGAGTGCTGGTCAGCTGGGCTCATGCTATTTACTGGTTGACCTTGGATGAGTTACTTAACCCTGAGCAACCATTCTGTAGCCTCTAAAACTGGGATAATAGTCCCCGGTTGCCAAGGCTTGGCATCGGTTGGGCTCTTACTGTGCACACTCATTTTCCTTGCCCTTCCCAGGCTGGTGAAGATAGTCCTGAGAGCTGTCCCCACTATGAGACGGGCCAAGTACCATGACGGCTGGGGGTGGAGCAGCAGTTTGTCCCCATCCAGATGGGCTGTTGGGAGATGGTAGGAGTGGCCTTCAGGGGGTCTGCAGGACCTGAACTTCTCCAACAGCCAGCTTCTTGCCCTGTTCTAGCAAAAGCGCAAAGGTGTGGAAGGGCTTATCGACATCGAGAACCCCAACCGGGTGGCACAGACAACCAAAAAGGTCACACAACTGGATCTGGACGGGCCAAAGGAGCTTTCAAGGAGAGAACGGTAATGTCACTGGCTGGGCCTTGTAACCTGGGCATACGAATCAGGGGTTGGCCTGTGGGATGCTGAGGTGCCCGGATCCTCAGCCCTGGCTTCCTGGGTTCCAAGGTCCCCAGTGGCTGGGTGGGGGCACCAGCTGTGTTTATTCCGGTTTCATCTCATTCCCCAAAGACACTACAGTAGCTTTTAAGAAACACACACAATTTGTTTTCACCAGTAGGTATGTATCACTAAAACTAGGACGGTGGATTCAGACCTGAGCATTGCACTTGAAGTACTTGCCCAGGGATTCAGAGGCTTGCCCTTTGTTCCCTTCTTCCAGAGCACCACAGCCTGAGGAGACTCCCTTATACAGTCCAATCTGACCATTCCTGGTCTGCGTCTGTCTGTAGTATTGTAGCCATCGGGATAGGGAGAGGATCAGGGGCAGGGCCTGTGCCAACCAGAAGGCAGCCCAGTGGGGTGCAGGGAGGTTCTGCCTGGCTCAGGTGCCTGCCCCAGGCCTCTCTGAGTCCTGTGTGAAAATGGAGCTGCAAATGACTTCCTCAAGAGTTATGTGAGGATCAAGATCAAGTACCCAAGTCCTTGACTAGTGCCCTGACTTTCGATGGCCACCAGGTGATCTCAAGGGCCTTAGAAGAGGTTAAAGTCTGTGGGGGAAAGCAGCCCTGGTTTCTCTCTGGCTGGGATTTCTATCCACCTTCCTGTTCTGACACATCATGGAGAACATTTGTGTCTAAGAAAGCATACGGGGAAGGCCCATGAGCTTGGATGTGAATGGAGGCTGCTAAGGCCTCTCCTCTACTCCTTCAGTAGCTTCCTTCTCAGTCTTGACTTCCCAGGAATGCAACAGCCTGGGCTGCTACAGGTTCTGCCACTTTACAGCTGTGCAGCCCTGGACAAGTCACTGCCTTTTCTGGGCCCTCAGTATCCTTACCAGTAAAAGGGCGGTCCTGTTGCTACCCTTGCCCTATGGGGCTGTAGTGATGATAACCAGGAAGGCCCGGACCCTGCAGTGAGGGACCCCGCAGAGCCATTGGCAGCCTTGTTCATCATTTCTGAGGGCTCAGCTTAGAGGCTTCTGAGTCTGGCACATCACTGCTAGGGTAGGATCTGCCAGGTGTTATCTCCTCATCTCTGTAGCAGATGTCTTGTCCAGAGTCTCCTGGGTGAGATCCTCAATCCCATTCCTGGTGGCTGAGTTTCTCTCCCTCCCCTCTAGCAAGGCCTCCATGCCACATTTCTCATTATTCCCAACTCTGTACTTTTGAGGGCCTCTGATCTCCTGCCAGGCAGGGCTCTCCCCTCCTTCAGCACTTGGGTCTTCTGGGAACCCAGTACAAATGGGATCCTTTGACTTCACACCCTGGATGCCGTCCACTCCAGTTCAGAAACTCAGGCGTGAGAAGGTCGGCGAAGGGAAACTAATGAGCCTTGCTATTCTCTCTACCTAGTGGGTTGATTACCAACACCTCTGTCCCATGGGAGTCCAGCTTTTACTCCCACACTCCTACTGATGGGGCTCACCCCCTTGGGAGGCAGCCTCTTGCACATCTGAGCTGCTTTGTGAATGTGTCATGTTCAGCTGAGACAATGTATCTTGTTTCCCATTGTGGCCCTTAGTCCATGCCCTACGGCTACTTGGTCTACTTCATTCTTCATTCCTTACAGAGGCTACTTGGTCTACTTCATTCTTCATTCCTTACAGAATGTGGGTTCCAGTGCCTTCCTCCTCCTTGTCATCTTCTCGGAAACATACAGTTAGTTCACTTGGTTTTCTCACTTCAGTCACCAGACTCCAGTCATGAGCTCCCCCTGACAGCTGTCATCCCCTCTCCTGCTAAGGTTTTCACAAGGACACAGGTCTTTTCCCTCTCAGCTGTTCCTCCTGCTTGCTTGTTGGGTGAGTGTCCATCAGGCAGGGGCACCAAGCCAGGACCCCTCCCTCAGCTGGATCACCCTTTTCCACCTTGGCTCTAGGCCTGAGTACTTGGCCTTTATTCTGCTCCTGTGTCCAGCTCGGCCAGCAGTGGGGAAAGATGTGCCCTGTGTCACCTTTTTATCCAAACAGAGAAGAAATTGAGAAGCAGAAAGCAAAAGAACGTTACATGAAGATGCATTTAGCTGGGAAGACAGAACAAGCCAAGGCGGACCTTGCCCGGCTGGCGATCATCCGGAAACAGCGGGAGGAAGCTGCCAGGAAGAAAGAAGAGGAAAGGAAAGGTAAGACCTGGACTGCTCATGCTCGGGCAGCTGCCTGGCTCTGGGTCTGGGCAAAACCTCAAACCCTGAACTTGTGTCCTTGTCTGTGAGATGGGGGTACAGTGAGGAGTGATAGATGGTTGAGTAGAGGCTCCATCCCACATGTGCCCTCCACCTCCTTGGACTGGGAGAGTCCATTGGTGTCATGGAGTCAGATGTGGGTTGGAATCTCATCAGAGCACTGTCCACAGTAGGGGAACAGTTACTGTCCCCCAGTAGCAGGAGACCTCCAGAATCCATGCCCCCAGTACAGACCTTTGAGACTAGAAGGTCCCACTGAGGTCTCTGGTGCCATGTGAAGCCAGGAGAGCTGCCTGGGGTCACCAGTGTCCATCCGAGGGATTGGGAGGGTGGGCTACATACATAACAGTGCAGACCCAGATGAAATGTGGCCCAAGTGTCCTTCTTCCTTGTGTCCTTCCCCAGGCAGGTCAGAGTGGCTATGGGGAGCGGTCCAGTTTATAGGAGCATTTGACTTGTGACCTTCAAATCCCACTGACTTGCCTCCTCACTGGGTCAGAAGGAAACTGGGGCCTATAAAGGGGAAATCAAATTGCTCAGGGGCACTGTTATTTCCTCCAGAAATCCAGTTATCCCAACTCCCTACTTATCTCTGCTTCACAAACCCCAAGTGGGAAAGGACTTCATGTGTAACTGCAAAGGTTGTTGCTGATTTGGGAATTATAGGATTCTGCTGGGAAGGCAGGGTGAGGTGGTTTCCATTTGCTCACACCACTGTGTATTAATGGGCCTGTGTGGAGGGGGCAACAGCTACTGGAATAGTTGGGAATGTCTGGGTGCCTGATGTCTGGTAGCTCCTGCAGGGGCATCAGCCTCGGCCCTTCTCCTTGGGTCCCTTCCTTGTGTGCCAGCTGAGCAAGTTGCACAAAATGTTTTCTGAAGACCTAAAGTTCTGTTAGTGTGTGTTGTTTTGCTTTATTCTAACTCCTACCCTTCCCTTCCAACCCTCAGCAAAAGATGATGCCACATTGTCAGGAAAACGAATGCAGTCGCTCTCCCTGAATAAATAAACGTGACCCGTGGGAGGAGATGCCAGGGAACTGGGCCGCGCCGCCAGGACCTCTGCTGTGTCTCGCTCACCCTGTGCCCTGGTGCCGCTGCAGCAGCCCCTCAAGGCCAGGAGCCCCCACAGCATGGGGCCTCCTTTTCATCTTGGCACAGAAATTGGGGGGATGTGGGGGGGGCTGGGGGAGGGGCAGCTGCTATCTTTGAGACAGAAAGATGCAGGACAGCATTTCGTATGTAACCATTTGAATGTTTTTGCCGTTTTTAGAATTCAGAACCCTTGTTGGGGGGTGCCTGGGAGGTGGGGTAAGAAGAGCTTCCATTTGTCTGGTAGATTGCACGTTAGTGGGCGGTTGTGCCAGGAGGCGGCTGCTAAGAAGTTACAGACAACCAGCCCTGTCTGTGTGGCCTGGGTGCTCATTCAGAGAGGGGCTGTCATCTGGGAGCCTGTGCCTCTGGGTCCCTGAGGGTCATAGCTTGTCCCTGGCCAGTCCCCTCTTTCTGAGGCTTCTCTCTGCCCTTCTCCACCCCATTCCTACCTACCCGGCCAGGGCTTGGGCCCATTTTTAACCCTACCCGTTGATCATTTCAATAACCTCTGTTGACTTTGCAGCACCCAGGCAAAACATGCTCCACAAATTCAACTTGTATATTTGGCAGATTAAACTTGACATTATCATAATCCTTGTTCTGTAATCCATCCTTTGGCTCCTGTGCCTGAGCCATTTTTACCCAGCAAGTCCTGGTGTCACTCAGGCAGGTGCACCGGGAAGGTTCAGGGTGTGTACCCAGCTGGGTAAGACTTCTTGAGGTGGCATGAAGCAGGGTGCTGGGACTGGACCCCTGAATTAGAGCTGGGAGAGACCTCAGATGCCAGAGCAGCCAGAGACCCTTCCAGCCCACAGCAGGCTGAAGTAGCACCTGGTATCCCTCTTCTGGCCTCCAGGTGTCCCCCAGCAGTGACAGCCTCAGGAATCCGGGATATCCAGCGCTGCCTGGGAGATACTAATCACCTCCTTCAGTCCTTACCACCCTGTATGGCAGGGACTGGCAACAGGGAACTGAGGCTTAGAGCAATCAAGTTGAGCAGCCTGCACATTCAGGCCCAGTGAAAGGTCACCCTGTGGCCCCTGTCCTGCGCCTGCAGCCCTCTGTGAGGAGGATCATCACCTTGTGAACAACAGCATACTTTTGTCAGAGGTCAGTGGTCCGTTAACATGACTGGGTGTTGGGTGGGGTGAAGGGTGAGGGTGTGGCTTGCCCATGGTCGGGCAAAATGACTTAGTGGCAGAGATGAAATCAAACCTCAGACTTCCAGCAGCCTTTACCAGACACACCTGGGCTTGACCAAGTTGGCATCTATAGTCCTAGGAGGGGCACCCCAGCTGCCAGCATCTGCCTCTCGCTCTGATCTCCCACAAGCCCAGGAGGAAAAGCCTCTAAACCTGGCCCCTGAGAAGCAGGAATTACAGTGAAGATTTTGCCAGAGCACCTCCCCATCCCCTGGAAGCCATGTAGTAGCTGCCCAAGTTTAACTCTGTAACTGAAAATGAGATACTCTGACAAGATGGAGGGTTGAAGAAGGAAGTAACTGGCAAGATTCACAGTACTCAGTGGCTGGCTCTAAGAGCAGTAAAGAAGTAGGTGTCTTGTGGCTGGAAGCCAGAGGTCTGTGTGAATGGCTGGTGTGAAGAGGCTGTTTGGCAAGGTTCCCTCTGCATGTCCAGGACAGTCCTTCTCTTGTTCTCCTTTGAGGAGTCTGTCAGCCTAGGTGTGTGGTTTTTCAGGTCTCACCTGGGTTCGTGGGGTATTGTGCCGACCAGAGTTCCTGATGGCTAAGAGTGTTTCCCTTGCAGCTCAGCCAGATGACTTTTGAATAGACGCCCCTGCATTGGGGCTTAGAAGTCAGACATGAGTTTAAATTCTGGCACTGCCACTTTCAGCCCGTGGGACTTTGTAACTTCTTTCTCTGGTGTTCAGTTGCCTCTTTCAAATGTGTAGCAAGGCTTCCTTACCAAAGGTGCACACATTGGCATGTGCCTACTAGGACTCCTCCAGCTGTGTCTTCTACCATTCACCCACATCACCAGAGCCAACATCTTTTTTTTTTTTGAGACAGAGTCTCACTTTGTTGCCCGGGCTACAGTGAGTGCCGTGGCCTCAGCCTAGCTCACAGGGACCTCAATCTCCTGGGCTCAAGCGATCCTACTGCCTCAGCCTCCTGAGTAGCTGGGACTACTGGCATGTACCACTATGCCCGGCTAATTTTTTGTATATATATTTTTAGTTGGTCAATTAATTTCTTTCTATTTTTAGTAGAGACAGGGTCTTGCTCAGGCTGGTTTTGAACTCCTGACCTTGAGCAATCCGCCCGCCTCAGCCTCCCAGAGTACTAGGATTATAGGCGTGAGCCACCACACCTGGCCCAGAGCTAGCATTTTGTGGGTCCCCAGGGCCTGTACAATTTGCACCCCACTGCCCAATCCATCATCTCACCTGCACAGCTGCGGTGCCCTCCTTGTGGGCCTGCGGTCCAGTCTCTAGAATGTAAAGCCAGCCAGGTCCCTCTCCAGCTCCCGAATTCCCTTGATGCCAAAGACTACCAGGAGCTGGTCCTCGGGGACCTCCTTTTCAGCATCTTGTCCCATGTCAACCTCATCCTGCTCTCTATATCGGTCCTTCAGCTCCTTGAAGGTGCTATACCTTCCTTGCTTAGAGGGAAGCCTCAGCCGCCCCCCACCCTTCCTTTTCTTGCCCTCCTCTGGACACTGGGTTGTCATCATCTGCCTCTTCCACCAGACTGTGCTTCTTGAAGGAAGCAGCAGTCCCTTTAATGTCCAGCAGGGCTGGCATGGAGGCAGGCTCAGCAAGCCCAGCCAGTGGTCCTGGCAGCTAATGCTGACGTCCAACAGAGCAGGGCCCAAAGGACCCTACTTTCCTGACTGGCCATCTGCCTGCCACAGGAGTTTTGGCCACCCTTGTAGGGACCCAGTCCCACATAATACCTTTTCCTTGCAGGAAGCATATGACTATGAACCTGTCATTTTTAAGCCAAGACCTGTGCCCCTCTGAGATAGCCTACGCATCTGTAATAAGGGAGGTCAAATGATCAGCTGACATCTGCCCTGAGACCAAACAAGAGCACACCTGCCATTGATAATTCTCTAACAGTAGAGGACAGGCTTGTTGCTCAGGGTCACAGAGAAGGGGAAGAACACTGATTGGATATTGCCAAGGCTCACACTTTCCTGTCAAAGAAGCCACAAAACATGTGCGAAGGCATCCCTGCCCTGCAGTGCAGTCACATCAGACCCAGGATGGAACCTCACTTTGCAGCATGTGGGCACAGGCTGGGATTGCATTTAGGAATAAGGGGAGACATTTCCTCCTGGGGTCTTGCAATTTCTGTCTCACTGTGATTAAACAATCAGTGGGGTCTTTTCCCATGGAGGAGGACACTAGAACAGTGGCAGATAAGACATCTTTAAGAGTCCATTTTATCCTACAAATGTAAGGGTAATTCATCAGGAAATCTGTTGATATAATTCATTACCTAGTTAGATTAAGAGAAAAACTATGATAATAGAAATGGCTAACCAAAAAGCATGTGATTAAACAGACCAAAACACCCTCTGACTAAAATAGGAATAGGAAGAAATCTTCCTAGAAAATGATGAACATTTATCAGAAATCAACTGCCAACATCATCATGGAGAAATAAATTCCCATTAAGGCCCAGGATCAGCCTGGAATGTGCAGCCCCTTTGTCAAGAAATCTGCTCATCGGCTGACACCTGGTCCTGGCAGCCCTGAGCTTGGTAGCCTGGGCTGGACTGCAGGAGAGAAGGAACCATTTGGGGTAAGGCTCTCAGGGGCTTCAGGATTGTGTTGGCAGTAGCAAAAATAAGCTATCTGTGCCCTTGTAGAAACCAAGTTCTCCTTCCAAACACAGGCAGGCATGTCCACCATTGCATTTTTATTACCTCCACATTTTGAAGCAGTTCATGACCAGCATAGTGCTTTGGGGGCATTTTTTTTTACAATAAATGAAAGCATCTCTTTAAGAAAAAGGCACAGGTTTCTTGAATAGGTAAGACATCTGCAGAGCCCCTGCTTGAGGCCTGTGTCCTCCCCTTTGGAGGGAGCGGCCCCTGTGGGGACCCATACTGGTACCCTAGAAACATTCAGCAAAGCGACCCTTACCTCCCTGACCCCCTTGCCCCACTTCCCCAGCAGCTGGGATGAAGGCAACATATTCCTCATGGGTTATTTGATCTTGAGGTCCTTCAAGGCTGACTCCAAGCTCTATAAGGAGGCAGAATGGACATGCTGGTTCTCAGTTGTCCTGTAGACACCCCATGCCCAGGGACCTTATTTATCTATACCCAGCTCAGCCCCAGCACAGCAGAGGACAGAGAACCTTGTCTTTGGAGTCTAGCAAAACCTGAGGGCTGAGTTTGAATGCCAGCCCTCAAGCAGGGTGCCCCAGAGGGCACTAAGGCCTACGTGTTAAGGGGCTGCCCCCACCCCTTATCCCCTTGCAGTGCCTTCTCCACAGAGGGAAAGGGAGGAAGGGTTGACCTTGGTTGGGGGCGTGGCCAGAAGCCAGGTAGGGCAGGCCTCACCTTCACATCCCAGATGCTCATGCCGCCATCCATGCCAGTGGTGCAGAACTGTGAGCACTTGGCCTTGCCCCCGCTGAGCACCGAGATCTGGCTGCAAAGAGGATAAGGGGGTTATGGTTCCCAGCCTGTGCTGCTGCTGAACTTAGGTCCATCCTGTCGGCCAAGTGCTCCAAACTCCTGGGGGAGTGGGCTCCAGTAAGAAGTGCCCAGATGGGGTGTAACCTGCCAGGAACCTCCTAGAACAGCCTGGGAGGTGGGCTTAGGAGCCTGCTTTGGGGGTGAGCTGTGGTATATGAGTTGCAAGGGGCAACCTAGGCAAATGGGGCAGGCCACTCAAAGGCCTGGGCAGCAGGAAGGGCATGTCTGGGGTAGATAACCTGAGGGCCAGTAGTGTGGTGCGACGGGAGAAAAAAGAAGCAAGGGACTGGGCTGGGATTAAGCAGGGGCTACTTGACAGGGCAAAAGTGTTTCATCTGAAGAAGCCAAAGGATCTGGCAGCCACAGGAGGGTTTAAGAGGCTGAGGGGCTCCATCAGAAATACCGCTGCTCCCCTGACTCGATGCCCGGTGGAATAAAAAACTGGCAGCTTTTGGGTTTTGGAGGGTCTCTTCCCGTCCCACCCTAGCTCCTCAGAAAGCTGCCAGGCGAACCTCAGCTCCGCCCCCCACCTTACAGGGTTCTAGGCCCGCCCTAGCCACGACCCTGCCTCCAAGAAAACCCTGCTGGCCACCCCGCAGAACCACAGGCCCCACCCGTACGACAGTCCCCACCCAGTTGTCTCCTAAAGATGCAGAGCGGGGCTGACAGTTACTTTCGTGCAACCCAAATAGGTCGGGTCCCATGCTGTCCCTCCTGGAACAGGTGGACGCTACTGAGGTTAGGGTCAGACCTGCCCCGCCCTCACCCAGGCAGTTCTAGCGGCCGAGGCCCCGCCCCCACCCTCACCTGACGCTGTTCTTGTGCAGTGAGTCTAGGCCGGCACCGCCCGCCGCGCCGCCCTCCGAGCTAGCCTTCTTATCCAGGTTCTGGAAGCGCTCGCGGGCTGTCAAGCCGCGCTGTGAGCTCTGCTTGGGCACGTCCAGCCGCCCGCCGAAGCTCAGAGTCCCCGAGGCACCGTCGTAGGTAAACAGCACCGGGAAGCAGTCGTGGCCCTGGGCGGGGTGGGAGGTGCCATTGGGGCGCTGGCCGAGGGCAGGCGCCACGCCCACTTCTCCAACCCGGACTCTGAGGCCGAGGCCGAGGCCAAGGGGAGTCTGCCCCGGGGACAGAGCTGGGCCAGGGACAGGCAGGCACCTAATCTCACGCGTACCAAAGCAGGGGACGGATGTTGGGGGCAGCACCCTCTCCAGCAAGGCCAGCGTCCAGGTGAGGAAGCTTGTTCAATGCCCCAGGTATCCCATGCGCCTTCTGTCCCGGCAGGACAGTTACACCTCCCTTGGGGGAGACTCCCCCCCCCCCCCAGTGGGTACTCCTCTAGGCAAAAGCAGGCCTGACCCGCCTCTGGCACATCCATTGTTTGCAGTGGGGTGAAAAAGATAAATGGGCACAAGGGAGGGAGAATAGTGCCCTTTCCAGACACTTGGTGGAACCGCACTGTCCCAGCCCCATTGTGTGGCCCTGCCCTATGTACTGGGCAATAAAAAGTAAGCAAAGGGCAAGATCCTACTTCCTTCTTCCCTGCTCATAGCAACTGGGGAAGCACGTTGGAGACCAACCTCCATTGGAGGCCCCAACGCGGGCACTGGACATAACAGTGTCAACACCAAAGAAATCTTTGCTATTAAGCCACTGCGGCCGGGGACTTCTGGCTGCTGCAACACAACCCAACCTGTTCTGCCCAATCCAGGTACATGGGAGGGTGCACAGAATGAAAGAAAAAAGGAAGGGAGGGAAAGAGGAGAGAGGAGGAAGAGACAGTGGAGAGTTGTGTGGGCATCTGCTAGATTCTCTAGGTCTGCTCTGACCGCCCCCTTCCTCACCGCTGCCACCAGGCTGTTTTCTGTGATGAAGGTCAGTGCCAGCAGCGGCAGCGTTTCAGAGGCCAGGGTTGCGACACTGCAGGGGAGAGAGCTATCAGCTGTGCTGTCTCCTTCCTCAGGCTCAGCGCTCACCTCCACCCTGGGGTGGCCTCTACTCACGCCATCTTTTTGTCAGCATCAGCCAGGCACACGGTGCTGTCGTGGCTGACCCAGGCCATGCGGCTCCCGCTGGCTGAGAAGCAGACGCCGTGTACCCAGCCACAGCTACTGCTGGACTCGAACATCAGCTCCCCAAAGGGCATCTTGGAGCCCCACGGTGTGGGTGCCGGCCGCTCCTCCACCTCCTTGATGTAGGCAGAGAAGATCCTGCCCAGAGGCAAAAAAGGGGTAACTGGGGGTTTAGGAGGGGCCTGAGAAGGGGTGAGGCAGCCTCACCAGCAGTCAGAGCACCGAGCTAGGAGCTCGTGGGTTCCAGACCTGGCTCTGCATGAGCTGTATCCAGATGTGACAAATCTGGGCCTTGGCATCTCTTTTGTCCAATAAGGTGGGGCCAGGAGGGCTCCCAGCTCAGAGTCCTGTGAACTCCTGGAGCCCTCAGGGACCTAACCTGAGAGCTGACCATCTCACTGATGCTGCCCCCAGGGACCATCCTGGGCCCCACTGTACTGGCCACTCTGCAGCCAGCCCCTAGGACACCCTCTCTCCCACTCTCCACACCTTGATTCAATCCTGCCCCTCCTACTGGCCACACCCTCCACCCCACAGCAGCCCAGGGGGCCCCTGACAGATCAGGGTGTCAATAAACTAGCTCTTCATCAAAAAAGCCTTATACGATGTCAAGATGTCATCCTCTCTGTGCCCAGGGCCTCCAAAGGGGGCTCTGGTGCCTGCTGTTTCCCTGGTAGGAATCCAGAGATCTGGGGCTCTCTGCCTGCAGCTGGCAGGAATACGAGTCCAGTGGCCAAGGGAGATTCCAGGCAGTGGGCCCAAAAGTGAAAAACAGTGAATGGCAACTGGAGGCTCTATATGCCAAGCCTTAAGATAATGAAGCAGAGTTTGTTCCAGCTTATCAGTCATTCATACCTTAGTATGAATAAGTACACCCACTCATTTTCCTTTAGACAGAAGCCAGGGAACTGTAGGGGTGGGGAATTCTAATAAGGCAGGAGAGGAGGGCCTGGGAAGAATCTTGCCAGGTGGCAATGGGCATGTCTTGCTGGGACTCTAACCTGGGGGCTGGAGGCAGGACCTGATGTTGCCCCTTCACAGAGGCAACCCTGACAGGCTCTGGGACTGGCCTGGAAGGCGGGGATTGGGGCTTTCAGGGTAAGGGTCCATCACCACCCTCCAGTCCCTGCTGTGTGCTGCTGTTAGGGCCCAGAGCTCCCCACGTGGCTGCCCATCTCACCGGCACTTGAAGTCACAGGAGCCTGCAGCCAGGAGCACGTTGTTGGGGTGCCAGTCCAGGCTGAGAACAGTGGAGCGGATGGGCTTCTTGATGTGCTTGCACACCCACCTGGACAGGGCAGGAAGAACAGGTAGGACTCAGTGCCACAGACCTCCAGTCCCAGGTAGGAGGGGTCTGGGCACTCCCAGCCCACAGGCCTGTCACGGCTCTGGTGCAGGCAGTGACAGGCTGGGTCCCCTCTGGGCTGGAAGCTCTACTTGTCTCCTTTAAACCTCACAACCCACCTTGGGGCAGGCTAGGCAAGGTGACATCACCACCAGAGGTCACACAGCTGCTGTCTGTGGGATTCGAACTTGGGTCTCTCAGACTCAAGGTGTGCTCCACTCAAGGTGACATCACCACCAGAGGTCACATAGCTGCCGTCTGTAGGATTCGAACTTGGGTCTCTCAGACTCAAGGTGTGCTCTCAGCCATGCAGGGGAGATTAAGATGTGGCTGGGAGCTTGTGCGTGGTACCCTGCAGTCAGTCAGGCTGGGTGCCTCAGGCAAGTGACTTTGCTATAAAGTGAGGACAATGACAGATGCCCAGTCCACAAGGCTGCAGGGAAGTCAGTGTCAATGTGTATGCAGGGCTCAGAGAGGTGCCCCCAGAGGTGCCTCTGGTGTGGCCTGTGTCCTTGTCATTACCAAGAAGGGGCTGTGGGAACATCCAGGGACTATGTAGAGCCCCTCACCTCACAGATGAGGCACAGAGAATCCAGACTTCCCCAGAGTCATGTGAACAGGGGTCTTGACATCCTGTCCAGTGCTTTCTGGGGACACTGTAGTCTTGGCCCTGTGGGTCTGCTGTCCAGGTTTGGCCAGCCTTGGTCCCTTCCAGCCCACTGTGGCCCCACCAGGCACCCACCAATCATTTTCCTGCTCGAAATAACAGATGGAGATGACGCGGGAGCCACTGCCCACAGCGAACTTGTTCTCGTTAGGGGCCCAGCGCACGCAGCGGGCGGCCCGGTTGATCCGCAGGATGACCAGCGTGGGCTTCCATGTGCGGCCCTTCAGCGTCCACACGTAGGCGTTACGGTCTGTACCACAGGTCACGATGCGGTTACTCTCGGGGGCCCAGTCAATGCCTGTGAGGAATGTGGGGGACACACACTAGGCTGAAGCCACCCAGGTAGAAGTGGCTGATCAGTGGCCATGCAGGAGGAGCTTAACGGCCACAATCTAGGTGGAAGCTGTACCTGTCCAGCAAACACACCTCTCACTGAGATCTGATATAGGGATGCAACTCGAGTTTATTAGGGGGTGTTACAGCTCTCCTGTACTATCACCACACATGCTGGATGGGAAAGCTAAGAGACAGAAAAGAAGTTATTGGTAATGCCGAGCTGCTGGATTAAGCCTCTCCTGAAACACACCAACCTCTGAGTTTTTCGGTTGTGTGAGTCAATATAATCCCTTTAAAACTTAAGCCAGTTTGAGTCAGGGTTGTGTTATTTGCAACCCAAACTGTACTACCTAACATAGTCCTCTTATCCCCCTGCCTCCTTTCAGAAGGGTGGTCCCAGCCAGCCTGACCTACCTGTCACCTGCCCGTTGTGCTCCTTGAGCTCATGCACCTTGGCCCACTTGGCCCCGCTCTTCTCGTAGATGTGCACCTCGTGGTTGTTGGGGCAGATAGCGATCTCTGCAGGGGGGATGGGAGGGAGTTTGGGGGGTGCCCAGGACCCCTCCCCACAACTGCCCTCCTCCAGGAACAACCTCCACGGTCCACCTGCCCTCACGTTGGCCTTCATGACTCAGGCTTTCCTCCTTTGCCTTGGAAGGACACCCTGATCTCCCTCGGGTCCTCCTGGGCCACCCACACCCACTGTACCCACAGCAGTCCCCTGACCCCTGGGGCCTCTCCCATCCCACTGCTCTGGGCAGCTGCTGCCCAGCTACTGCTCTCTGCTCCCTGAGTCCAGGCAGGGTCTCTCCGCTGCTCCTGCTGACACCTCAGGGCCTCTGTACCCGCTCTCCCTGGCCTGGGCACGGCTCATTCCCTGCCTCCATCGAAGGTCATGTCTTCGTTTTCTGTCCTCACCCCTCTGCAGCCTGTGTCCCGCCCAACCCACCTACAGCAAGGCCTGGCTCTGGGCAGCACTGTGCTCACACACAACGTCCCTCAACCTGTGTCCTGCCTGCAGCTCAGGGAACACATGCCTGGCTGCCTCTGCATGTTGCCTGAGCTGTCTGACTGTTCCTTACATGGCCAGGAGCACCCTGCTCAGCACCAGGACTCAGCATGAGGCCCGTGGGCAGTTGCACCCATGATACCAGGCTGCATCACAGCCCCTATGTGTGCACCTGCTGGTCCCCATCCCAGGAGATTGGAGCCACCCCCAGCACTCACGGGTGCGGTCCTTGTTCCAGGCATGGCAGCTGATGGGCTCCACCAGGAAGCTGTGGTAGGCCATGGCCGCTTGGCTCCTGTGCCCGAGAGAGGAGGAGAGAATCTAAGTCGGGCCTGACCTTGTCCAGAGACCAGGCTCCAGCCAACCCCCTCGGGCTCTGCACCAGGAGGGCCCTGGGTTTCAGAAGGGCAGCCGTGTGCAGGGAAGGGCGGTGGGGACCATCATGTCTCCTGACCAGCCTAGTGTGTGGCTTCCCCTCCTGGGGCCTCCACAGGGCCCATGAAATGGCAGCTCTCATAGGGTGTCTCTGAGGCTCCAGGGAACAAAAGATGGGGCCAGGCGGGGGACAGAGTGCTACAGGCAAAGACGCTGCCATGAGTAGGGGTGCTGGGACCCTGAGCTGGGTGCCCATCACTCGTGACCTGTGCCTCAGTTGCCTCATAGATGGGACTCCCCATTTCCCACACCCCGTTAAGGACAGGATGAAGAAATAATCCCCTACTCGGCTCAGACAGGAGGGGAGGGGAGGAGGGAGGGACTGGGGCAGACAGATGAGTCCCACCCTGGGTCCAGACGCCCACTTGCTGCACCTGGGGCTGTGAGGAGGCATGGGGCTGGGCCAGGCCTGCGTGGTGAGTCTTGGGAGAACCCAGTGTAGCCTGGCCATGGGGGTGAAGGAGGGAGGTTGTGGCCACTGCCCCCAAGACTAGCCCCAGCAATGAAGGGACAGCCCTCGGCCTCTCACCTGCCCCAGCTCGGCTCCCGCTGGCTTGTCCCCAGCCTCCTCCCCCTGCTGCCAGGCCTGAGGGGAGATGAGGTGCAACCACCATCTCACCTAGTTCCTCAAACCCACCCTCTCCCCACCTCCCTGACTCGGCTTTCCAGAGTCACAGGGACCTGGGAGTAGACCCCAGCTGTGTGCCCCTGAGCATGTAACCTGCCCTCTTTGTACCTCAGTTTCCCCCATCTGTGAAATGGGAACAGGATCCCTGTTGCCTGCCCAGAGGTGTTGAGAGGGTGAAATCAGATAATCTACCAAACCCAGCCCAGAGTAGGTGTCTAGGAAATGGCAGCTCTCAGTGCATAACGGGCATGACACACCCAGCCTTGATTTATGCATTTAAGAGTTGGCCTTCCCTGCCAACCAGAGGCGGATCCTGGGGTACACAGGTGTGCTCCTGCCTACAGCCTCCATGCTGGCTGTTCCCTCAGCCTGCAACACTCTTCCCTGCACACATGGCTCTCACCCTCACACTGCCATTAAGTCTGTGCTTGAATGTCAACCGCCACCTTTCAGCGAGGCCTTCCTCAAATCCACACCTCCCTTACCCCAGCACCCCTAACTCCCTATTCCTGATGTAACTTTCTCCACAGACAGTCATCATGGGATGCATGTGACACTGAACTCGTTTATTTGGCCTCTTGCCTTTCTGCCCTGCAAGAACAGAACCAGCTTGATGGGGACAGACGTTTTTGTCTTTCTTGTTCGTTTCTATTTCCAGTGCTGACATACTTGGCACGTAGCAATGCTCAGTAAATATTCAATGAACACTTTTTTTTTTATGGTTGTTAGTGCCCAGCAGAGAAAGTTCTCAAAAAAATTTCTTTAAATAGTACCGTCCTGGACACCCCTCCCTGCCAGCTCTGAGCGCTCTGTGCACGTCACAGCCGTTATGTCCACCAGGGAGGAGGGGCCAAGCAAACCTGGCTGCGACTGGTGAAGGACGCTAGGCTCAGGGAAGCTCCAGATGACAGACGTGGGGGCTGAGGCCACTTGCCAAGTAATGTGGCTGCCTCCCCCACCAGTCTGGCAGGTTTCTGTGCCCTGTGCTGGGCCCCGGGGCCTGGGCTGAATCAGGACCGGGAGCCCCGAATGCCCCAGGAGGCTGGTGGCTGCACACTGCCCCTCAGAAGAAGAGTTGGCTGCTCAGGCTGAGGTGACCCGCAAGCTGGCCCTCAGGTCCCTGCTGGAACCCACCGTACCCTCCCTTCCCCCACCAGGGGTCTCTACTAAGACCCTTCTGAGAGGAAGAGTGTTGAGTTTGGGCCCAGGCAGTGGGGGAGAGATGGAGCAGACTTCGGGGCTGCAGTTTAGCACATAGCACACCTGTGGAATCCAGGCTCAGCAACCAGCCTGCCTGAGGTCACACTAAAAAGCCCCAGAGCTCACTGGCTAGGGAGCCCTGGCCACCTCCCGCTCACCCCAGATATAAACCACTTCTTTCTTTTGTTCCTTTTATTTTTTGGGTAAAGATGGGGTCACTATGTTGCTCAGGCTGGTCTTGAACTCCTGGGCTCAAGCGATCCTCCTGCCTCAGCCTCCCAAAATGTTGGGATTAGAGGTGTGAGCCACCACACCCAGTCCCACCTACTTTAATTTACAGCTGGACGTCCTAGAAGGTTCCTGGGGCAGTACAGGACACACCCACACACACACGTGTTCATCCATGGTGCAGGAACCTCATCTGTTTGCCCCAACGGGTCCTCAGGCAACAATTGCTGTGAAAGTGGAGGCATGCAGGCTCCACCTGGCGCCTCACACTTTGCCTCTCTCTCCTTATAAGGTCTCTTTGTATAATAAGGCCAAAGCCCCGGAAGCGCCACCTCAGGGCCCTCAGCCAGGTCAGCAGGGGACTGACCCTGCTGGAGACTTCCCCAAGTGCTTCTGGAGCCCCAGGGCTGGGCCACCACTGCCCATACCAGATGCCAAGCCTCAGCAGGGGGAAGCCTGAGGCCTGTCAGGCCAATACACTGTGCTCGCCTGCCCTACCTCCATGGGGAAAGGTCACCAGCGAGGTAGGGGCCAGGCTGAGGTCAGAAGCCCATGTCCAACCCCCAGCTGGGCTCTGGTTGGCCCCAGGATGAAACTCTACCTGAGGCAAACTATTCCCCTTTTATCCCCAGGTGGCCCAGAAGGAAAGAGCCCTGGGGCTGTAGCCCACAGGGCTGCCCCTCTAACCCCGGAGCCCATATTCGGGGCCCTGGGCTGATGCACAGAGCCCTACTTCCCAGTGTCACAGGCTTGCCGTGTGCCCTGGCTGACCGAGCGGCTGGCTCTGCTGGAGACAGCAGCCCCCCAGAGGCACCAGTGGGTAATACAGCCAAGAGGACTTGGGAAGCCCTGATCAGTTTCCGGGACCCAAAGGGGAGGGGAGGGGCAGGGGAGGGAAGTTCAGACCTCACCTGTCAGCCAATCACACTTGAGCATAAATTCAGACAGAAATACTTCCAGCCCACCGAACCAGCACCTTGAATGGGGCAAGGCAGAGCGGTGGTGGGGGTGGGAGCAAGGAAGACTCATTTCCCCTCATTTATAACTTCTGCAAAGCAACTGCAACCAGCAGGGCCTCAGCGACAACTCCCCACCCCCACATCGTACAAATGAGGAAGTGGGAGCCCTGAGAAGGGAGCGGTTTCTCCAGCCCATGCAGCCTTGGGGCTTCAGCCTCCTGGCTCACCGATTATGGCCCAGAACTTTGACTAAATCATTCCCAGGAAAACCTCTAATCTACCAAACGGGTGTGGTGGGGAATGCCCACCACAGTCTGTCAACCGCCCTGCTGCAAAAAGCATCACGAGGAAAATGCAACTGGGGCTGCTTCACCTCCGTGTGGTGACAACATAAAGCCTCAGCGATGGCCTCCAGTGGAGGCCCAGGCAGGCTGAGGCCATGGCCTCCAGGACACCCAGCTACTACTCGTCACCGTGGCCCAGTGAGCCAGCACTGTGGGCCTATTTGACAATTGAGGAACAAGAGAGAGGAGGTGGCCCTGGGGATGGCGTTGGGACCAGGAGCTGACACCCAGAGCTCTGTGCCCTCAGCCCCCTGTCACCTGGAAACAGTGAGGCTGGGGGAGTGTGGGCCAAGCCCCTGCCACGCAGTGGTGCTCATGGACCCAGGGCTGGGTGTGGTTGTGGGAGGGAGACCAGTATGAGGTTGTACAGTTTCCGTCAGAATTCCCTACAGTGGGGCTGGAAGGAAGAGGTTTGGGTCTCCATCTAGGGGATGCCAAAGACCACACACTGGGGTGTGGAAAATGTGTGTGTTTTTTTCTTTTTATGTATTTGAACAGAATCTCCATGATAGCAGGGGTATTTGTTTTGTTCACTAATGCATCCCTGGCACTGATTAGGGTGCCTGGCACATGGTAGGTGCTCAACAAATATTTCTTGAATGTGGTTGAGTGAATGAATTACAGTCTTTTTTCATGTCTTGGGGAATGGTCTATACAGAATGCTATATTACTTTAGTGGCAATTTGTAAATATTGAGTATGTGTTCATAACCAGAAAAGCTTGGAAACCTCCAATCTAGAAGGTCCTCTCTGTGCATTCAGAGAGTGGAGGATACAGCTCCCCTCCAAAGCAAGCCAGGCAAAGCCCAAGGCTGCCCAGCCAGGGAGGACACTCTTCTGGGTCTTGGGCTGGATTCCCTCTTCCTTACAGCACTGGGCTTAAATTCTGGCTCTCTCCATGTTGGCTGGGTGCCCTCAGCCAATGCTTTCCTCATATCTTCATCTAGAAAAGGCTGGGGCTGGGCCAGGCACAGGCTGTAGGTCCTTTCTTGCCTGGCTTTGCTAGGTTTCTCTGAATCCAGAGGTTTGGCTGCATTTGAGGCTAAACCAAGCAAGAGCTGCCTTGAGCAAGGATCTTGGCTCTACAGGCAATCCGGGAAGTCCCCACCCAGCTCAGAAGAAGCCAGCAAGCCATTTTGCTTGGGTGCTAAGCATTTACTCAACTTCCTGTCATGTGGAGCAGCCCTTGCCACCCCCATCCCTCCTCCTCAGCTCCACTCTTGAAGTCTTACAAACTAGACAAAATCAACTCAGGAAACACAAAACAATCCTAAGGCACTATAAAGTACCAGTGAAAGTAATCCAAACAAAACAAAACCCCAAAACACATAAAACTCAGTGCTGGCAGGGCTGTGGAGAAATTGTCATTTGCTAATGGGCTCTTCAGTCTTTCTGAAGAGCACTGAATTCAACAATTGGATAGAGACAAACAGGGCAGAATAACATTAAGAGGAATTTCAACATTACTGCTCTTTGGTCACAGGCATCCATTCTGGTACTAAGAAAACTGCCATAGACTTTTTAGCAAATATGTTCATAATAACCCTCTTTATAATGGGGTGGAAAAATCCAGATGACTACAAATATGAAAACAGTAAACTGTGATATTAACATGTTAGGATGCTATTTAATTATCAGAAACAACCTATCAATGGATTATGTACAAACATAAGTTAGTAAGAAACTAATTTTACTGGCATCTGTCAGGGACTTGAGTTTATCCAGAACTTCCCCATTCTCCCCAACATTCTCTCTTTTACTCCCTGAAGCAAGATTGAAAGTTTTGTGTTTGTTTTTTAAACTTTTTGCTGCCCATGAGGAAAATGAGGCTCGGACAAAAGCAATGACTTGCTGAAAGTCACACAGCTCCTAAATGGCGCAGCTTGGGACTCGGACCCCAAATCCGGGCAGTCTGGAGGTTAGGTTCACCTGGGCAGAAGCTATGATCAAGGTGGGCAGGCCTTACGATGGCAACGCGAGTGGCAGCACACTGCCAAGTGTCTTACATGACTGCACTGAAGCCTGTTCGAAAGGCCATTTTCCAGATAAGGAAAGTTGAGGCTCACAGAGCTAGGTGGCTTGCCAAGGTCATCGGCCAGTGAAGGAAGAAGCTGGCACTCTTACCTAGGTCCCTGAGACCTTAAAGGTGCTCTTAACCTCCGAGTTGCACGGCCCGGAGAGGCGGGGAAGAGCGCTCGGCCACCCCCGAGGCTTTATACTAAGGATCCCGTCACTGCCCGCGGGCCCCGCCCGGCCCCAGGCGGCCTGGCTGCCCTCCCCGCGCCGCCGGGAAGTGGGGGCTGCTCGGGCCGGGCGCCGGCATCTCGGAGGGACGCGCCCAGCTCCGGGACCCGTGGCCCAGGCCGCCGGTGCGGGAGCCTCGAGCCACCCGCGGGCGCGCTGCGGGAGCCCGAGGGCTGGGGCAGGGCGGGGGCGCCAGCTCATTTCCCGGCTGCAGCAACCCGGAAGGCTCCGGGATGGAGGGGAAGTGACTAGGCGTGGGGCCCCGCCGGCCCGAAGTAACGGGGCGACACCGACTGCTGCGCGGAGCCGGGGCACGGGGGCCGGGGAGGGAGCCCGAGAGGCGGGGAGGCGGGCGCGCCGGCGGGGGTCTGGGCCCGGGCCGCCCCGAGGGTGCGGGTGCCGGGAGCTGCGCCCCCTCGCCCCTCCCTTCCCCTCCCCGCGCCCCTTCTCATCCCTGTCCTCGGCGCCCTCACTAGCGGCGGCGCCCCACGTAGCCGTGTCACCCCCACCTCCGGGCGGCCCCCACGCCCCTCACCTCCAGGTAGCTCCCTGGCCCCCTCACCTGCAGGCGCCCCGGCCGCGGACTCTGGGCAGTCGACGCGACGAACCGGCTCTGGGCCCCTTGCTGCGCCGCAGCCACTTCCTCGTGGGCGGGGGGCGGGGCCTCCAGGCCTCACCCCCTCAGGGACCGGGGGCGGGGACCAGGGGCAGCGGTCGCAAGGTCTAGGTCCCGCCCAGCTCTCGGGGTTTGGGGGCTGCGGGTATCCGCACTGACGTCGGAGCCTTTCCCGCCGAGAAGGCGTCCGCGACCGCCCCTTGCTGCTTTACCGATGGGGAAACTGAGGCTGGGAGAGAGGTGCGCAGCCTCAATGGCTGCTGGGCGGGACCCCGGAGCCCAACGCCCCTACCCACCCAGAGCCGAGGGCGCAGCGTAGGAAAGGCGCGTCCTCTGCGCCCCGACGGCGGGGCCGCGGGTTCTGCGCCCACTCGCTGGCGAATGAGACTTAGCGAAGCCCTGCGGCCTCGGCCCGCAGCCCGCCTGGACCGTCCCTTCTCTGCTGGCCGACGCCCGCGGGCGCCAAATGTAGGGCGGATGCGGGTCGTAGGCGCCACAGGCGGGACCAGGGCAGCCGGCTCCGCCTTTTTCGGTCCTCCGCGTCCTCACTGCCAAACCCGGGTGTGGGCCCTGGGCGGGAGTGCGCCCTGGTTGTCCAGGCTGTGGCAGGCCCCTCGTTTTCTCGATGCTAACACTTGCCCCTCTAGTCTAGCCCCGCAGCCCACTCCACTCTTTTAAGTTACCTGGGCGGCCTTGCAGCCACCTGACTTGGGGTCTTGGGCCATGTGGTCCCCAGGGGGGCTTCCCATCCTGACCCTCTGCCTTATCAATGGGGATGTGGCCAGGTGGCTGGGCAGAGGGAGGAGACCCTGGTGAAAACCCCTCCCTAAGATCTGGCGCTCTCAAAGCCAGCCAGGCAGCGGCTGCTGGGGTGCAAGGTCTTCATGGATCTCAGGAGGCCCCGGTGCAGGCTCCATTCTGTCGGGTCTAAGGGTTTGACACAATTAAGAACACGTGTTCTCTCTGCCCAGAACTTTCCCTGCCTTGCCTTCACTGGCCAACTTGGGTTTGTTCTGCAGGACATGGCTGTTTTTTCTGGTCACTTTGACCCTGCCAGCCTCCCCATCAAAGGTGTCCACTAGACAGACTTCCAGCTGCATCAGTGAGCTTTTGCAAAGGCATTTGGGACCCTGAGCCCCTATCTTGCTGCTCCTGCAGGTTTTTTCAGACAGATCTCGGCAGCTTTGGCAAATCCAGGTGATGGCTTTAGTTTAACCAGAAAAGTTTCAATCGATCTGTACCAGCAACCCTGTTCCCCTGGGACAAGTGCAGTCTAATACTGAGGTGACACCATTGTTGCTTCCCTGGCTTCTACCCCTCTGCTGCTTTGTGGATGCCCAGGGGATGACCCCTAGTGGCCCTGAGTGGTCTAATGCAATCAGCTCAGGGCGTCTCCTGCCCTGAACTTGTGACTTACAATGACCCCATCAAAGCAAAGCCCAGGACTTTGAGAATCCAGGACAAAGCAGCCCCTCCTAGGCAAGCAGCATGAATCTGAACTCAAAAGTGGAGCAGTCAATGAGGGACGCTGAGGCAGGAGAGTGCAGAGTGGGGAGAACCCAGAGAAGTAACCAGAGCTCCAGGCAACCTCACGGGTCAGCCTGGGCTCAGCCCACCTCGAGGTTTCAGATACGTGAGCCAAGTAATCTGCTTTACTTGTAAGCTGGTTTGAGTTTTTTCTATCAATTACCAAAGCATCTGAACAAATAGACACACCTGAGTGCCCCTTTCTCCTAACTGTGAAAACAGAACTGAGGCAGCCTGATGTGATGAAAAGATTCATAAAGTCCATGCAAGCATGTTTGTACTGTTCAACCTGTGATCCCCAGTGCCTGTCACAGAGACTGGCATGTCTGCTGAGTAAATGATCAAGTGGTGCCAGGACACTCAATCCAACTCTGGTTCTGCCACTTATCCTGTACTGTAGCCTCAGACAAGGCACTCCTCTTGCCATGCCTGAGTTTCCACACCTGTAAATCGAGACTAACAAGCATTGCCCCTAACTCACAGGCTGCAGTCATGGAGGGAAGACCCAACAGGTGGGAAAGCAAATCTCAGACTGGAAAGTGATGGAAGGCATGATTTGAAATGGCTCCCTTGGGCAGACAAAGTTTTCTAAGCCTTAAGTAAAGCACTGCCTTGAGTTAGAGGAGCTTGGGGATGGAAGAATTTTATCTGGAGTTTCGAGAACAACTTGGAGAACTTTCTGTTTCTTCCGGGAATCTGCTTTGCACACTGCCCTAGATGAAGATGCTACACTCCCCCTTCCTTTCTGCCTTCTCAGGTTTCCAAGAAATGCAGCCACAAACTCAGGCCATGGCTCTTCTGGGCTGGCTTACGTGAAGAAAGGCAGTCCTGGGCTGGTGCCGTCTCCTAGTTGTCGAGGTTCTTGCTGGCTTTCCACATCGGTCTTACTACCTCTGGGCCACAAGACAATGGCCAAGTTGACTGCAGGCAAGCAGTGGGCTGTACAAGGCAGACCAGGAAGGAAAGAGCTCCCAGCATATTCTCCCTTTTGTCTGATTGCCCATGACAGGGGCATGTGTCCATGTCTACTCCAGAATGGGCACCATGGGTCCAGTCCCTTCCCTTGAGATTAAAGGACCCATCACCACCTGAGAGGAGGGAGGAAGGGAAACCCTTGCCTCTTGCTCTCAAGGCCACACATATACGTCAGGTGGGCAAAGTCCCGGAGGCCAGATGTCCACCACAGGCTGAAGCCTGTAACATGCTCAGTACTTCACAACTCAGCCCAGTCTCCTTCTGGGGGTGACACCTTCCTTCTGAGCCACGTGGCTTCTGAGCCACATAGCTCAGATGTCAGTTCACCTGAGAAACTGAAGTCTACAATGTAACCCCATGAGGTATTGGCAAATACAAGTCACCTCCCATCAGTTCCAGTGACATCACCCTGCTTGTGAGCTTGGGTGAGCTAGGGTGAGCTAACTAGGCTGTCACTACAGCATCTCCACTCCCTACCCTTGCCCAATAGGCGGCATGCTTAGTGGTTACCACTGGAACTCCAGAGAGACTAGTCATTCCCCTCTCTGGTCTTGAGTTTTGTCATCCATAAAATGTGGTAATAGTTCCAACCCTCTAGGATTGTTGTGAGCAGGTCCTGCCTACCAATTGCTGACCTTGTTGCGTGATAGTTTGCTCTTCTTATGGTGAAGTACTGCATTCAGGGCGTGGATAACACACCTTTCCTCAAGAATCCTCTTTTTTTGGTCACCGACCCACACGAGAAATGTGTATTGTGACCTAGCACACACCTCCATGTATGTCTGAAACATAATTATCATGAAAAAACACTTACTATGTACAATGCAATCTGGTATTTTCTATTTCATTTTTTTTAAATGCTAGTCATGGCCGGGCGCAGTGGCTCACGCCTGTAATCCTAGCACTCTGGGAGGCCGAGGTGGGTGGATTGCTTGAGGTCAGGAGTTCAAAACCAGCCTGAGCAAGAGCGAGACCCCATCTCTACTAAAAATAGAGAGAAATTAATTGGCCAATTAATATATATAGAAAAAATGAGCCGGGCATGGTGTCACATGCCTGTAGTCCCAGCTACTCAGGAGGCTGAGGCAGCAGGATTGCTTGAGCTCAGGAGTTTGAGGTTGCTGTAAGCTAGGCTGACGCCATGGCACTCACTCTAGCCTGGGCAACAAAGCGAGACTCTGTCTCAAAAAATAAAATAAAATAAAATAATAAAATAAAATAAAATACAATACAATACTAGTCATAACCTACTAAATTGATTTTTACAACCCACTAATTGGCTATGGTCCTCATTCTGAAAAACTATTCTAGGCCATACTTCCTTTTTCTGAATTAAACTGGTATATTAGTTTCCTGTTGCTTCTGTAACAAATCACCACAAACTTCATGGCTTGAAACAACAAAATTTATTTTCTTACAATTCTGGAGGTCGGAAGTCTGCATCAGTCGCAGTGTAGGCAAGGGCAGTGAGTGCTCCTTTGGAGCCTCCAGGGGAGAATCCATTGCCTCATTTTTTCCAGTTTCAGGAGGCTGCCGCATTCCTTCTGGCTCATGGCCCTGAGTCACTTCAATATGTCACCCCTTTGTATCTCTTGACTCTGCTAAGGAGTAGCAATCCTCCTGCTACCCACTCTTATAAGAACCCTCGTGATTACACGAGCCCACCCAGATAATCCAGGATAAGCTCCCATCTCAAGATCTGCAACTTAATCACATGTGTAAAATTCACAGGTTCTGAGGAGTAGGACATGGTCATTCTTGGGCCAGGAGGCATTTTTCTGCCTACCATACCTAGTATTCAAATCATACACACACAACTTAATAATCTCATACTTTATACATTGGTCTGGACTGACCATCCCACATGGGGTAGCTTTCTCTCCTCAGCTACGCCTCAGGCACCTAGGGAAACCCTGGTTCTTGACATGGTTGCCTCCAGAGTGGGGGCACACATGAGCTCCTGCATTGGGGGTCCAGAGAGGATACTACGGCACACAGGGATGAGGCAGGCCATCAGGCCAGCACCCCTGGCAGTAGGATTCTCTTGGAGGGAAGGCTTCCCACAAGTCATTAAAAAGGCAGAATTAATCTTTTGAGAACACCATGATGTCCTTTGAGAAGTACTGTTACCAGTATCCTAGAACAGAGCTGTGTCAGAGTTGTTGCTCTGGTTATCCTGTGCAGTGAGATCAAGAACACTCAAGGCTACTCTGTATTTATTTTGCTTTTTATTTATATTTGTACTTCTTTAAAATTCTCAGCCTTGGAATGTCAAATTTCACATCTAGTTATGATGAAAGAACTCAGTTCGGGCACAATAATCTCTAAACCAAGATGCTACCTTTTCCCATGACTCTTCCCCTGCAGGCTCCCTGGCAGCACACCCTTTGTGGGTGCTCATGTTGGCAGTGGGCTACCCTGCCGTGGGCACCGGACACAAAGGGTCTCCCAGAGCAGCCTCCCATTGGGCTTGGCTGCTTAGTGGAGCTAGGTTTCTTTGTTACTCAGATACAAAATGGGGACAGAATACAATAGTCTGCAGAAGTATTGTAATGTTGAGATAATAGTCAATAAATGGTTCCCCCCTCCAATAAATGGTTCTTTTTGGTCAAAGGTTGAATAGGATGGTGCAATTTAAGAAACTAAGAATCTAAGATTTTACCCTAAAAATGAACTAATCTAATGAAGAATTTACCCCTATTTTTCTACTAAAAATGGAAATAGAAATATGGAAATAGTATAAGGAAACAAATCCAAAACCACATTCAGCATTTTAATTTAATTTTCTAGTGGACAATTTACATATCTCCTTCACCCTTTCCTTTAAGTTAGTGTGACAATTTTCCATAATAAACTACTTAAAGAGAAGCTTTGGTCAAGAATGGAATGAAATAGCCAAAAAAAAAAAAAAAAAAAAATCACTGCTGCTTTTAAAAAACCAACACTTTCACCAATTTTATACTCAAACAAAACCACACACTATTTGCACGATATGTGTTTCAGTGTTTCCTTGGGGCTGGCTTTCCTCACCATCCAATGGCGGAGCTGTGGTCAGCCACCGTTTGTCGTGCTGGATGGCAGAGGCTCACTCAGCTTCACATTATCCGGAGGCCCTGGATAGAAGACTCTAAGGTCTTGAAAAAGGTAGGAAGAAGACAGATCACTACTGAGGACTGTCCATCCTGGAGCTTTCCCCACAGTACCTACACTACTCCCCCCTCCTCCTTGGTTGAGATGCAGGGCCTCATCCCCCCAGATCTGGCCCCACCCCGACTCTCCCAGCACTCACCCTGCAGAGACTCTCCAGGACTGGGCTGTCCTCCAGGCCATGTACTCATTGTCCCCATCATCCTAACCCACAGGCTCTGGGCACAGCCCTCACTCCTCCGTGTTCTTAAGGCACATACTTCCTCCCTGTGTGTCACCGGCCCATGTACCTTGCCTCCTCACTACACTCTACATGCCCCAGTGGCATGCTCTCCTATGCTCCTGCAGGCCACATGGCAGCCAGCCTGGTACAGGGATCAAAGAATAAAGGATTGAGCTGTAGCTGCCCAGGTGGTGATCATTACACAGGAATGCAGATGTCCAGGACATAAAGACAGGAAGGTGAAAGGAAGGGGGAGACTTTAGAGGAAGACTATTTCTCCAAAAAGTATGTTGGAGGCTATTCTATACTAAGTATTTGACCCAAGGCAAGGGGAATCAAACATCATGGAAATGCACAGGCAGTGGCAAAATTGTGTAAATATTGGCCTATTTTGGAGGTTAACAAGTAGATGAAGTTAAACTCAGAGCCACAGGCAGGAGCCATTTTTCTCTTACCCATGCTCCTCCTCCTCCCTAGTTTCTGTCTCACCCACCATTTGCCAATGCTCAGCTAGAGAGGGTGGAGTCCTCTTGGATTTGTCCCTCATTGTCAAGAGCCTTCCATTCAGCCTCCTCAATCTCTTTCCAGTCCAAAACCTCCTGGTCTCACCTCCTGCCACAGTGGGGGTTCAAATCCTTATCACTTGTTCACTGGACTCAGGAGCTCTGCCTGGATCCCACAGTGGCCCCATGCAGGCCATCCACCTACATACAGCCCAGTGCCTTTCCACTTAAGTTCTGAAACAGCTCCAGCTGTCTGCAGACAATGCCCAATGTCCTCTCCATGACCATACCATGGCTCTTTTTTCTAGTTATACCTTGTGCTTCTGTTGGAGCCATACCCACTGGCAGTGCTGGGGATGCAGCACTGGCTCCCTGAACCCCAGGCTGCTCTGTCTGTGCTGCCTTTGCAGCCTGGGGTGCGCACTCTGCTTCCTCAGCTCATGGTCCCCCTCTCCCTCTCCAACCCCACTGAAGCTTGAGATGCAGCTCAGGTACAACCTCTTCCCTGCAGTGGTGCAGCCCATGCACCTGCCACATCCCTCTGTGTGAAAACACAGGCCCTGCCTTCTCTTTTGGAGCCCCGTCTAGCACCCCCACACAGCATCAGGGGCTACCTTTCTTTTCTACCAGACAAGCCCCTCAGGGGCTCCTTCATCTTGATATCCTCAGTGCCCAGCACCCTGCCTGGCACCCAGGAGACACTTAGTGAATATTTACCAAATTGATTACAGTAAACCATAACAATATATATAGTTAAACAGATAAACCTAGGCTGGTGCCCAACACAGGGCCTCCTTCAAAAACAACACTCAGTTTTTTCTCAATGAATAAATGGACATCTAGAAGTATTCATTCCATCTCATTGAGAATGTGTGTTTCCCTTCTGCTGATAACTTACAGGTTTTAAAGAGAACTACAGTGTAATGTTCTACATTTCTGATGTATACTGGATTTGACATTCAAGAAATGAGAGACATTCTCACAAGGGTTTTAGCACAAACAAGATTTGTTCTGAAAGGTAGAAAATACCTTGAAATCCCAAATTGTCATGGCTCCATCGATGCCAGTAGTGCAAAATTTGCGACAATCTTGCTTGTCCACCTCATAAATAGACACTTGACTGAAGAAAAGCAAAACAAAAGATATTGTAAGGTATATAGTAGAAGTGAGCCCAACCTTCCTAACAGTGTAAGGGCAGCTTAAGGAAATGAATTATCTTTCAACTCCTGAATATTAACTTGTCCATCACCATTAGGCTATAGCATCGGCTCAGAAAATATCCAAAAGCATTTTATTACTCAATTTTATTATCAGATGTCTAGAAAAGACAAGACTGAAAGGGGAAAATGTTAAGAATGTGCATTAATCAGAGTGTTTTAAAGAAGCAGGGATGGGCCGGGCGTGGTGGCTCACGCCTGTAATCCTAGCTCTCTGGGAGGCCGAGACGGGCGGATTGCTCAAGGTCAGGAGTTCGAAAACAGCCTGAGCAAGAGCGAGACCTCGTCTCTACTATAAATAGAAAGAAATTAATTGGCCAACTAATATATATAGAAAAAAATTAGCCGGGCATGGTGGTGCATGCCTGTAGTCCCAGCTACTCGGGAGGCTGAGGCAGGAGGATTGCTTGAGCCCAGGAGTTTGAGGTTGCTGTGAGCTAGGCTGACGCCACGGCACTCACTCTAGCCTGGGCAACAAGTGAGACTCTGTCTCAAAAAAAACAAAAACAAAACAAAAAAAAAAAAAAGAAGCAGGGATGACCCAGCCCACATGGCATGCAAATGCTTGGGAGCAGGTTGTGGGCAGGACAGCAGCAATGATGGAAATAATGTGTGTGTGTTTTTTTAAAAAAAACTACAGGCATGATGAAGCCTGACTTAAATCCAATTGGCTCTAAACAAAATCTCCCAAATCACCCTTCAAGACAGCAAGTACATATAAGCTGAGAGCCCTTCTTGCATTTAAAATTAACCATTATAAATCTTTGAAGCAGACATACCACTAGATTCCAACCAAGCCAATCAGAGGAACAGAGAAATGAAATAACTTATCTTAGCCTAATTATCTGGAAAGCTTTCAAAACAATCAATTCCAAAGCTCAGACAATATTTTTCTTTCTCCTCTAAAATGTCTAGAATTTATCCCTCTAGAGAATGGCAAACCATGGCACACACTGCCTATTTTTACACAGCCTATGAACTAAGAATGGCCTTTACATTTTTAAATGGTTGGAAAAAAAATTAAAAGAAGATTATAATCTCATGATGTGAAAATGATGTGAAATCCAGATTTCAGTGTCCATAAAGTTTTACTGGAACACAGCCAAATCATTCATTTACATATTGTCTATTTGTTGCTTCAGTGACAGGACAGCAGAGTTGAGTAATTATGACAGAAACTCTATGGCCCCTCAAAGTCTAAAATACTATCTTGTCCCTTACAGAAAAAGTTAGCTGACACAGCTCTACAGCAAAGAGGGCCTAATTTCTGCAAATAAAATTAGACTGTCCCATTGGCAAGGATTTGTCTTTATTTTTCACCTAAAAGTCTCAGAGAGGTGATGAGAACTATTTCCTTCCTGACACACAGTCTGCAAGGAAGCTTGGACAGAGAAACCTGAAAGGTGTACAGAAATGGTAAATTTTGCTATGCCTTCAAGTTCTTGTTTTTCTTTTCTTTTCTTTCTTTTTTCTGCAACAACCCATTCCAAGTGAAAGGTTCTTATTTTTCAATAGAGCACAGACATTTTCAACCTATTTTAAGTCCAACTGCCCCTTCTGCTAAACATAGAGAAAAGCACAACCTGCATTTCATAATAATTCTCTCAAAGAGAAAGCCTAGAGGTTTCCATTATTCCTCCTGCCATCAACACCACAATAAAAGTCTTCCAACACAAAAGGTCTAGTCAAAAAGAGAAAATCCTATGGTACTCAACTCAGAACACAATAATTTGTAATATCAAGAATATATTACTTTCTTATTTATATTTAAAATATATTACATTACTCCTCTAGGTTTAAAAAACAAATCAAGCTTTCTAGACAAAATGTAATTCTATTATCTTATATAATCACATATACCTGGTGAAAAACCAATAAAGAGATTCCTCAGCTTTGTCATAATGATGATAAGAACTGTTCCTCTAATTAAATCATCCTCCTGTTTGTATGCATTACTTGAAATGATAGCTAGAGTTACCTTTTCAAACAGGATATATCTATCCTTCCCTAGCAGAGGAACATGGCAATCAGGAAGGCTGCCCTTGGTTCTCAATCGAGCTGTTGAGAAGGTGAGCCCTGGAAGAGGCTGCCCAGACAGGCCACCACCTCACAGTCTACAACAGGATACCCACCCCTCCCACTGGATGCCTTGTGCATTCTGCACCGTGAAGGACAGAGTGACTCTATCATGAGCTGAAAATAAGAGCCCACAGTCAGGAAGATACAGATTTCTCTCTGTGCTCATTCCTAAGGGGATACCCAGGCCTGCAGTGCATAGAACTTTTGTAGGGACCTGGGTTAGGAAACAAGGAGAGGAAGAAGGGCATCTTGGTCACCCAACCACTTCTCCACAGATGGCACCTACGTGATGCTATTCTGGTGCAGCGTCTCCAAGGCTGTATTGCGGTCTTCGGTTGTGGCCCTCTTGTCCATGTTGCGGAAACGTTCCATGGCAGACATGTTGCGCTGGATGCTCTGTTTTGGAATGTCTAACTTGGAGACAAAGGTCAAGCAGCCGCGGTCATCATAGTTAAAGAGCATTGGGCAGCAGTCATGGCCCTGAAACAAGATATCAATCAGCCCCTGGAGGGTATGCTGCCTACCTACCACCTCTTCAGCAAAATGTTCACCATTACAGGCACCTCTTACTCTTAAAAGCTCTATTCCTTCTAAAAGGCTGTTCTACTTTGTGCTAGTGTAATAGAGCATGCATTGTTCCCAGTCTGGAGAATCACATACAGTGCCCCACAATGAAGAATGAAGAGAAATACTTACAGCAGCCACAACACTATTCTCGGAGACAAACGATACACTCAGGAGTGGCAGGAATTCTGTTTTCAGAGTTGAGACCCTAAACACAAGAACGTTTGTTACCCCAAGATGAAACAGACCATGCAGCTTCTTTATAGACACAGAAGACCACAAAGGACCTATTCTCACAGGGCTTCTTCAGTATCAATGAACACTTAAGTTTAAAAGAAGCCCCATGACCTCAACTTGTAGGAATCTCAAGCATGAGGCCGCCCTGAGGTTACTTTCAGAAACTGAGGCCTTCAGCTCTCTCTGGCCTGTGCTCCACCCCCCTCTGAGGTCCCTCCCAATTGCTAGTCCCCAGGAAGCTCTTGGTCTTCCGTCTTCCTTGTCCCTGCACCCTTCTGCCCCCTGCACTCTTCTGCCCCCAGCGCAGGCTCTGCTCCTTTTGCTTATCCAAAGTCACTCCAGGCTTTGGTAGCTCATGACAGGATCACCTCCATGAAGCTTTCCTGAATCACTCAGCCTAAAGGGGCTTCTTCTTTCTCTTACCTCCTTGAGTTCTGCTCTTACTATCACTATCATTCATTGAGTGATTGCCCTAGGCTGTAATCCTTTCCACACCTGTGCTCACCAGGGCTCCTAGAGGGCTGTGACCACACAGATATTTGCCTGCAGCCAGGCACTGTGTAAGGGCCTAGAGCTACCAATATGAATAAAATCCAGTCTTGGTCAGCCAGGAGTTCACACTTGAACAGGCCGTGTCTGTGTGAGCAGGTGTGCGTGTGTGTGCGCGTGCATAGTAGTTATTTATTCTTGCACCTGGCAAAGAGGTTCCACAGATATGCCCGGGTCAAACACATTGGTTGATAAATTAGGAGTGCCTAACTTCACGCAAAAGGTGACACATTTTAAAAGCTAACTGTATATGTCTCAGGAGACTCCTTAATAAGGTTGGTACTGGATTAAAGAACACATCATCTTAGCCCTTACTGTGATATGCCTGACGTTTACTACATGAAATATTTATGTTGGAGAAGGGGAAGGGTGAAGGATATAATCTAACTTGCAGGGCTAGAAAAGGCAAATAAGAAGTCAATAAGAGGGTAGACAGTGACTTGTAATAAGCACATGCTTATTACTTACTATGTGTTACAATAAATCATACAAAATCAAATAACACTAGCATTAAAATATTATTGAATATCAAAAAGCAAATTATTGTTCAAAATGTATAACATGGCCAGTGTGATGGTTCATGCCTGTAATCTTAGCACTCTGGGAGGGAGGCCGAGGCAGGAGAACTGCTTGAGGCCAGGAGTTCGAGATCAGCCTGAGCAAGGCAAGACCCCATATCTACCAAAAATAGAAAAAATTAGCCAGGTGTGATGGTGCATTCCTGTAGTTCCAGCTACTTGGGAGGCTGAGGCAGGAGGACCGCTTGAGCCCAGGAATTTGAGGTTGCAGTGAGCTATGATGATGCCACCACACTCTAGGCTGGGAAACAAAGTAAGATTCTGTCTCAAAAAAACCCAAAAAGTATAACATAATCCAATTTATGTTAAAAATGAAAAGATATTTAAGTGCCTATATATGTACAGAAATCTTCTGAAAGACTGCCTTTATTATGGAGAGAGGAATTTTTTCAAAAATAAAATTAACCAAAAAACCCCCAAATTTAATCCAATTAGGAAAAAAAAAACTCTCTCTGAAATGTCATGTTGTTCGCATTCAGTGATCCATACTCCTGCTGCTACACCTTACTCCCTGACCTGACAGGCAGTGTCACCCAATGTGAGTTTAACGATGAGTTACCTTTAGCTGCCAAATGGAAAGGGATTCATCAGGAAAGAACAAAGATTTATAAGAGGAAAAGGATTCTAATCTTCTCTCTTCCTCCTACATATGATGAGCAGAATGAATTCTGATGTCTGACAAGGTGCTTTAAGATTGAGTAGGCACCCCACTCACAAAAGAGTCACAGCAATTTGAGTTCTTCCATCACACAACAGACATGGCATCAAGGGTTTTTAAGTGTTACTAAATGGAAGTCCCAAATTAATGGAGTCATTGTTCATTGACTATCCAGACTAAGAACATATCTCCTATTTAATTTAAGGCCAGTGGATGACATTTATATGTTGTAAAGAATTCAGAGTTAACAGACCAAACTGAACATTTTAAAGGGACCCTTATCAGTAGGAAGCCAGGAGGGTTCTTCAAAGGAATCACTATCAGTACTTCCATTAAGAAGTATTTTCAGAAGTAAAACCTAACTCTTTAAAATTACCAAAACAGACCATTTAAATCTGTCTGTAGCTGTAAGTGCTGCCTTGCAGTTCTGGTTGGGGTTTCTATGCTTGTGTCCTATACTTAGCCCAGCTGGTGGGAGATCCTACCCCCTGCTCCCCACCTTCCAAACAAAAGGCAAATACTCACTGCACGCTTTTCGAGGCATCAGCAACAGATACAGTGCTGTCGTGACTGACCCAGGCCAGGCGGCTCCCACTGGCGGAGAAGCTGACCCCATGGACCCAGCCGCCTGTGCCACTGCCCCCAAACTCTGACATCAGCTGACCAAAAGGCATCTTGCTGCCCCAGGGTGTACTGGCTGGCTTTTCATCCACTTCTTTAATATAGGCAGAAAACACTCTGCAATTTAAAAGACAAAGAAAGAAAAAGCAAATGAAAATGTATCTATGTAGAAATAGGCTACAGGCAGCTACCACAAGGTATCCTAGAATGCAAAGAGGTTGACTTGTAAAAACAAAACACAATGGACAAGTTCAGACACACAAACCTCTCAAGTCACAGAATGGTTCTAAGGGTTGCTTATTGGCCAATGCAAGTTTGGCAAATCCATACTTAATCAACAGATACTCACAGAGCACCTACTGTGTGTCAGGCACTATCTAGGTAATGAATACAAAAGCACCACTCGCCCATGGAGTGCACATTCTGGGGAGATCTTGGTGTCCTACCCCATCCCACCCCCCGCCCAGTCAGACCTTGCTAAATGACCACAGCATTCTTTCCTGTCTATTTTACCGTCATTCTCAGCATAGTACTCCAGGAAGCCCACACAGTCAATAGTAGGAGAGAGGAGACTATTTGCTACCCCACAACACACCAATAATATTAACTTATTTAAAGGCAGAGGGACCCAAAGAGAAAGCCAAGGGAGTGGGTGAGAAAGAGTGGGCAGGTTCCCTAGTGCTGCCAGATGGCAGATTGGGATCCCCTTACCCTCAGACCCACTGTCCAATCTTTGTGGCAGGACAGTCTGAGATGGGTCCTTTACAGCTGGTGTCATCAGTTTTTTTCTAACTCACTCTCTTTATCTAACTCCATGCAGCTGTGTGTGAGGACATTTAGGCCCAGAGTTGGAAAGGGGACGGGACAAATGAGAACAGCTGAAGATCTATCCTTTTGGTCCCTTTTTGCCCTGTAATGCTATTTCTACTTTGTACATCTTCTCTTTATTATTTTTATTATTTATTTATTTTTTAAAAATGTCAGAGTATTACAGGGTATCTCTTCTCTTTAGAAAACTTCTGAGGCTGGGCACAGTGGCTCATGCCTATAATCCTAGCACTCTGGGAGGCCGGGGTGGGTGGATTGCTCAAGGTCAGGAGTTAGAGACCAACATGAGCAAGAGCGAGACCCCTGTCTCTACTAAAAAAATATAAAGAAATTAATTGGCCAACTAAAAATATATATAGAAAAAGTAGCCAGGCATGGTGGCACATGCCTGTAGTCCCAGCTATTCAGGAGGCTGAGGCAGGATTGCTTGAGCCCAGGAGTTTGAGGTTGCTGTGAGCTAGGCTGATGCCATGGCACTCTAGCCCCAGCAACAGAGTGAGAGAGACTCTGTCTAAAAAAAAAAAAAAAAGAAAACTTCTGAACCTAAAGGCTCCCTGTAAGAACCAGGGTATTCCCTTCCCCTTCCACCCCAAATGACAATGGCAGCAGCAGCTCTAGAAGAGACAGCACGGAGGACAGTGAGTTATCTCTAAGTTAGAAGATGTGATGTTAAAGTCATTGTGTTTTAAATCAGAGGCTGCTTTTGGTGGTTTTCAGCTGCCAACTTGAGAACGCAGATGGAACAGATCCACCCCGACAGGACTGCAAGTCAAAGAAAAGTTTATTTGTGGAAATTAATATGAACAAAAGAATTGCAACCTATTTTCAGAATCAGATTTTTGGACATACCACAAGAATCCACCTAGTTGGCCGGGCGCGGTGGCTCACGCCTGTAATCCTAGCTCTCTGGGAGGCCGAGGCGGGCGGATTGCTCAACGTCAGGAGTTCAAAACCAGCCTGAGCAAGAGCGAGACCTCGTCTCTACTATAAAATAGAAAGAAACTAATTGGCCAACTGATATATATATAAAAAATTAGCCGGGCATGGTGGCGCATGCCTGTAGTCCCAGCTACTCGGGAGGCTGAGACAGAAGGATCCCTCGAGCCCAGGAGTTTGAGGTTGCTGTGAGCTAGGCTGACGCCACGGCACTCACTCTAGCCTGGGCAACAAAGCGAGACTCTGTCTCAAAAAAAAAAAAAAAAAAAAAAAAAAAAAAAAAAAAAAGAATCCACCTAGTTTAGTGTCAGCTAGTTTCACTTTTCAGGGGAACTAGAATGACTCTGGTTAATAGATCACAAACACAACTCAAAATATAAAGTGCCTCGACGTATATGAAGTACTGTAACTCCCATCTCTGCAGCCCAACTCACACACACACAATTTTTAAACCTTAGGTATACCTGAATATAAATCACCATCCAGGTTTTCTGGAAACTCTCCACATAGTTACTGAAGAAAAATGCATTCCATTTCCCAACCCGCTATATAGTCAACGAAGCAACATTATTTGCTTTTCTTTCAGCTAAGGGGGAAAAAAGCCTTCATGATAAAGAACAATTTTAAAAAGCAATTACATGGTATGATCCTTAAAGCTCTTAGCAATGGCTGCATTTCTTGTAGCCTCATGCTAATGACAAATAAAAAGCTTTAACTGAAAAGACAGCACAATAATAGCTCAGCAGTGCACTGTTTAGCTACATTTTGTTAATCTTTGTTTCACTCTGGAATCTGCAGAATCTGCTGCCTAGAATATGAAATGAGAAATACTGTAGCCGACTAAGAGAGAGAGAGAAAGAGACGAAAGAGACACAGCACACATGCTAATCCTCCACTTTAAACCATGGATATTCTGCCTAAAGAAAACTTTCCTGACCCTGTCCTTGCCTCTCCCTCCTACCCCACTTCCAAGTCCATTTCTACCTCAGTGACTTAGGCATGAGCTCCTCTTGTAGATCGCAAGCTGCTTTCAACTTTGAGTCTCTCACAGTGCTTAGCACAGAAAGGAACCTTATACATATTTGTTGAAGGATGAACAATGAGCAGCTTAAGTCTATCAATTCTCATTTGTTCCCACCTGCATTTGAAGTCACATGATCCTGCTGCCAGCAAAACATTGTTGGGATGCCAATCCAAGCTGAGGACTGTGGAGCGAATCGGCTTTTTAATGTGCTTGCTTACCCACCTACGAGAGGAGAAAAACTATTTTAGTTTAGCCACACATCAAGCAACAGTCCCCAAATGACCTACAAATGTGTGGCAGGTGAAAATACCAAAGCATGGTTCTTCTGTTGGCCACCAGGCCTCCTGACAGAAAGCAGGTGCATTTCTAAAGGACAGAAGAGAAGACCCATCAATGGTCCCTTCTGTTTTCCTGTCTTTTAGGCTTTGCCATTCTCATCAGACCAGGAGGTTTCCAGAGGTCCTCATCAGTAAATATTGATTAGCTTGGTTACTGTCCTATGAGATTTCAGATTACGTGTGACATTGACCTTTGAGATAAAATTTGAAGTTTGAAATTACTTAAATTTTTATTATAAATATTCACTCATTTGCTATTCCATTTTCAGTTAATTTTGGGTTGTAAGACAGCTTAATCTCCTTTACAAGTCTCCATGAAGCTGCAAATTCTTTTTATACTTTTTCACAGAGAAATCACAACCAAGAAATTAGAAGAACCTCTTGTTGGGGATTAGCCTCTAACTAATTCTCTAGTGCCATTCAAAAAACATTATTTATTTATGTGTAAGACCAGTCATTATTTTGGCTTAACTAATTCAATTTCTGCCCCAAAACTGTTGTTTAAAAATCAATCATTTACAGTTGTTCAAGAGATGAGAGACTTAATATTGAGCCAAATGCCTGTCCTTGAATGCTAAATTACCTTTCTACACAATCTTTTTCATAGAAACCTATCTGAAAAAGTTCATTCTGAAAAAGACAATACTCTGAATTGTTTTATACTGTAATTCTTCTTAAATTAAGGAAAAGAGTGTCAAGCAAAATAAGTAATTCATATGATTGAATTAGAGGCTTCTGAGACATTGTTTTAAAGTACTCACATGAAATATGACATATTATTCTATAGCTGAGAAACCACCCTGAACATATAACTTTTTCAAAAACAACACCTTTGACCATAGTAAAGTCCAATTTACCTATATTTGAGAATATTTTCAATACATAAAAATGTAAACAATTACTGAGGTTGAAGCTTAGCTAGGAAGAGAAGTTTCTTACATAATTTAATAAGACTGCAAGGACTACTACTTGACATACAGTTTAGCCATGCAGGAATATTAATGAAATTTGTTTTTTTTCCTTTCCTTTTCTTTTTTGTAGAGACAGGGTTTCACTATGTTGCCCAGGCTGCTCTTGAATCATGGCCTCAAGTGATATTCCAGCCTTGGCCTCCTGGAGTGCTGGGATTACAGGAATGAGCCACTATGCCCAGCTAGGTTTTTTGTGTTTTTTTGGGTTTTTCTTTTGTTTGTTTGTGTTTTTTTTTTTTTGAGACAGGTATCTCTCTGTTGCCCAGGCTGGAGTGCAGTGACACAATCAAAGCTCACAGTGACCCCAAACACCTGGGCTCAAACAATCTTTTGGCCCAAATTTGATTCTAATCTCCTCATTACAACAAACCTTCCAAATGACTTCTAGCAGGCAGCATTTTGTTACCTTATTTTTTACACAACTTTAAAGAAAAATGCATGTCTTAAATTCATAATTCAATCATATTGCAAATTCATAGACTTTCTTTCCAAAGAATAAAAATTCCTGAGATTTTACTAAGTTACAAAGGTAACATGATAATCCCTCCCTTTCAATGTGTCAGCAGAATACAGAAAGTATAACTACTACAGAGAGTAATGTGCACTCTGCTATTTTTAGTAGAAACACAAACACTGCCAGTTTTGTACTAAATGACAATTCCATGGGGAAGGATATTTACCATCATTCTGAACACATGCCTGGTAGAATATAGCTGTTTTCTTTTCAAAATAAGCAGGAAGAAGTAGTTCAAAAGAGTTACTTAGCCATAAAATAAACCTCTGTATTTTGACTGGCTCAGTTACAAATGATTTATATATATAAAGAAAAGTACAACATCCTGATTATACTTCTTAGATTCTGGTGAATTTTCACTTCATTGGTTTAAACAAATAGAATGTTCTACCAAGACACAGATTTGATAGGCAAATAAACCCTAAAGAAAGGAGAACATTGTTTTCTGTAAGAATCCCAGATATAGCAAGAAAAAAATTATTCCTCAGGACACTGAGACTCTTTCAAGTTTATGATTCATTTATCAGAGTAAGAAAACAGCAATTTGTGCAGTACAGGGTGAGAACAGTAGTAGCATCTTGCAGAACAAACAAGTTAGGAGATCAGAACATGACAACAATAGGTCTATATTAATATCAGAAGTGAGATTTAATTCAATGTGCACATGAGAAGGAAAAATGCTCAGAGAGAATGAAGAATTTCAAAGGAAAAAAAACCCTCTAGATGAGGAAAAACTGGAGTTATAGTTAAGCCTTCACATGATGCTTCAAGAAGTCACCAAGATCGCAGTGACAAAGGGAAAGGAAATAAATAAATAAAAGAAGTCACTAAGAATACAGCAGTCTAAACATAAATTCTATACAATAAAATAAAATATGTTCTGATGTTGCTCACCAGTCATTTTCAGACTCGAAATAACAAACAGAAATGAGCCGTGCTCCACTTCCCACAGCAAATTTGTTCTCTAGGGGGGACCACTTCACAAAAGTGGCTGCGCGATTAATTCTCAGGATCACCAGGGTTGGCTTCCAGACACCATCTTTCTGACTCCAGACATAGGCATTGCGGTCTGCCCCACAAGTGACGATGCGGTCGCTCTTGGGAGCCCAGTCAATACCTGCAAGTGAGATGTGAGTCATCTGCTTTGTCCAGTCAGTGACAACAGGCAGGTGGACACTGGCATGGTGGACCAAATATGGGCTTGGTACTTTCCTTCCCAGCCCCATCCTTCCCCCATCTATAGTCCTGATCATCACACCTCACAGAAAGGCAAGGATGTTTCCCTGCAAAGTGTTAGGGACTCAGGATCCCCCATGAGGCCAGGCGAAAGAACAGAGCTGTTTTATAATGAAGTTTTATAACTGCAGAGTTTATAAAACTAAGCAGGGGCATTCTTTCCATTCATTCACAGGTTCTAAAGATCCTAAAGTTCTGAAGATCCATTACCTCTTTCTTTTCTCTTTACTAGATTTTTTTGGTCTGAAAGTAACATTATTCATTCATTAACAGACCTCATTCCATGATATTAACTGACAGTCTACTACATGGAATTCAACTAAAACAGCATACAGGGTAAATAATAATAATCTTTAAAGAGGGAAAAATGTAAATTGTGATTCATTATATATTCTTCTGAAGATCACTGTCAGTTAAACCATGCCAAATGGTTTTCTTTTCTATATGACGCATGTTCTATGAAAGAGTCCCTGAGTATCTCTGCATCTAAACTAGGAAATACCTAAATCTGTTTCTAAATGTCAGGTTTAGTTTACTTATTTGACCAGATTTTTATTTATCTGGTACTTCTGTGAAGGAACCCAAAATCAAGGTCAGTTTGTTATATACCAAGAGCAAAATTTATTATGATTCAGTAATTTAATATTTATTGATGAGGTATTTTCTATAAATATAATTTCACATTAAAAAGTACAGAAATATTACTAATACATTTTTATTATAGATAGCACTTCAAAAATTAAAATTAACACTATTAACATTTATATGGAAAAAAGAGTAATATAAATCAAAGTCTCAATTTGTCATAAATCAGAGTGACATCAGTAGTATGAAAAGTTTATTCATTCATTCACCTACATGAATAATAAGCTCAATTTTTTATACCACTGAAGGGAAAAAAATGGATATTGTATCTAAGTGATGTATATTTTGATTTTAAATTCATTCAAGGTAATTTTGTAGTCCTCTTTATTAGATTTTACTTTTCACTACAAAAGCAATACCCACATATTTGTAAAAGACAAACATCACAAAGGGACATGCAGAAAGTCAAAGCCCTGTCTCCATTCTTTATCTCCCTAAATAATCCTTCCCCCAAATGGTGTGAATATCATAGCAAATGTTTTCTCCTGATTTTTATAAATTAGTATACATTATTTCAGAACACTGATTTTATAATTCCCTAAATCATCCCTCCATTGCTGACCATTTTGTTGGTTTCCAATCACTTGTCAGAATAGATAAAATTGGAATTTTTTTTTTTTTTGCTTGAGCTTTACTGCTTAAAAAATTGAAATTTTTAAACATTTAGGGCACATACTTTTTGCTCTGGTTAAAATGATTTCACTATGATAAAATCCCATAAGTGGGATGCAAAATGTTATTTCTATGAATGGTTTGTTTTCTTAAATTGATTACAAGCCTTCTAACCAGAAGAAAGCAAGTCTTTGAAAATATTTGTAGTGGGCAGATCTTAGGATGGCCCCATGATCCAGCCTGCTGGTGATCAAGACTTTGTATCATCTTCTCCCCTTGAGTGTGGGCAGGACCTGTGACTTGCTTCTAACCAAAGAAATGCTAGAAAGGTGATGAGTGATGGGATGTATGTGATTACATGTGCAAGATGACACAAGAGTACAGCACCAGTCTTGCTAGAGACTCCCATGCTCCCTTCACTGTTGGCTTTGAAGCAAACTGCCATGAATCTTACAGCCACAGGACATGAATTCTTCCCACAACCTGAGGGAGCTTGGAAGTGGATCCCTGGTGCAGCCTCTGATTAGAACCCATCCTGGCTGACAGCTTCATCGCAGCTTCTGAGACCCTACACAGAGATCCTGGATATGCTATGCCCAGACTCTTGACCCACATAAACTGAGATAATAAATATGTTTTGGTTTAAGCTGCTAAGTTTGTAGTATTTGTTACATAGCAATAGAAAGCTAATACATCCTCTAATATCCAGAACATTGCCTTGTAAAAAGAAATAGCTCAGAGATTTTGGAATGATTTTGACAATCTCAAATTTCACCCCATATCCCATATGACCACCAATCTAATTAAACACACATGTGTTTTATAAGAATTCCTGAGGTTCCTGAGCATATGATGATTTTTTTTAAAAAAAGCAGTAGGTCCTTACTCTTTGCAAAAATTATGACAAACTGCTATATGCTTGATCTTGCAGTTCTACATCTACTTCTGTAGCCACAGAATTGAAAATTTGAAAAAGAAAGCTCTAAAACTATAATCACAGCCTCACCTACTTTAGATGACATTAACTTTTTAAACATTCACATGTTAAAGAGAGATGGGAGGCCAGGCGCGGTGGCTCACGCCTGTAATCCTAGCATTCTGGGAGGCTGAGGTAGGCGGATTGCTCGAGGTCAGGAGTTCGAAACCAGCCTGAGCAAGAGTGAGACTCCGTCTCTACTATAAACAGAAAGAAATAATTGGCCAACTAATATGTATAGAATAAATTAGCCAGGCATGGTGGCATATGCCTGTAGTCCCAGTTACTTGGGAGGCTGAGGCAGAAGGATTGCTTGAGCCCAGGAGTTTGAGGTTGCTGTGAGCTAGGCTGACGCCACGGCACTCACTCTAGCCTGGGCAACAAAGCGAGACTCTGTCTCAAAAAAAATAAAATAAATAAGAGAGATGGGAAGAGCGAATATTCAGTGAAAGGCAAATTCTCATCTCTTACAAATTTATTTAGCTTTTTATCTTTCCCCCTGTATTCCCACTATCAAATGGCTTTAGGGCACAGGGAGAAGAATCAAGCATTTATCCTCCTTCCTGTTTCTCAAGGTAACCAAACAGCAGATGAAGGCAAACTTCTCTTTTATAAAGTATTCCTGCTAATAGAGAAGAGATGATAGATTCAGAATATCACCATTTTGTAGCCACTACTATAAACTAACAGATATGGGCACTCATCAAAAGTTGCTAACATCACAGAAAGAGAGACAAATAAACATTATGTGCCTCCTTGATGAGACACCTACTACCACCTAACTTCTACTACCACTTACAGGAAATACAGAGGACAGATGAATATGTAAAACACCATGGGCCTACGATCAGTAAAATCCAGGCTCTGGGAAACACTATAAGACAACCCAATTTTTTTATTTTCTTAACAAGTAAATTGGAAAAGAAAGAGAGAAGGGGACCTATAAACAAAAGAAAAAGATTTAAGAGACATATCAATTCATCACAACCATGTGCATACTTTATTCCGATCCCAATTAAAAGTTACTGGTTATAGGGAAAGGGGATAGGAGAAAAGGGGGGGGTGCTAAAAAAAGTTACTGGCTATTATTAAACAATATTGGTTATTTTTAAAAAGAAGAATACTTATTTTTTAGAGATATAAACTGAAATATGAAATGATAAAATCTCTGGGATGTGCTTCAAAATAGTACAGGAAGGAAGAAACTGAGTTGAGAAGAACAAGCTTGGCTGTGGGTTAATAACTGTTGAATTTGGATGATGACTACAAAGAGGCTCATTATACTATTCTATTTTTTAATCTGTTTACAATTTTCCACAGTAAAATGCTTTTTAAAAAGGGGAAGTGATCAAATGTTTAATACAAAAAACTCAAAGAAAAAAACCCAGAATTCCGATATCCCTGATATTTGCCATACTCCTTTTCTCTAGAGCACTGACTAGTCTTTTCTTCTAGAATACTTCAGAAGATTTTTTTTTTCTTCTGCAGTTACTATCTTTCTGAGAAAATATGTCTGATCTTTGATCTCCTGTCAGACTTATATTTAGATTTTCCCAACAACAGTTTTTTCAGATCTAAAAAATGCTATGTGAGTATTTAGACAAAAAACAGGCCCAAGTTCAAAGGACCCCAAAAGAGAAGTAGAGGAGAAAAAGGATGTAACTAAATATTTCACATTTTTGGCTATTTCTTTGTCCTTTCATCTTAGCCTTTTCTCATTTAAAAGTATTTCCTATGCTAAGAGTCCAATTTAAAATATAAGTGTTCTTATTCTTAGGCCACGAGGCCACTGGGAAAGGGACTTCAAGAAAATAGGCCAAACTTAATAGAAATAAGGTTGTGGGAAAGCAATAGCAACAAAAATAGAAATGATGTGTTTGGTGCTGGTTTGGTAATATGCTCAGCTCACAGTGGTCATGAGCATAATAAACCACTGGTAAAAGCAAGAAGGGTGGTCATGAGTTTTTGCTGAAGAATGCAGAATGTCAAAACATGCTAAGTTTTTCTCTGATTTGGCAAGGATATCTTTAAGCTAATCAGCATTTCAGGTGACTAAATCCAAAATTCCAGGGTTCAATTAAAAGGAAAAAAAAAATCATCAGAATAAGTCCTGTTGCTGCTCACTTAAATGGAAAAGGGGAAACTCAAGAGAGCAGTGAGAAATTTGAACTTCAAAAATTATGGAGAATAAGTTTTGATTTACTTGGCCAAATTGTTCAAAGCAAGTGGCTGAGTGAATTCTGCCAGAAAATAGGATAAAAAAGAAACTATAATGTAAAGATCAAAGAACAAAAGCGCTTTCTGAAGAGATCAATAAGTGAATATGGTTTTTTATTTTTTAAAAATAGCCAGACACGACTTAATAAAGTAATAAATTCTCTTGAAATTTGGTATCTATATTTGGTTTACAAAATTCTGAAAAACATTGTAAAAAGTTCTCCAATTCTTTTCCCCACATTTCCCACTTCACGGAATTCATTTTTACCTTTGACACACACTAATCTGCTTGCCACCTCTATCCATCTACTCACTGAATAGTTTTTTTCAAAGACAATAGTACACTCAGGAACCTGCCCAGAGCAAAATGCTTTAAGATCCAGTCTTCTGTAAATCAACAAGATGAAAACTCAATGGAAAATGGCCAGGAGTTGTGAACAGAAATGTCACAAAAAAGAAAACTCAGATGGCTGGCTAATACATATCAAAAGTATGTTCAACTTTTCTATTTATCAGGAAAATACAACTTACAGAAACAACTTTCACTCATCCGCCTGACCATATCAAGTATGTGGGGAAATGTGGGTAAACTGGCATTCTCACACAGGGCTGGTGGGAATGAAGGCAATCTAACGATGCCTAGCAAAACTGAGGATGTGCATACCCCTGTGGTGTAACAAGCCTATCGTCTACAAACAGTCAGAGATACATACAAAGAGACTGAAGGATGCTCAATTCAGCACTTTAATGTAATATGGAAAAATCGGAAACTTCCTGAATGTTCCTTAGTGGAGGAAAGAATAAATAAATGAGACATGAAATGTCAAATAGCCGTTAAAAGGAATAAACTTGATCTAGATATAGCAACTAGATAAATCTGAGAAACAATGTTGAAGGCAAAAGCAAGCTGCAGTAGATGAATTATATGATACCATTTATGAAACTTTAAAAAATACTAGCCAATAGTACTAAAGATTGTTTACAAATATATGTACATGTATGTTAAAGTATTAAAAATGGACTGGGATGATATAGCAAATTATAGACTGCATTCTAGGGGAAAGGAATAAGACTGTTGGCGAGAGGGGACATTACCAATATCTGGAATATTATTTTTTTTTATTTTTTATTTTTTTTGAGACAGTCTCACTTTGTTGCTCAGGCTAGAGTGAGTGCCATGGCATCAGCCTAGCTCACAGCAACCTCAAACTTCTGGGCTCAAGCAATCCTACTGCCTCAGCCTTCTGAGTAGCTGGGACTACAGACATGTGCCACCATACCCAGCTAATTTTTTTTGTATATATATATTTTAGTTGGTCAATTAATTTCTTTTTATTTTTAGTAGAGATGGGGTCTTGCTCTTGCTCAGGCTGGTTTCGAACTGCTGACCTCTCAAACTGCTGAGTAATCTGCCCGCCTCGGCCTCCCAGAGTGCTAGGATTACAGGCGTGAGCCACCACGCCTGGGCTTATTCCTTAATTTTATATCCTTTTTTCTTAAGTTTCCTGACATAAGAAAAGAGATTAATTCTGGTGGCAGATAATCTGATGTGAGTGTTTGCTACATTACTTTGTTCTTTTCAGTATGTTGGAAAGTTTTCCTTGCCCCAAAAACAGCACAGAGGAAATTTTGGGAAGACACTTGGGAATACAGTTTGGTCACATTTTCATGTTGTCTAGTTTTCGCTTTCATGTCTCATCTCCCTAATCTAAGCTCTTTGGTCCTCAGAGTAGATTCAGTGCTTTCCAAAACACTAGTAGAATGCTGTGTAACCAGTTGGGCTATAAGTACTTAGCAATTGAGATTATTGTGATATTTTCTCAGAATTTTAAAAAAAACTCAGTAAATGCTGTCCAACTTTAAATATTATAGTCAACTTAGTTTACCAGGCTCTTTATTTAAATAAAAGAGTACTTAATTTGGAAATATCATACTTAACTCACAGCTATCATCCTTTACCTGTGATGTGTCCGTTGTGCTCCTTGAGTTCATGAGCTTTCACCCACTGGCTCCCATTTTTCTTATAGATGTGCACTTCATGATTATTGGGGCTAAGGGCAATTTCTGGAGAAAGAATATAATAGTTAACACTTGAAGTTGAAATTGTCACCAAAAAAAGGGACATGTCACAGCTGGCGTTTTGAAAACAGACTCAAGTAAGGAATAGGAAAGCCATTTTGAAAAAGTAGTTCTCAAATTTACCCCTTAAGAATTCCTCTTAATTTCTGTTAGATTTTCTGAAAGTCTTATGGACTCCCAGAACTACTATCATAGACCTAGGCCAGAATCACTAGTTTATCAAAAAACTTGATTCTGCTGATAAACTATGTCAAAGTTCTCCTTTATAATAAAGCCAATACAAATAACAAAACAAAATTCTGTTTTCAAGAGAAATCTCCTGGACCAACCAAAAATATTATACGAGAAATGGATTTTTTTTTTAAAAATTCATACAAGTTGAGCATCCCTAATCTGAAATGCTCCAAAATCTAAAACTTTATTTTAGTGTCAACATGAAGCTCAAAGGTCATGCTGAAAGGAAATATTCTTTATAGTATTTCATATTTCAGACTTTTGAATTAGGATGTTCAACCAGTATGTATTATGTAAATACTCCAAAATCCCAAAAAGTCCAAAATCCAAAACAATTCTGGTCCCGAGCATTTTGGATAAGGGAAACTCAACTTGTATTGGTGTTATCTTTTTTTTCCTTCCCTTTCTAGTTCATTCACTCTTTTTCTTTTTATAATTTTCATTGTTTTTTAAAAGAACCCAACTACTAAGTATGGTAGAATTCTTTTTCTTTTTAAACACTGATTTCTTACAATTAAAATTAGGATCTATGATCCAGATTTTCATTGGATTGATTAAAAGTCAACCATTTAAATTTCCCCATCTAGGGCGACTTCTGGGGCCCCCCAAACCTCATCCAGGAATAAAATAAAATTTTAAATAAAAAAATATAAAAAAAAAATAAATTTCCCCATTTATATATTCACTTTTTCTTCCCTACTTAGGAAAGGTACATTTGTTTTACAAATGAAACTGTGGAACTAGATAAATATCTAGCTCCCAAATCCTAAGACTTTAAGTGCCTTCTGGAAACCAGTTATATATTTTTCAAGTTTCTAAGATGCATACAGAGATTTTAAAAGCCAAATCCAAATTTAAACCTGGGAAATGTTATAAATTTCAAATCATAATGTCATAACAAAAATGGTGAGTTACACTAAATTTATCAAGTAGTTTAAATGAGGACAACAATAACTTGCACCTGTATTAAAAATAATTGGAAATACTTCAAAAACCCATTTTTAGACAGGAAAAGTAGAAACAGAAGATATAGGAAATTCAGCCATGAAGCTCTGTAAGCTGATCACAAAACAGAAACTCTAGATTCACTATTTTGTCATGTTTTATACACTTTGAACTGCTCAATATAGAGGATCTCATCTAGGTCTTCACTTCACCCAACCATAACCTGTAGTGTACTTGGTTCATGTACCAAGATTTATTTAAAAATAAAAGCGAACCATGTCTGAAATGCTTTAAAAATATAGTGAATCTACAGATTCAGAGCAATCCCTATCAAAAGTTCAGCCAGCTTCTTTGCAAAAATTAACAAGTTCATCCTAAAATTCATGTAAAAATGCAAGGGACACAGTAACCGAAACAATCTTGAAAACGAAGAATAAGGCCAGGTGCGGTGTCTCACGCCTGTAATCCTAGCACTCTGGGAGGCCGAGGCGGGCGGATTGCTCGAGGTCGGGAGTTCGAAACCAGCCTGAGCAAGACCCCGTCTCTACTAAAAATAGAAAGAAATTAATTGACCAACTAAAAGTATATATACAAAAAATTAGCCGGGCATGGTGGTGCATGCCTGTAGTCCCAGCTACTTGGGAGGCTGAGGCAGGAGGATCGCTTGAGCCCAGGAGTTTGAGGTTGCTGTGAGGTAGGCTGATGCCACGGCACTCACTCTAGCCAGGGCAACAAAAGTGAGACTCTGTCTCAAAAAAAAAAAAAAAAAAGAAAACGAAGAATAAAGTTAGAACTTATACTTCTTGATTTCAAAACTTACTACAAAACTACAGTAAACAAGATAGTGTGGTCCTGGAATTACGATAAATATAAAGAACAATGGAATAGAATTGACAGTCCAGAAATAAACTCTCATATTTACACTCAGTTGATTTTCAACAGGAGTGCCAAGACAATTCAATGGGAAGAGAATAGGCTTCACCAAATGGTGCTAGGATAATTGGATATCTTTTTTTTTTTTTTTTGAGACAGAGTCTCGCTTTGTTGCCCAGGCTAGAGTGAGTGCCATGGCATCAGCCTAGCTCACAGAAACCTCCAACTCCTGGGCTCAAGCGATCCTGCTGCCTCAGCCTCCCGAGTAGCTGGGACTACAGGCATGTGCCACCATGCCCAGCTAATTCTTTCTATATATATTAGTTGGCCAATTAATTTCTTTCTATTTATAGTAAAGACAGGGTCTCGTTCTTGCTCAGGCTGGTTTCGAACTCCTGACCTCGAGGTATCTGCCTGCCTCGGCCTCCCAGAGTGCTAGGATTATAGCCGTGAGCCACCGCGCCTGGCCGATAATTGGATATCTGTATGCAAAAGGATAAAGTTGGACCCCTTCTCACAGCACATATAAAAAGTAACTCAAAATGGATCAAAGACCTAAATAAAACAGCTAAAACTATAAGACTCTTAGAAGGAAACAGGCATAGGCACACATTTTTGTGACCTTGGATTAGGCAACGGTTTCCTAAGGAACAACAGCAAAAGTACAAGCAATAAAAGAAAAAAAATAAATACATAGAACTTTTTCAAAATTAAAAACTTTTGGGCTTCAAAGAATACCTTCAAGAAAGGGAAAAGACAACCCACAGAATGGGAGAAAATATCTGTGAATCATATATCTGATAAGAGACTTGTATCCAGAATATATAAACAACTCTCATGACTCAATAATAAAAAGACAACTCAATTTAAAAATGGGCAAAGGGGCCAGGTGTGGTGGCTCACGCCTGTACTCCCAACACTTTGGGAGGCCAAGGTGGGAAGATCACTTGAGGCCAGGAGTTCAAGACTAGCCTAGGCAACACAACGAGACTTGGTCTCTACCAAAAAAAAAAAAAAAAAAAAAAAAAGAGAGAGAGAGAGAAAAAAAAAACCGCAAAGGATCTGAATAGATATTTCTCCAAAGAAGATATATGGATAGCCAATAAGCATGTGAAAAGATATTCAACATCATTAGTCATGAGGAAAATGCAAAGCAAAACTGCAATGAGATACTACTTTATACCCATTGGGAGGGCTATAATAAAAAAAACTGATGATAACAAGTATTGGCGAGGACATGGAAAAACTGGAACCTTCATACACTGGCAGTAAGAATGTACAACGGTACAACGGTATGGATGTTTTGGAAAACAGTCTGATAGGTCCTTAACACATTCAACACAGTTACCATATAGCCCAAAATCCTAGGTGCTTAAGAGAACTGAAAACATATGTCCACATAAAAATTTATACATGAATGTTCACAGCAGCATCATTCACAATAGCCAATATGTGGAAAGAACTCAAAGTCCACCAACTGATGAAAAGATAAATAAAATGTACCACATCCATACTAAGAAATATTATTCAGCCATAAAAAGGAATAAAATACTTATATATTCTATAACATAGATGACCTTGAAAACATGCCCAGTGAAAGAAGCAAGATACAAAAAGCAACCTATTGTATGATCCCATTTATTCAAATTGTCCAGAATAGGTAAATTCATAGAGACAAAAAGTAAATCAGTGGTTGCCTAGGATTGAGGGATTTCGGGGAAAACTAAGAGTGACTGCTAGTAGGTATAGTTTCTTTTTGAGGTGATGAGAATATTCTGAAATTAGATAGTGGTGATTGTTGTGTAACTGTGAATAAATTTAAAACCACTGAATTGTATACTTTAAAAGGGTGAATTTTATGTCATGTGAAGTATATCTTAATAAATATGCTATTTAAAAAAAGACTAAATATAATTTTACCCCCCCACACACCTTTCTGAGATAGGAGTCTTGCTGTGTTGCCCAGGCTGGACTCAAACTACTGGGCTCAAGCAATCCTCTCACCTCAGCCTGCGGAGTAGTTGGGACTACACATGCACACCACTGTGCCCAGCTAATTTTAACTTTTTAAATAACTAATGGGCATACTATGACATATTTGTCTGTTTGTAGGCATTTTTATGTTTTGTTTTCTACTTCCCTGTTATAATTTCTGTCACTGTGCCTGCTGAACTTTGCCTACTCCTAAAGAGACTTCTCCATCCTCTTCTAGTTTGCTGAAGCTAGAAAACTAGAAACTCAAGCTTATAATGAAAAATACAGTAAATACAAGTTAATAATGCTCTGAATACCTCAGGCATAAACCTCTGTTTTGTTTTTTTTTACACCAAATGTCTGTCTCTGTAACAGCTTATTTCTAGGTCCTGGTATCCTGCCTAAATAATGAATGCGTATTGCATTACTGCACAACCATTCAAGACACTGGGTTCTTAGAGTAATGAAAGATGTTTCTTTTTTTTTAGACAGAGTCTCGCTTTGTTGTCCAGGCTAGAGTGAGTGCCGTGGCGTCAGGCTAGCTCACAGCAACCTCAAACTCCTGGGCTCGAGAGATCCTTCTGCCTCAGCCTCCCGAGTAGCTGGGACTACAGGCATGCGCCACTATGCCTGGCTAATTTTTTATATACATATCAGTTGGCCAATTAATTTCTTTCTATTTATAGTAGAGACGGGGTCTCGCTCTAGCTCAGGCTGGTTTTGAACTCCTGACCTTGAGCAATCCGCCCGCCTTGGCCTCCCAGAGAGCTAGGATTACAGGCGTGAGCCACCACGTCCGGCCTGAAAGATGTTTCTGATATAAACTGTCCTCCAAGTGGTACTGTAGAAAAAAGAAGTGGATAAGGAAGTAGATGCCTTGGGTGCTAGCAATGCCTCTGACATCAATTTGGTATGTGATCACTGGAAAGAACTTCTATCACCCTGGGCCTTAGTTTCTCTATCTATAAACCAAAGAACTAATATATTTCCTTTCTGAATCTATGTCAATAGATTTATGTCCTTTTCACAAATCACACTGAAATATGTAAACCCTAAATGTGCCTGAATCTGAAATGTATCAAAGGTACCAAAATAAAAAAAGCAAAGTTAATGGAATACTTACGAGTACGATCCCTGTTCCAGGCATGACAGGTGATTGGCTCTAGTAAAAACTGATGCAGGGACATTATTCTTAGTGTTTTCAAAGAATAGAAAGCTGCAATGAGCAACAGAAAAAAGCATTTAAAATGGCAGGCAACCAATATTTAAGTTGTCTGTGGATCTTGAAATGTTTGGGAACAAATAAAACATTGTTCTCCCATTAAAAAAGAATCAATCTCAATGTCAAAACTTAATCATTTATTGTACTTTTATGTCAAAACTTAATCATTTATTGTACTTTTATGTCAAAATTTAATCATTTATTGTACTTTTATATTATGGCTTCTTAAAAAAAAACAACTTAATCATTTAAATAGAACTAGCATTATAACTCCCAATGTAGAATTTATTCTGTCAAGGATCATCAATGGACTTTCAAACCAAGGGTACAGGATATTCACACAGTCCCAAATTATCATCCCACAGATTACTTACTAACTACAAAGGCAAAAACATGGCTTTACAATAAAGGAATCTGGCAGTCACCAAGTGATTAAATTTAGTATTATAAATAGTAGACCAATCTAACCTGATGGGCCTCCTGATGGGAGGCCACACGAAGTGCACATAATTATTTATAAATAGTGATTTAATCTATTATCCAGACAAGAAGACTTCAGAGAGAAAAGGGGGTACTAATAATAATTATGCTTTCACAACAAGTCACAGAACTATCCTGGAGAAACATAGGAAAATGGTCAATCTCCCTATGAAGTACTTATGACAAACATATTTACTCTAAATCCAATCAAGATCCAGACCTAATTTTCAGTTTACAGGAAATAAAGGGGAGAGGAATTAGTTAAGCAACACAAGGAAGAAATAAACAAAGCCAGGAAGTGTTCCATTCTACAGAATTGGCCAGGACTATTCAAAAAAGGCAATATGGAGGGAGGGGCATAACTTCTAGAGTTAAGAGAGCTGTGGAAACCAAATCCAGTGACTGAAAGTTAATTGTAATCTGTATTTTTTAAAATAGCCATAAAGGATGTTTTGTATAATATGGAAAATTTGAATTTCAACTAGATACTATATAACAATACGGAATTAGTTTCATTTTTTTTTGTCTATGATAATGGTATTGCCACTAGGTAGGAGAATGTCCTAGCTCTTATGAGATAAAGATAATGAAGTGTTTAGAATGAAGTATGTCTTCTGTAACTTACTTTCATTTCATTGAGGACATAAAAAATATATTGAGTAAAAATGTGGCAAAATGCTAACAACTGGTAAATCTAGGCAAAGAGTATGTAGGTGTTTGCGATATTACTCTTTAAACTTTTTATTGTAACTAAATGAAAAGCAGGAATCTGTAAAATATCATTAAATTAAAAATCAATAAAATTATCTATTTTATAGTTACCCCCAGATCTAGATCCACTGGAGAAGCAACCATTACAGGAAATAGGTGAAAATTTTTCAACTAGCAGCCAGCCTTCTTCACCCCCAACTTCTATCATTTCTAAGAGGCACTCTCTTATAAACTCAAGTTTCAATATGCTTAAGTATAAGTCATGTTAACCTAGGGTGGAGACTGAAATGTGAGATAGGAATTCTAGCAGGAAATGAATGGATGGGCCACCAGAAGGCCAGGAAGTGAGGGAAGTGAACAATGAAAGTTTAGCTGACAAAGCAGAAATCAATCTCAATGGAAAGCAGAAGAAACACCTCTGCTATAATAATTGTTGTAAAGGAATCTAAAGGTTAAAATAAAAAGTGTACCCTTAAATAAAAAACATCTGATATCTTGAACTGGCAGGAAAATGTCAGTGTTTCACATTCTATTCTAAGAGTGAATATATTTAAGTCGTTACTTTTTTCTTTTACGTGTCCTAGGCAGCAAATTGCAACTCACAAATTTTAAAAAGCTTAGTAATTAGAAATTTGAAAAAATCTAAATGAACTCAAATGAGACTGTTTAATTTGTTTATTAAAAAAATAAACTTCCAGATGCTCATTGCATGCTTCTCTATCTGATACCAGATGCTTGCCCTAAATTGTTCCCTCACAACAAGTTTTACTCATAGCTACTTGAAATAATATGTTGGGTCACAAATACCTCCTTAATTAAAAATAATTTAGTTCAAAGCCACATTTGATAAACTCATTTGTTAACTGAAACAAAATTGGTCTGCAAATTAATAATTTAATATGAATATCTATGTGTAAAAGCACATATTTCACATACAATTTAAAAAGGACAGCTGTAGACACAAGCTTTCTCATTCTTCAACTAATTTTATAAGCAATGCAGCAAGGCCTTCATAAGAGGTAAACATTTACACAATGGCATAATTATTTCTAAAATTGCATTTCTAATTTCACTATATCAGTCAAGTTCCATATTTGGACATACACTCAGACCTGTATTCCTTTATTAATCACGTGGCTACTTTAAGTCTGTAGGCCAAGACAACACTCATGTTTGTCAAATTTATAATGCACCTAGTAAACATAGCTTATATTTATAAAAATCAGTGAATGCAGAAGAAATTCATAATAGCCTGAATTTTGTACCAAGAAAGATACCTTCTATCATAGGGTAATAAATATAATTTCTAAACTGTGGTTAATATTTAAGTGAAATCTGAAAATCTTTTTCTCAATAGGGCTAGAGAAGAGAAATAAAGACAAACAAAAAGGTGGTGACATTAAATTTAACAAGCATTAAGAGAGAGAAAAATGACTTATGGCATAGTATGATTCCAGGGACTCCTCACACCTTTTCTTTACCTATTACTTTAAGTACAGAGTCATTCGGATGTTGAAATCTTGACTTTGACAAATACTAGCTATGAGGCCCTGGGCAAGTTATCCAATATTTCTAAATCTCATTTTTTAATTCTGTGAAGTGAATATACCACTGACATCAATCACAAGGCTGTGTGGAGGAGGATTAAATGAGATAACATGTGAAAGCAAGCAGTACAGAGCCTAGCCCAAAATAGATCTCAGTAAGTTAGTTCCTTTTCTTCCTTAGACTCAAGGCTTTTGAACCAATCCCAGAAGTATTTGCCAGTTAGTGTCCTCTGAACTTGAAAACATTGACATATGCTGTAAATTCTTGGCCCTACTCCTCTGGAGCTAGCTTGAAAGTATTCATACAAGTGGAAATTTCTGTTCCCTGTTTAGGGTCAGTTTTCAAAACTGTGATTCACCTAGTTTCTAATTACTCTCATTACCCAACCCAGAAACATCAGGTACTCCAACAAGGTCACCACACCCTCCTCAGTGTTCAGACAGGCTCCAATTCCAGGCTGCTGCCTCACCAGCAGACCATTTTAACTGTCTTTATGCAGGGTTTCTTTCAGAACAGGATCAGATAACTTGATCAAAATACTGCCATTCTCCCTCTGAAGCAGGAGTTTTAATTTTCCAAAATGATCCCCTCCTTTAATTGCGATTAATAGATGAACCAGAGAAGGTCTCAGAATACTTTGTGGTAGGAAGCAGCCAAACAGTTACCACACTCCCTAACAGGGCAAAAACACTCTCCTGACTGACATCCTCCACTTTATTTTTGTTTATTTATTTTGAGAGACAGAGTCTCACTCTGTTGCCCCAGCAAGAGTGCCATGGTGTCAGCACACCTCACAGCAACCTCAAACTCTTAGGCTTAAGCGATCCTCCTGCCTCAGCCTCCTGAGTAGCTGGGAGGGAATACAGGCATGCGCCACCATGCCCGGCTAATTTTTTCTATATATTTTAGTTGGCCAATTTCTTTCTTTCTTTCTTTTTTTTTTTTGTTTTTAGTTGAGACGAGGTCTCGCTCTTACTCAGGCTGGTTTCAAACTCCTGACCTTCAGCGATCCACCCGCCTGGGCTTCCCAGAGTGTTAGGATTACAGATGTGAGCCACCTACCCCGGCCCACTTTGTTTTTAGGTACCTGAAAACCCAGGGCTTAAGTGAAACCAAAAGATTAGATAAAACTGATTTAAAAAGGGCAGAACTATGATAATTTCGGTAATCGAAGCAATAACTTGAAGACAGAAGGTTCCAAAATTGAAGTATGAGAACAGATGGCTTCATAATCAAAGATTCTAAGCTACAATTTATTAAGTGCCTACCATGTTCCCAGCAGTGTTGTAAATACCGGGTTGGGGCCAGAAACATAAATCTGACACCATTCTGGTCCGCAAGTCTGGTGGCGGGGGGAAGGCGGGTGGGGGGGAGAGAAGATAGATAATGCACAGAATGCCCACACAGAAGCAGCAATAATAGCTAATGTGTATTGAAAAACTGTTCTGGGTCAGGAACTATTTCAAGTAATTTATGCCAATAAGTTCATTTGAGCCCCAAGAAACCACCAAGAATCTTCTTATTGCAGATGAGGAAACACAGGCACAGAGAAGCAATTTTGCCAGGGTCACCCAACAAAGTGGTGGTGTCAGGATTGGCACTTTGGCAGTCCTACATAAAAGGTTCCACAAAGCGAACAGGAGCGCAGAGAAGGGTGCAATTTTGACTTGGGGGCAGGCGGCAGTCTTGAGGGGGAATCTTGAGGAACTCTGGGGAAGGTTTTTCTCGAGTTCGCGAAGGTCCCTCAATAAATGAAGGACTGAGGGCTGCCCTGGAGACAAACATTGCATGGGCGCCTACTGTGTGCAGGGACCTATTCTAAAAGCAAAAGAAAGAGACGAATGATCCCTTGTGACGCTTGATTAGGGGGAGATAATTCTGCTTAACACAATTTTACCGACTATGATAAATGCCCATAGGTGAGGTGCAAATAGGGCTATGGGGGCGCAGGAGAAGGAGCCGTTAATTCTGGCAGCGGAGAGGCTTGGAGCTCGAAAATCTAAAGAAAAGCCATCATTCGGTGGGAACCCAAGGCACTCACAGGGCCCACAGAGAACGAGGATCCCCCGCCCCTCAGGAGGCCCGCGTAGGGAGACCCGGCCGGCCCCTCGGCCTCGCGGCCTAAGCCCCCGCCTCACCGCCCCCGCAGGTCCAAGTCCGGTGTCAGGTCGGGGCAGTGGAGGCCAACAGGGCGAGACGCTCGCTCCTGTTACCCCTTACCTGGGGTGGGAACAGTCCGGACGGGATCGGAGCGGAGAATTCGCGGACTCTGGTCAGTCGACGCGAACGGGCTCCGCGGGCGCGGGCGGAGGACCGAGGCCCAGAGGGAGCGGCTGACAGATCCCGGAAATGGCCACGGCGCCTGCGCAGCGCGGCCGCCCGCGCGGTCTGCGTATGCGCACAGCTCGGGCGAGCGGTCGGCTGTGGCGGGGGAGGGTCGGCTGTGGTGGCTGCTCAGAGGCGGCGCCCCAAAACGCTAGGTGTTGGAAAGAAGGCGTGGATGTCTTACTCCTTTCCTCGAAACATTTCCTCAGAATTGCCAGCCGAGGTTTGGAGCTTTGGCGGTTTCACAAGTGCTTTTGTCAGGAGATGAGTTAACTGAGGATTGGGGCCTTTTGGGGCTCGTGGACCTGATGAACTACTAAGGTTTTCTTCTTTCGGAGAGCCCGGGCGGAGGCGGTCGACCTTAGCGCGCCTCCATGCTCCCTCTCTGGAAAGCCCCTCAAACTCCCCAGGAAACTTCTCGACCCTTCCTTGGTCAGAATCACTTGTGCCCTGTTCCCAAGATGGCACCTCAGGAAAGGAGAGTTGGGGGAACTTATAAATTCCCCCTGTACATGTGAAGCTAGTGTCTTGCTGTGTGGATGCATCTTGTAAGAAATGCCCTGAACCCCACTTCCAACTAGGCTGCTACCCTGGAACCGACAGAAATTTTGTAGTAGCATCCCCTGTCCCCCCTTAACAGGTGGCTAACCAAGGACGTGTTTCTTTCCCTTTCGTGGTTTACATGTTTGATTCCAATACTTGGTTGTAAGGTGATGCTTACAAAAGTGAACTTGTCAAACTCCAAATTTCAGACTCACACTGTGTTCTTTGGGGTTAGTGAATCTCGCTGTCCATTGGAGCACTAATGCACCAGAAATCTTTGGTTTTAACTTCCCCTTAGTGACAAAGTCTTTGGTCATAGAGTAACAAGGACAGAGAAAGTGAAAAGATCATTATAGATTAACTACACCTTGGAGACACAACTTGGCAACGGAAGGACAGCATGCACAGAAAGCAAGGATTCCTCATGTGTCTGCAAGTTACAGGAACCAGTCCCCAAGAATATGGAGTTGGTACCCAGAGCTGAAGTACCAACAGTATCCTATTTGGATCCCACCTCTTTACAAAGTACACTTTCTTCTTTGAAGAAGTTTATAATCTGGGTAGATGAGAATAACACATACAAATTAATACCAGACTCTTTATGATAAATGACAAGAAATGTTAGCCCTGGAAAAATAACAGACATTTACTATTAATCTCTGGTTCTATCTTTTGAATCAGTATTTTTCAATTTAGCCTAACTAAAGCTTACCATTTGATACATTTCATTTCATATTTTATGAGTCATTCCAGGAGATAGAATGTTAGCTCTAAATGGGGATCTTTAAATTAATCTGCCTTATTCTGTAACTGAGGAAACAAGACCACAGTATTTTGAGACTTGAAGGTTTTGAAACAAGGCAGGGTCAGGGCTTTCCTTCTGCTCTGGCCTTTTGTATTATACCATCATACCCTGGTATAAGAGTGGTATTCCAAGGAAGGTGAGTTACACTTAGTGCTTGTTTTTTAGACATGTATAATGATACTGATGTATTCAAAATGAGGACTCTGCCTTTTGAAAAATTAGTACCAGGGAAGGTAATACTTAGAAGTGGGAAAGAGAGGGAGGGATTGGACACTGCCATGGGATAGCTTTGTGTGCTTTACTGATTGGATTTGAACTGGAATTTGGTCAAGATTCAAGCCATCAGATATTTAATGAGTACTCACCAATTGCTAGGTATTGTGTTAAGCATTTTGTGAAGTGTGAAGAAGGGTAGATTAAAATCCCTCTGTCCTCAAAGAACTTTGAAACTAGGATAAGACCAGTCCATAAATTATTTTAATTTCTTTGTAGAGATGGGGTTTTGCTATGTTGCCCAGGCTTGAGTGCAGTGGCTTTCACAAGTGCAGTCATTACACACTACAACCTCAAATTACTGAGTGCAAATGATCCCACCTCAGCCTCCTGAGTAGCTGGGACTACAGTTGTGTGCCACCACACCTGGCTCACAAATAATTTTAAATGCAAAGAAATGCACAATGCCTTGAACCTGGAAAGTCCTGGTCAATGTTTGTTGAATGAAAGTGTGAATGAATGAAAGAAACAGTCTGGGATGTCAAAGGACAACAGAGGTTACCTCTAGTTGATAACGAGAGATGGGGCTTGTATAGATAGATACATTAGGAACATAACCAATCATAGTTTAGAAAAATTACATGTTTGCAGAGGCCTGAGGATTTCCTTCTGCTCAAGAGAGCTTTGATTTAATAACTAGAATGTGGATCTGGAGAGTAAGAAGATTGGTTCTTGTTCATGCCACCAGCTGTATCATTGAACACTAAATGCTTGTCTGCCCCTAATGCCTGCCACCTACTCACCACAAAGACTGTTGGAAATATTATTGAATCAATGCCTATAAAAGCTATAAGTAAGCAAAGAGACAAAAAGATAAATGCATATTCTGTGTTAATAATGATCCTATGCTTTGATATTGTCCTTATTGCTGAGTATGGTCCCAGTGGGGAAAGCTTTTTATAGAAAGGACTTTGTACAATTCAGTACAGATGAACTGAAAAATGCATGTGGATTTTTCCACTCTGGGCTGCTAATCCAGTTCATTTCCACAGATCGGGGATGGGACCAGTTTATGGGGTATCTAGGGGCATAGGGTAGTCTCAGGTGGTCTTTAAATAGCATACTATCACAAAATACCATACTTACAAGACAAGCACACAAGCATACTTATGAATAGCATGTACTGTTATCTAATTTGATGATAAGTGAAATCTGTAGTCCACTAGCCTGTATATCTCCTGGAGCCCAGGGCCACTTCTTACACATTTTGTTTCTAGCACATGTTCACATGTTGTTATGCAAGGTTAGATTAGTTTAATTAAAAGATAGTATGATGGAGTGGTTAAGAGAGTTAATTGACTATGGAACTAGATATAATGGGATTTAAATTTTGGCTATGCAGCTTATCATCTATATCCACTGTCAAGTTGGTCAACTTCTCTAAATTTATCTGGAAAATGAGGATAATAGTTCCCATTTCCTAGAGTTCTAAGGATTAAAATGGACAATGTATTAAACAACAAAAGTACTGTAAGAAAATAAAAAATAAATAAAAATAAAATAGACTATGTAAAGTGCTTCATAGTTTTTGACATGCTAAAAGAACTTGATAAATTGTGGAAATTATTTAGAAATATTTTATCAAATTGATTGTCATAAGTTATTATATCCAAATATTTTTTTTTTTTACCAATCTGTGGCTTCTCTTTTTGTTCACTCTCTTAATATCTTTCAAAGAGCAGAAGTTTATATATATATATATATATATATTTTTTTTTTTGAGACAGAATCTTGCTCTGTTGCCCAGGCTACAGTGCCATGGCATCAGCCTAGTTCACGGCAACCTCAAACTCCTGGGCTCAAGCAATACTCCTGCGTCAGCCTCCCAAGTAGCTGAGACTACAGGTGTGCACCACCATGTCTGGCTAATTTTTTTTCCTATTTTAAATTGCCCAGCCAATTTTTTCTATTTTTAGTACAAATGGGATTACGCTCTTGCTCAGGCTAGTCTCGAACTCCTGACCTCGAGTGATCCTCCTGCTTCAGCCTCCCAGAGTTCTAGGATTACAGAGCCACTGCACCTGGCACTGAGCTGAAGTTCTTAATTTTGAGCAAGTCCATTTATTAGGTGTCATATCTAAGAAATCTTTACCTAACCCAATGTCACATAGCTTTTCTCCTATTTTTAGAAGTTTTATTGTTTTTATATTGATTTATTTTAGAGTATTAAACTATACTTGCATTCCTGAGAAAAGTCCCACTTGATGTATTATCCTTTTTATATCTTATTATTGTATTCAATTTGCTAAAATTTTGTTTAAGAATTTTCTCATTTATGCTTATGAAGAATTGTAGTTTACTTTTTATGTAATCTCTAGTTTTGGTATCATGATAATTCTGACCTTATAAAATGGATTCAGAAGTATTCTTTGCTCTTTAATTTTCTGGAAGAGTTTGTGTAGAATTTATATTTTTTAAATTTCCAAACATGGCAGTTTTAAGTTCTATTTTTGTTATTGATTTCTACCTTACTTGTGCAATTTCTATCTTAATTATTGATTTGTTTTTGCTTGTTTATTCTTTCAGTTACTAAGAAAGTTGTGTTAATATATCCCATATGATTGTGGATTTGTCTATTTTTACTCTAATGCTATAATTTTTTTCTTTATATATTTTGAGACTATATTATAGGTACCTGTCTATAATAGAATATCTGATGAATTGAATGTTGTATCATTATGAAATAATAATAATATTAATAATAATACTTTAATATTTATTTTCTCTAATATTAATATAGTTGACCTTGAACAACATGGGCTTGAATTGCATGGGTCCACTTATATGCAGATTTCTTCTGCCTCTGCCACCCCTGAGACAGCAAGACCAACTCCTCTCCCTCTTCCTCCTCAGCCTACTCAGTATGAAGACATTAAAAATGAAGACTTTGATGGTCCATTTCCATATAATGAATGGTAAATATATTTTTTCTTCCTTCTAATTTTCTTAATAACGTTTTCTTTTCTCTAGCTTACTTTATTGTAAGAATACAATGTATAATATATGTAACATGCAAAATATGGGTTAATCAACGTTATTGGTAAGGTTTCCAATAGAAGAGTTGGCTATTAGTAGTTAAGTTTTTGGGTAGTCAAAAATTGTATGTGGATTTTGACTGTGCTGGGGAGTTGGTACCCCAACTCCCATGTTGTTCAAGAATCAATTGTATAGCTATACTAGCTTCTTTTTTGTTGGTATTTGCCTAATATATCTTTTTATCTCCTTTCAACTTTTCTGTGACCTTATGTTTTTAGATTGTTTCTTTTTTTCTCCCAAGTTTCCCACATTTGAGGAAATCTCAGGTCAGCTCATCTGGAATACAGTGGATAAGTCTCACCCTGGGAAAACCACCTTCATGATCATGGTATCTCCCCTGCCGGGTAAGTGTCAGATTGTTTCCCATAAAAACATATAGTTGCATTTTATTTTTATAGCATATTTGTCTTTTAACTGGAATATCAAGTCCATTTACATTTAAAGCAATTAGTAATATATTAGAGTTTAATTTAACCATTTTATTATATGCTTTCTTTTTGTTCTGCCTATTCTATTTATTTTTCTCTCCTTTCTTGCCTTCTTTTGGATTGATTATTTTTTATTATTCCATTTTCAAAGACTAATTCAGAGGTATGCTGAAGTTGGCTCATACTGACTCAGGAGAATCGATGGTACCCATCTATTCCCAACTCCATGTTCAGTAGCCTCATGTTGGTAGCTTGAAAGTGGCCATGATGGGAGAATGTGCACCATAGAAAGCAGCAAAAGATACAAATTAGGGATAATAGAATTATGGTATTCTAAAGCCTTTGCATTATCCAGGAAGAGAAAATAGTAATCATTAGTGTGCTGGTAAATGTTTAATAACCAGCCCCTCTCCCTTCCCTGGAGGTTGGGGTGTGGGGCTGAAAGAGAGATATCTATTAATATCTCTGTCTCTCTCTGTCTGTCTCTATCTCTCTCTATATATATCTAAATATCTACATCTATATATATATCTCCTATTGGTTCTGTTTCTCTGGAGCACCCTGACTAATATAACGGGCATTTACCAAGACTCCTCATCCTTGGAGGGCCATGGACTCCTGAGAGGATGTCAAAAGTACGTGCTTAGACTCTCAACCACCTGTTCTGGAATCAGTAAGCAGTCCTAAGTGCTGGGCTCACTCTTTTATGTTCTCTTTTCTTTTGGATATTGGCCTGGTAGGTGTTTACTCATTAGCTCTCTCTTATCTTTGATTAGATATTTTGTCCACTTTTCTAATTATTGTTTAGTGGGAGGGTTGTCTGTTGCCCTAGTCTTCCATTACCAGAATCATTCCATAAGTAATCATTTAAAAAATGACCCTGTTTGTGTATTTTAGTTTGCTAAATCCTATTGCATTAATTATATATTTTTAACACATTATTGTATTGTTTGCTTTATATATATGTTTGTTTCAGGTTAGAGAGAATATTTAGTTCTCATTCAGTAGAGTTCATATCATTGTGTTTTGCTTGCAAACATAATCACTATGAAGTTCATTTAGTGTTAAATAGGTGATTCATGTTTAAATGTTCATATTATGCCGAGGTGTTTGGAGGATTGTTTTATAGGTGTTTAAGAGGGTTTTAGTGATATTTGGAGAAATTGGTTAGAGTTTTTGGACAGGCTTGGAATACATTCTTATTTTCTCATTTAAAATAATATAATACAAGCTCATTTGATCTGAGAATTGTTTTCAGGAATGAATTAAGCTGTGATGACTGTACTAATTGTAGCATACAGCATACCTTTGTTTTGTGTACTTATGTCAAAATGCATTTGTAGGCTTCTTACTATATCATGCTTCCAAATGAAAATGTTGGCAAAAGTTTAATAATCCCACATCTAGAGAGAAGTTAACAAGAAGAGTGTCTCTAGGAACAAATTTAAAGTGGTAGAAAATTGCAAATCTGATGATGATTTTCATAAGAACACTGAATGAAATAGCTGGTTTGCTTATGAGTGTGACGGTTCTTGTTTGGTTCTTGCTTCTAGACCTGAACCTTAAATGCTGGTGAGCCTAAGATTCTGCCTCCCTCCACACACATCCTCTAAATGATTTCACAAGCTCTTGGCTTCAACCATAGGTTGCCAACCCTAAGCTGCATGTTTCACTTTGTTCCTGACTCCTGATAATTTAGACTGTTACTGAGATCCTCCACCTGGCATCTCATTAGCTCCCACTTAATTCAATATGTATAAGACCTGTTATTTCCCTGCTCCTCCTCACTTCAGATTCAGATTCTACTTTCCTCTCTACTTCTCAGTTTAAGGTTTCATCATCCACCACAGATTAATTACTGGCTTCTAGGAAGTTAGTTACCAAGTCACATCACATCTGCCTCCTACATATTTCTTTTTTTTTCCCATAAAAACTTTTAGACCTACAGAAAAGTTGCAAAAATATGTGAGGTTAATGAATATCATTATACATTTTTACTTAGACTCACCAATTGTGTGAACAATTTGTCACATTTGCTTTATCTCTCTCATATATATTATATGTTTATATCATAGTAATAACAAGTTATTACTGAGTCATTTGTAAATCGCAGACATTATGCCTCTTTATTCCTCATTACATCAGTATATATCTCTGAAAAACAAGGAACTTCTCTTATATAACCATAATAGAGTCATTAAATTCAGAACATTTAAAATTAATTCAATATTATTAAATATTTACCATAATAATTACTATGTTAATTATAACACTTAATAATATAACAAATAATTATAAGGTAGTTATGTTTATATTCAAATTTCACTTTTTCCAATAATGACCCTTGTAGCAATTTTTTTCCCCTCAATCTTAGAGCCAATCTAATATCACTTGTTATATTTAGTTGTTATGTTTCTTTTTTTTTTGAGACAGAGTCTCGCTCTGTTGCCTGGGCTAGAGTGCCTTGGCATCAGCCTAGCTCACAACAACCTCAAACTCCTGGGCTTAAGGGATCCTCTTGCCTCAGCCTCCTGGGTTGCTGGGACTACAGGCATGCACCACCATGCCTGGCTAATTTTTTATGTATATATACTTTTAGTTGTCCGGTTAATTTCTTTCTATTTTTAGTAGAGATGAGGTCTTGCTCTTGCTCAGGCTGGTCTCGAACTCATGACTTCGAGCAATCCACCTGTCTCAGCCTCCCAGAGTGCTAGGATTACAGGCGTGAGCCACTGTGCCCGGCCAGTTGCTATGTTTCTTTATTTCTAATCTGGAATAGTTCCTCAACTCAGCCTGTTTTTTTTTGTTTTTTGGAGGCGGGGGATAGGGCCTCACTGTTTCTCAGGCTGGAGTGCAGTGGCTATTCACAGGTACAATCATAACACACTACAGCCTTGAACTCCTGACCTCAAGCTACCCTCCCACCTCAGCCTTTTTTTTTTTTTTTCTGATTTTGTGACATTGGCAGTCTTAAAGAGCCCATACTAATTATTTTATAGAATGGTTCCTTAATTGAGATGGACACCTGAATCAAATGATCAAAGTTAACATCACAAACAAAGCACAGATTGCCACCATGTGTCTTCTGTTGTGATGCAGTGAGACACAACTGCGTTTATGCTACATTCCTGCCAAAAGCACAGGAATACTTGTACAATGAATCAGATTATGAGGAAACCATGAGACAAATCTCTCTCACCCTCAGACTAAAGTCCACACTCCATAAAGTCATCAAGGTCTCTCATGATCTGTCACCTTTATCTCTCAGCACATCCTCTGTGTGGCAGACACTCTGGCTATCCACACAACACCTTTCCCCCCATGGCTTCCTCACTTTTGTTCAGGTGGCTCTCAGGGAAGCTGGGCCCTCTCCTAGCCTGGGGAACAAACCATGATTGGTCCACATCTAATGTGGTAACCCCATTCCCACTTACTGCTAAGTAGTTTCAGGATGGGCATCTGACCCATTGCTGCCAATCAGCATTCAAGAGTTAGTCTCCTGGGGAGCTTCTGGAAGAAAAAAAATATGCTCCTTGATGAAAAGAATAGTGAGGAAGCCTGTTTCTTTCTACTGTCTTGAACATGGTTGGGGAAGATGTGATGCTTAATGCTATGGCAGCAGCTGCCTTGACAGGCCCAAGCATGAAGCAGCGTGGAGTGGTGGAGACCTGGCTCTTTCACACTGCACTCATTCTGAAACCGTCTGCTGTGGCAGGGCAGGGTGTGTATGCAAGATCATTAAATGCCTCTGCTGCTTAAGGCCACTGTTGGCTCCGTGTGCTGCTACCTGGAGCCAAGCACATTCTTAGCTGATATGCCCTACCTCCTGCCACTTTCCATTCCCACATGCTCCCTCTCCCCTCAGTGCCTAACTCCTACTGGTCCTTAGGCTATAGCAGAGACATGACTTCCTCCAGACACCTTCCTTTACCTTCCAAGGCTGAGCTGGGCGCCTATGTTGAAGCATCCTGTGCCTACTCCCACAGTAGCCTTTTAAATCACCAAACCTAGTTCTCATAATAGAGTTCTCCAGTATCTGTAGAGAAAAGTTTTGTGGAAATAATTGCTGCAAAGCCCCAGAACACATTTTTTATTAGCCTAAGCCAGGGCTCAGGACGAAGTGGAAAGAGTAGTCTCTTACAATAGCCAACAAGTTCCCTTCCAGCCTTTGATTCAACTGTAACTCAAAGTTGGCCCTTTCACAACAAATCTCCAGCAGGAGGAAAAGTGATGGAAGTCCCACAGATTGCTAGAACAAAGTTGGCAACTATCTAATTGCTGGGAAAGAGGAACCCTTATCTTCCTGACTTTGGAGTGTACAGATTAGACCTTTGTAATTGAGGCTGGGCGCAGTGACTCACACCTGTAATCCTAGCACTCTGGGAGGCTGAGGTGGGAGGATTGCTTGAGGTCAGGAGTTCAAGACCAGCCTGAGCAAGAGCAAGACCCTGTCTCTACTAAAAATAGAAGTTAGTCAGGCATGGTGGTGCATGTCTGTAGTCCCAGCTACACAGGAAGCTGAGGCAGGAGGATTGCTTGAGCCCAGGAGTTTGAGGTTGCTGTGCGCTGGGCTGACACCATGGCACTCTAGCCCCAGCAACAGAGCAAGACTCTGTCTCAAAACAACAACAACAACAACAACAACAAACCCCGCCAAAAGCCCATGTAATTGTAGAGGTAAACACTAGAGCAAAATAAGGGCATAAAACAGCAGGAGATGTATTCTGGTTCAGTATAAAGTGGGACTTTTTGACCATGATTATCAGTCAAAACTGGGATGGGTTGCCTTTTTTTCACTGGCATGGTTCAAGTAGAAGTTGGGTTACTGTTTTTTCAGGGATGTTATGGAAGGGAATCCCCAACTGGCTGAGAGTTGGAGTAGATGTCCTCTAAGTGTCCCTTCTAGCCCCCAAATTCTAATGTAATTTTAAGATTGTGTCATTTGGTGTCACCCAGGAAATTCACACACACAGCAGTTAGAGCCCCTGCCACCAGAGGGCGGTGTTACCACATTTGGTTCAGTTGTGTGGACGGAACCAAAGATCCCTCCAGAGCTGCCTAGAGAGCACCAAACTTAGAACCATCACAATGATGATGTGCCCTGTGTGAAGATGGAGAGTGACCCACGAAAGAAATAGTATTCCTCCCTCCAGTGCTCTTGAACAATGATTTCTGCCTGCAGCTCTCCAAAGACTAGGAAAGTGAAGAAAGGAAACAGGGTTGAGGAGTATCGGAAGGCCACAAGCGGAAATCCTACCACACAAGGGAAGGTTGAAGGACCCAAGAATATTCAACCTAGAGAAGAGAGAACTTGGACAGACCATGAGAACTGTCTTCTATTAAAGTGGTTCTTCAGGGCCCTGAATATGAAACCAGAATCAGCACGTGGACACTATCATGAGCAGGTGTCAGCTTGATTCAAGGAAGAACTTTCCTGTAATGTCTGGGAATGACTACCTTGGGAGGCAGTTGGTTGGCTTTATCATTCACTCACTCTACATGTATTTACCATATGCAACCAGGCCTGGCACTCTGGTTGCTGAGGGTACAGCAGTGTGCAAAACACACAAAACTGCCTGCCCTCACAGAGTTGACCCCCCCCATATGTGAACCTTCTGGGAGATGCGCAGGCAAAACATGCAGGGGTCACGTGGGACCTTGGCCTGGATGGATCTTAACATCCCTTCATGGGGTTCCATATCTTTCCTTGACTTTAGAAAACCTAGTTTGTCTTCATTTAATGACTATACCCTTTTAAAATTTAGAAACAACTTTATCAACACTGTATAGTTTTCATGGTTTCCAATAGAAACAAACCTGTGCCTGTGAGTTAGGATATAGGGATATGACATAACTTTTTTATATGGCAATTGTAAAAATTGCCTTTAGATTGGGAAGTCTTAGACAAATAAAATTTTTTCATTTAAAAACAAGCAGCAAGCTGGCATGGTGGCGCATGCCTTTAGTCCTAGCTACTCAGGAGGCTGAAGCAGAAAGATTACTTGAGCCCAGGAGTTTGAGGTTGCTGTGAGCTATGATGATACCACTGCATTCTACCTGGGATGACAGAGTGAGACCCTGTCTCTGTCAATCAATCAACCAATCAATAAAGCTCCAGTTGATTATATTTTATGTTTCTTTTATTCAAGCTGTATTAGGACAAGGCATTAAAATTATCAATGTGAGGAATTCTTTCTAGAGAACAGCCAGGTCACAGACAATACATATTCTGTCCTTGACGTGAACATGTAGGAACTCAACTAAAACAGATCCATTGTTACTGTCATTCAAATGCTTAATGCAGCCTCAGAGAAGCCAACTAATTTTAATTCCTCTAATGGCTGGGATTTACATCCCCAAACTCATTTTCCACCATAGCTCTCTTATTCTTCAGCGCTGGTCTGTTTCTGGCTTGTACTTTCTTCTGCATAATAAACATTCTCAGGATAGACCCAGTTTTCCATTTTCATATTTTCTTCCTCAATGGACTGCTGTTGAAATCTGTGTCACTCTGGAAGACAGTGAAAGAGAGAGGGTGGAGAAAGTCCATGTGGGTCAGGGCAGGGAGTTCTGACATCTTTGTTCCCTTCTTGCTAGAAAGCTCCCCTAGATGCCAGGGTTACTTCTATGTAGGCTGTCTTCTCAGTAATGGGTACCATTGGGTCATACCTAGCTTGTTCTGCATGAGGTTGGGAGGGTTTAGAGGCCTAGCATGCCCCTTAGGACTGAACTCTGCCAGGCTGTTGAGAGGGCCAGGGTGCAATCCCGAGACCCAGTGCTTCCTGCATGCCTGTGTGTGGCATCTCTTCAGGGGCTAAGAGGCTTGCTTTGCTATTGTGATGTGAGCATCTTCCCAAGAAAGAAAAGCTACTGCTCATCACATCCCACAAGTGGATTTTAAATATTAGTAAGATTTCCTTCTGGAGTTTATGGAATATTGTACCCAACAGGGCCCTTCACAGACTCACCCCTGCCTACCCTTTTAGTTTTGTTTCCCACCTCTCTGCAGCTCTCTTGCCTCATGCTGAACCCCTGGGCAAGTCCCACCTCTGTACTTTTGCACGTGTTGGGCCTTCTCTCTGGAATTTCCTTCTCTTCTCTGCCTGGCAAAGGATCAGTTTTATTCATTCTTTTAAATTTTTGTTAAAATATTTTATTTTTTATTTTAATTTTTAATTTTAATATCAACACCAATAACTTCTATAAAAGACACCAGTATTGCACTTGGATGTCACAGTGTTGATTGCTATAAAAATTTCTAAAAACTTCCTCTCAGTTTCTGCACTTCTGCTGTTATGGGCAGGTAACAGACAGGACCACCCATTGCATGGCACTGCTCTAGACTCTTGTACAGGTCACGCTCTCTTTGGAGGTGCTCCATCCAGCCACCTTGGGATGATCCAATTGCTCCTCCTCTGTGCTCCCTTCCCATGAAATGCAAATGGCACGTAGGAGAACATTGGCCCACAGCCTTGTAATGATTGTTGTGTGCATCTACCTCTCCACCAGGTGCTGAGCTCCTCAAGGAGGACCTTCTTTCTCATTTACCTCTGTATCCCAGAGAACAGGCCTAGAGCCCATATTCAGAGCTTGGTCAATACATGTGGGTATGGATATAATGCCACTTTAGAGAACTAAACTCTGTGGCCCATGAATGTGAAGGCAGGGTCTAGGCTCAGTGTTGATCCATGCACCAATTTGCTTAAGACAGCCCATGGCCACTGGTGGTATATCCAGCCCTGTGACCAACAAGGGGACATGGATAAAAGAGTGAGGATAGATCAAGGCATGGAAAGAAGACCCTGGAGACACGGCCTCATCACCTCTGGGTGCTGGAGGCCGGACTGCAGCCTGGAACGTGGAAGTATATCCTTGCTGTGTTAGAACAGCCAGACCAGGGCCAACCAAAGGAGGGTGGGGGATCTGCCTTAGACAGTATCTAATCCTGGAGGCTAAGACTTAGCAGGTGGAAAGAGCTGAACCGCCTCCTGAGTCAGGGTGTATAGGAATCCTCCTGAGTAGTCCCTGCCTAGGTGAGAGCTCAGGGGGAGGGATCCCTTTCAGGTTTCTGCTCTGAAAGGAGATGGTTACACATTAATCATAGAACTCATCTTGAGTCAAGCCTCTGGTTTTCTTTTTTCTTTTTTTCTTCCTTCTTTTTTTCAGCAGAAGATTGAGTTCAAGGGCCTCTGATTTTCTTAACTTCCCAAGCTTACCATTTGCCATTATTTTAGGGTTAGAGAATTAAGAAAAAGATTCCATGTCCTTTTTTTTGTTTCCTCCCTAAGCAAATAGTAAGATAAGGCTCAGCTTGAATCCAAAGGTCAACGGGTTATCACTTTTGGCTAAAACTCAAACTGACCACCATTCCTGAGAGAAAACTGTAAATGAACAGGGAACCTTAACCTCACCAATAGCTGACTAATCCAGATGTTTGAACACAAGGCCAGAAATAACTTCTGGAATCCATGGAAGTTGGTGCTTAGGCTTCATCCTCACCCCCATCCCTCAACCTGAGCCAAGTCCTGGATTTTTAGCTGTTCTGGTTAATCCCACACAGAGGCAACCAAATCAATTTTCCATGAGTAATTCAAATAAAAGACAACTTGCCTTTCCTTGGCACAGGGTTTATATGACCACAGGCAAGTCACTGAACTTCTCTGAACTCATTTTCCTCACCTGACAAATGGGGATATTTATACCCACCTCATAGGGTAAATAAAATGTGAGAAGTATTTGCCATCTGCCAGGCTCTTGTAAAAAAAAAAAAAAAGTAGGTGAAACCTCCATCCCTAGCTCCGTGTTTCTGTAAGGGCAGACTTCTGCTACAGCAGTGGCTTTCAAACTCTATCACACATCTGAGTTACCTGGAGGGCTTATTAAACCACAGATATTGGACCTACCCCCAGCACTGCTGACTCAGTAGGTATAGAGCCACGCCTGAGAATAGGCATTTCTAACAACTCTCCAGGTGACACTGATGTTGCTGGTCCAGACTGTGTTTTGGGAACCACTGCTCTAGAATAATGTTCTTTTTCTTTCTCCTCACCTTTCCCTTGCTTCTCTCCATGGGAGGAGGAGTGATTTATCTTGTGTTTGGAATAAGAAACCAGGAAGGCTGAACCCTATCTTGTCTCTGCTTTTAAATCTACTTGCAGGATGATGAGTTCTGGTTGTTTCTCTGCTCAAGGCAGTGGATGCCCCGCAGGGAGCTGGCCTGTGGTTGTTCAGTGCTGCAGGCATCTTTAATTCTGAGGCAAAGATGAGGATGCCCATGGTGGACACACAATAGAGCCACATCCTCAGACTAGAGTTACAGCATAATAAAACTGGTATTTTGAGTCATATATTTGTCCCCAATGTTTTTTCCCTTGATTGGTTCTGAAATAAAGGGAGTAAGAAAGGACTATTTTTCAGTCTTGAGTTTGAATTTGACCTAAAAAAAAGAAAAAAAATAGAAAAAAAAAAAAAAAAAAAGAAAGGACTATTTTAAGTTGTGCCCCTAAAATCCCACCTGCACTTAGTGCTCAAGAAATGGTAGCTGTGATGATGATTCTTCATTATTTTCTTAGTATTAGAAACCTAAATTTGTCCAGGTGTGGTGGCTCACACCTGTAATCCTGGCACTCTGGGAGACCAATGTGGGAGGATTGCTTGAGCTCAGGATTTGAGACCAGCCTGAGCAAGAGTGAGACTCTCATCTCTACTAAAAAAATAAGTTAAAAAAAAACCAACAAAAAAACCCTAAATGCAACCATTGGTGATGAAATCCCCAGTGAAGAATGATATTGTGGGGGATGTGAAAGGTGAACACACATTGCCATAAACTTGCAGATATCTCCATGGATCTCCAGGGAAAATGAGTGTGTACCGAGTACTCACATTCCAGGTCTAGCATCAAGTGGCATCACATAAGGAAACTGCCACTAGATGGGGACATCAGGACTACCTGCACCTATTCTGCAGGTGGACAGCACCCCATCCCACCCCACCCGAGGGCTGCGAGAATCCAGAGAGGAGAGCTGCAACTGAAGAGGTGGGGGGTGCTGTGGGGTTCCTGTTGCATGAGATCAGGTGTGATCAAGACTGGAAGCTGGGGAGCATGGGGTGCCCCACTGGGCAGTGTACTACCACTGCTAGGAGCAAAGCAGGTGCAGGGAAGGTGAGCTTCTGGCAGTCCACACCTACCTGCTGTGGCCTAGGGCATGGAGGGCTTCATTCCTCAGAGAGGGTTTTGGAGGAGCCTGTCTTAGACACCTGGATGATCTCCACGGAGGTGATGCCCTTGCCAGCCACACGATGTCTGGTGCGCAGCTTGTTCAGGGCGGTCTCCGCCATGCCGGCCCGCTCCTCAGCATCATTCAGCTCATGCACTGTCTTCCTGTACCTGGCCAAAGTCTGGTTGGCCTGCTCCTCCTGTGACAGAGGCATGGTGGAAAACAGGGCATGAGCCTGGCTGATTCTGGTTAAGTATGCAGTTTTATCAGTTCTACTCAGACCCCTAAGAGTCCAGTTGTTCTTCTTACAAAACAGCTGTCCTGGGTAGGGAAGGACACACTCCAGCTCACCAGGGATGACCACCTTCAACACTATTAGCTGATTATTTTTGGCCTCAACATCAATATTTATAAGTAAAAATGTGCTTCTGTGGCTGCTTCTGTAATTTTTGGTTTTCAGCATTATCTGTTGGTGCTCTACCATTGAAGATGAGGATGTAGCACTTTCCCCTACCATATATTCCCCAGTAGTGCTGTAGTCATTTTGGTTAGAAGAGTATTTTTTTGGTTAGAACCATATCTGCTGTCAGCTGACCTTTATTGAACCTTTTGGGAAGAGTGTTAGGTGCACGGGTAGCTGATGGATTCAACATGGTGGCCACAGAACCATCAGCAAATGATGGCAGAGTCACTATCTATGTCCCTGAAGGGGGAATGTATAGGACATGTGCAGGGTTGAGACTTGAAACTGCTGTTTGCTGATCATTTGACTTTAACTCTGACTTTTACTAACATAGCATAGATATTCTACTCTGGGTCTGTTTTTTTTTTTTTTTTTATCCCAAATCCTGCTTCAGAAAGCAGGGGTCTGTTTTCTTGCCTGTGAAATGTATTAAAAATATCAGCCTTCCTACCTCAGCAGCAGAAGGATCAAATAAGGGAGGGAGAGGTTGTCTTTGCCAGAGGCCACAAGGGTCAACAGAAGCAGGACAGAGAATGGGAACTTTCTGAGGTTGTGGTCACCACTGCATGGTTATATTAGTTAACCTGGTAGTCATGGGAAATGTTTTTAGTTTTTACATGTTCTTATCTCTGGTGTGTAGTGTCTGGTCCCCTTCCCACACAATACTGAGGACATGGTACTGTGGACATGAATCTCACAGAGTCATCTTGGGGCCAATACTTGCTTCTTTCCCCGTGGTTAATTCTAATCAAGGCTGGCAGTGTGGGCTGGGAAGCAAGCGTTAGAGAGGGAGGAGTGGGGAAGCATGTTGAGCACTCACCGCCTCTTCGATCTGTCGCTTGTAGACCTTCAGCTTATTCTGCAACTTCTCCACCAGCTCCTGCATGCGCTGGTTGGTCTTGTGGTCCTCCTCCATCTGGAAGACCAGCTCTTTGAGGCGGCGCTCATTCTTATGCAGTGTCTTAACCGTCTCCACGTGCTGTTTCTGCTCCCCATCCAGCTCTGTTTCTAGTTCCTTGATCTGAGGGAGGAAGACAGGAATGCAGCTGAGAGATGCATGTTTTTGAACTTCAGAGCTCAGTGGCCTGGGACGTGGCCATCATGGCTGCAATATCCACTTCCTGCCCAGAGGTGATGGGATGAGCCCTTGGCAGGAAAGCCAGGCTCTGACTTTTATGGGCTATGCTGTGGTCACCACATGGTCACCTTCCCCTGAGCCTAGGTTCCCTCCTCTGGGCATGGGGGAGTCTGAGGTGGGACAAGGTGACTGAACCTTCTGGGCCCTTCCAGCACTGATGTTTCATGGGATAAAGACTAAAGCTGGTTTTAAGTTAGTAATAAGAGGAAGGAAAATATTGGAAACTGCTCTGCTTGGAGGCTAAGGACATTCTGAGGAGGAAGATGACAGAGAGAGAGGTGGAGGAAAGGAGAACTTTGGGTAAATAAACTAGAACTGTTATTTCAATTTCCTTTTCTTTCATAGCACTTGCACCACCCATTTTCTCATCAAATGCAGGGCATGATTTTGGCTTCCCTCTCCTGGCTGCCTCAGCATTGCCCTCACCCTGGCCTCCAGCTTCATGATCATGCGCTTCCCTCCTTTCAGAGCCAGCTGTTCGGCCTCCTCCATCTTGGCCTGCAGGTCTTTAATGGTGACTTCATAGTTCTTGATTTTCTCCAGGTGCATGCAGTGGTCCTGCTCTTGCCGGAGCTCTTCTGCCATGCGGGCAGCCTGTGGGCAGGGAGGAGAAAGAATTAGAGCTGGGTGCTACCCAAGTTTATAGCACCTTTTGGAGATGAAGGACCTTGTCTTCCAGTTTCTGGGAAATCAAGTGGTTGACAAGAGGATCCTCACTGATAAGCTGCTAGGGTTTGGTGGAGGGGATGCCACTTATTCCCATGTGCCCCAAATGGGGAGGGGGAGGCTCATGCACCCCCAACCAAGCCTCTTAACCCCACAGAATCCTGCCAGCTAGGGGCACTCAAGTCAAAACCTTTGCTGCCACCTCCATGAGGGGCACAGCATCTGGAGTTGGAAGACTTAGGATTGTGTCCAGCCCTGAGCCACCTTTAGCAAGTTGCCTGTCTCTCCTCAGCCCCCTCATTCTTGCATTCGTTCCACAAATATTCATGTAAGGTCTACTATGTACCAGGCATGGGTCTGTGCTCTTGGGAGGTAGCACCATGTAAGACCAACAATGTTCTTGAACTACTGGAATTTTAATCAAGTGGGAAAAGCCTGGCAATAAAATCTGTATTCCGTCATCTTCAAAGTGGGCATATATAGAACCTACCATTCAGAGTTGGTGTGAACACCCAAAGGGATGCTGGGGTAAAAACACATGGTTACACATTTGCTGACATCCACCTCTGAGCCCCTGGGCATGTATCCAACTTCCTTTTCCTAGCTCTTCCCTCAAGGCTGTTTTAATTCTGCCCATTGCCAAAAATGCTGCCCAGATTTTTTTTGATCTGAGTCCCCTGACCTCATGCTCTAATCCTTCACATGATCAGGTATAGCTTATATTTCTTCCCTACTTTCATATATTTGGCTTTTTATAAAGCCTGAGGCTCCTCCATGACAGGCCCACATCCTTGCTGGGCAGGGTACCACACAAGTAAGTCCACAGTGACCCGTGAGGGGAGGGGTGGCTTTCCCTTCCAGACCCTGCCCACCACCAGCAGGTGGTACACAGACTTACGTCTGTCATGGCCTTCTTGGCCCTCTCGTCAGCCAAGCAGAACTCACTGATGAGCTCCTCGTGCTCATTGGAGATGCGCTGGACATCTGACTCCAGCTTGCACTTGACCACGAGGAGGCTTTGGTTCTAGAGGAGGAATGAAGACACTGCCAGGAGTCTGCATGGCCCTGCCCTTGTCCAGGAAAGAAAACCACCCTCCCCAAGATATGCTTGCCAGACCTTCCAACAGGATATGGCCCTGGGCCTTCTGTGTGGGGTGAAGGTCTCTCCCCTGCACTCCTCTCTAGGAGAGCAGAACTTGAGTCATGAGTAGCCCAGGAATAAGGTGTCTGAGTGTGAGTCCAAGTGGCACTGATTCAGGAGCCACTGTCCTACCTGGATGTTGACCTTGTTGTGCCTCTCGGTGATCTCCACCACCTCCTGTTCCAGCAGCTTGCGGGAGCACTCGCTGCCCTCCAGGGCTGAGCGCACCTCTTCCAGCTCCCTCTGCAGCAGGCTCAGGCGCCGCTCCTGTAGGTTGTACTGCTCCCGCAGCTCCTCATGCTGCCAGGCATCCTCATCCATCTGGATCTGCAGGTCCTGGAGGGCAGAAGAACCCAGCCTGAGCCCATTGGCTGGACTCTGGTATGACCTGGGCTGGCCAGGCCTGAGGGCGCCCTCACCTTTATGGACAGAGTTCGGCAAGAAGCCGGGGCAGGGGTGGAGACCACATAGAAAGAGAGTGAGGCACAGATCTGCCCTAGGGGAGTTCATGTCGTGGTTGAGTCCCAGGTAGGCCAGGACCCAGGACTTGTCTAACAGGAGATCAAGCCTTTCCTGATGTAATAGTGCCTGGTATTCCCAGCAAGACCTTCCTAGGAGGGCCTTCCCTGATGACCTTTGACAATTACTCTTTCACTGGCTAATGCCAGGCTTCCTTCCTCTGCCCTCTTATTTTTCCATAGCACTTATCATCATTTTTAATACTACAGTTTAATTTATTTGTTGCTTACTGTCCACCTGCAGGGGTGTTTCTGTCTTGTCTATTTTTGTATCTCTAGCACCTACAACGGTGCCTGGGTAGGGCAGGTTCCCAATAAGTATTGAATGCTTGGATGCTACTATGTGTGTATGCTTTAAAGACCAGCCTGATGATGGAGGATGATAAAGGGGACTTGTGTTTATTTTTTAAGGCTAGTGGTGGATGTATGAGTTTATGTTCTTTATTTTTCTATGTCTGAAATAGTTTATAGTAAGTCAAAAAATGATTTTAAAAATTAAGACAGGCCCCACTTCATGTTTTCCTCATTTCTTCCCTCTCTCTTAAGTTGTCTCAGACATGGACTTTGGTGCCTCCTGTTTATACAGTCCCCAAGTCTCTTGCTCCCTAGACTGCCATCCACCCTGCATTCTCACTCTGCTGCCTTTATCCTTGCTGAAGACATGCAAAAAGTTAGTTCCCTGTAAGCCTTCAGGCTCAACTGATGATGGCTTGCTTTGTGATTAGTTTCTCCTTTTCCCAGATCACTACCTTGATTTGCTGTTGCAGCCTTTTCAGTGTCTTAACAAGTTCACTGTTGTTCTTGTTGGCATGGTCCAACTGGATTTCCATCTTATTCAGGTCTGTTTCCATCTTCTTCTTGAGCTGTAGTGCCTCTGCCCGGCCCTTGGCCTCTGCCTCCAGGTTGGCCTGTAAGTCCAAGCAGAGAAGAGCTTGGTATATTGGGCCTGCTGTTCAGGCTGTACCAAACCTCCCTAGATAAGAAGTCTCTCAGTATTAGTGGAGCAGATATAGCCATCATGTTGTGAAATTAAAAAAACCTTTAAACCTTTAAAGTCTCATGCTTTGGGGAAAGAAAAGGAAGGTCATATTTACTGAACATTTACCATGTGTCTTATGTGATTTCAATTCATTTAACATGCAGATCAGCTCTGAGAGGAAATTGAGGCTCTGAGATGCTGAAAAACATGCCAAAGGCCACCCATTTGTCATACAGTAGAGTCATAATTCAAATCCAGATGTTAAAGTCCCAGGTTTTTCCATTACAGGATGTGAGCTTTGGCCATACAAGTCAGGTTTATATCTCTCTTCAAAACAACAGTCATTAATTGGTTATATTTAGTATATAACAATTATATTATAATCAACACAATAAATATTTCCATAAAACACTCATGTAAGCTGTATTAATCTCCTTTTATAGGAGAAGACCAAGGAGGTAATTGAGGTGTCCAATAAACATTTGTTGAATTGAGGTAAATAAATGGCTGGCATGTAAAGATCCTGTCACTGCCTTTTCACAAATCCCCAACCCCATCCCACGTTTACCTCAGCCCCACCCTGAATGCCCACCACATGCAGGTGCATTGCTGGATTTATAGCACCTTGAAATAGTTCAATTCTTAGATTTGGGAGAGGATATTATAATATTCTCAAATGCAAATAAAATAGTGATTCACATTGACTTAAAAAATAAATATAAGCAGAAACTACAAAACATTGTTGAAAAAAATTAAAGATGATTTAAATAAATGGAAATACATACATGTTCATGAATCAGAAGACTTACTATTGTTAGGGTGGCAATAATCCCCAAATTGATCTATAGATTCAATACAATCCCTATCAAAATTTCAGCTGATTCTTTACAGAAATTTACAGACTGATCCCAAAATTTAAATGGAAATGGAAGGGACCCATAATGACGAAGACAATCTTGAAAAAGAACAAAGTTGTAAGACTCACACTTTCCAATTTCAAAGCTTATTACAAAGATACAATAATCAAGACAGTATGGTCCTGATATAAAGATAGAAATATACATCAATGGAATAGAATTGAGAATCCAGAAACAAACTTTCACAATTATGATGAGTTTATTTTCCACAAGGGTACCAAGACTATTCAATGAGGATAAAAGTCTTTTCAAAAAATAGTGCTGGGGCAACTGGATATCCACAAGCAAAAGAATAAATTTGGACCCTTACCTCACACCATATATAAAAATTAATTCAAAATGGACCAAAGACCTAAATGTAAGAGCTAGAACTACAGGAAATATAGGCATAAATCTTTGTGACTGGATCTTTAGATGTGATCCCTAAAGCACTAATGACTAAAGAAAAAAATATACTTTTCAAAATGAAAAACTTTTGTGTTTCAAAGGACACTTTTAAGAAAGTGAAAAGACAACCCACAGAATGGAAGAAAATATTTGCAAATCGTATATGATGAGGGTCTAATTTCCAGAATATATAAAGAACTCTTACAAGTCAACTATAAAAAGACAACCCTGTTTTTAAAATGGACAAAGAACAGACATTTATCCAAAGAAGATATACAAATGGCTAGTAAGCACATAAACGATGTTCAGCATCATTAGCCAACATGGCTAAAATACTATGTGCTTAAGTGTTCCTAAACCAGTGCCACATTACTGTAAGGCACTATCATTATTTCTATTTAATAGATGAGGAAACTGAGGTTGAGAGAGGTTCATGTGAATTGCCCAAGGTCACATGACTACTAAGTGGCAGAGACCTAGGTTTCTGGCCCTACACCATCATACTGGCTAAAAGTCAGCCTCCCATTCCATCAGCTCCATACCTAGTAGCTTCAAATTCTTCTTCTTTCTCGTGGATTCTCTGGTCAATGTCAGCTTTGACCTGAGCCAGTTCCAACTGAATTCGGATCACCTTGCTCTCTTCAACCTACCAGGAATATAAACATCAGTCTTTCTAGCCAAGAAGGTGTGCAGTTCCTGGCTAAGGGTCCAGGCACCTGTGACAGCCACATAGTTACCTCTAGGGAAGACTCAGCTTCTTCCAGGGCCACTTGGAGTTCTTCCTTCTCAATCTCCAATTTTTTCTTTAACTTCTGCAGCTCATGCACACTCCGTCCTCCCTCTCCGAGCTGATCAATGAGATCCTTGATCTCCTCTGAGAAAGGAATATGCATGTTAATAAGGCATATGGGGATACCAGCATTCCAGCATCATGGCATGTGCCTCAGTCATTCTTCCATCAAGATAAAAAAGCAGGCACTCCTAGCCTCATCAGATAAAAAGGGAAGTAATTTACTCAGCATTGTAGACTCAAGGAATATCAGGGCTTGGACATTGGAAGCTATTGGATTCAAGCTCCTCTAAGTTCCAGGTGGCTTTTGGAGGGGTTTGGAGGACATCATCTAGGTCTCGGTTGTTGCTGTCACTTGTGGTGGCATTACTGACACAGCCATGGATATGGTGGCTATTTCTGGAACATTTTCTAGTGTACCACTCTGGGACCACAAGGAACACTACTATGCTCCCTCATACTCTCTCAGCCCAAGCAGGCTTTTCAGCCATTCTTACGGCTCCCAGCAGGCTGGGGTTACTTCACAAGGTTTGTTCCCACCTGGGCTTTACCTGCCAGGTGAGGTATATATTCCTCTGCTCTTAATCCTCAGGTTACCTGGGAGTTTTCTTATCTGTACTGGGAGCTGAGGGGCCCACCCACGCATATTGGCAAGGACCTTCACCAGTGCCTGATTATTGCCCTCTCCTGTTTTCCCTCCTCTCTGAGCCCTGGCAACCTTTATTTGGTTCAGATGTTTCTCCCCCATTTTTGACTCATGTATTTATTTACTTTATGCTCAGTTCCTTCACTTTTGAAATTAAGAAAGTGGAGTCCTTATACCTCAAATGCTTGGTTTTCAAGATTGTCTCCTCTAAGCAGACAACTCCCCTCGGAGGGACTCACAGGATTTGGGGCAGGTTGGGGGGACATTGGACAGTCTGCCTCTACTCCCGTTGTAGTGACCCCATGTCAGCCCTGGAACATAGATACAAGCCTAGGGAGGCAGCAGGGTGAGGCAACCCAGAATTGACTGAGAAAGCCCTGCCTCACCTGAGATTTCATTTCTGCTGCTCAGCAGAACGGAGACCCAAAAACAGTTCTTTAAAATAAAAAAAGTGACATCTCTTGCACAACTATTTGTGGTTAGAAATGTGTGCCTACCACAAAAATAAATAATACAGTTAAACCTATATGTGGCAAAACTACCTTCAACAGATAGCCAACATTTTAAAAGCAATATCCAACAGAAGGAAATTCCATCCTGAGAGTCCTATATTTAAGAAATATACAGATGATCCCTAACTTACGGTGGTTCAACTTAGGATTTTTTGATTTTACAATGGTGTGAAAGCCATACGCATTTAGTAGAAACTGTACTTCAGGTATCCATGCAAGCATTCTATTTTTCACCCTCAGTATAGTATTCAATAAATTGCATGAGATTTTAAATACTCTATCATAAAATAGGCTTTGTATTAGATGATTTTGCCCAACTGTAGGCTAGTGTAAGTGTTCTGAGCATGTTTAAGGTAGGCTAGGCTAAGCTATGGTGTTTCTTGGGTTAGGTGTATTAAATGCATTTTTGAGTTATGATATTTTCAACTTAAGATAGGTTTATTGGGGCCGGGCCTAATCCTAGCACTCTGGGAGGCCGAGGCAGGCGGATTGCTTGAGGTCAGGAGTTTAAAACCAGCCTGCACAAAAGCGAGACCCCGTCTCTACTATAAATAGAAATAAATTAATTGGTCAACTAATATATATAGAAAAAAAAATTAGCCGGGCATGGTGGCACATGCCTGTAGTCCCAGCTACTTAGGAGGCTGAGGCAGGAGGATTGCTTGAGTCCAGGAGATTGAGGTTGCTGTGAGCTAGGCTGACGCCACAGCACTCACTCTAGCCTGGGCAACAAAGTGAGACTCTGTCTCAAAAAAAAATAAAATAAATAAAATGAAAAGATAGGTTTATTGGGATATAACTTCATTGTAAGTCTAGGAGCATCTTGTATATTATTTACATATGCTATATGTAAGGGCTCAGTACAGAGAATCTATTGAGCCATTATTTGTGCCAGCTGCTTTACTGAGTGAAGACATCACACTTGTCATCATGCCAACCTCACAAGGAAGGTAGAATTATTTCCTCATTTTACAGATGAGGAAACTGAGGCACAGAAGGCCTAAGTAACTCACCTAAAGTTATACTTCTGAGCACCCAAGTGCTTCTGCAAAGTGCTGTCTAGTCAGTCAAAAATTATTGAGCACCTACTGTGTGCCAGGTGCTCAGAAGGCTCAGGGCTCTGGCTGTGTCCCCATCCCTGCAGGCCCAGCCCACCTGCCTGCCTTCACACTCACCCTGCAGGGTCTTGTTCTCCTTCTTCACTGACTCAAGGTGCTCCAGGGACTCTTCATAGGCAGTCTTGATCTTGAAGCTCTCTGTCATGTACATGCGGCACTCCTTCTGTGAACTGTCCACTTCCACCTGCAGCTCCTCACACTTCTGCTGCCACTCGGCCAACATCTTGTCAAAGAGCCTCTGCTTCTTGTCCAGGGCGGCGGCTGCAGCATTGGCCTGGAGCAAGGTGGAAGTGGTCTCTGGAGGGTCTGACTTCCCTGCCCCTTACCCGTCCTTCTTTCTCCCACCAAGCTCTCTTCCCTCCCTTTCCCCAGTAACTCTCATGACCATAGACTTCTTGGGAATCAGAATATAATTCAACGTTCACAGCATAAGCACAGAGCAGAGTCTGCAAAGAGCTGTATTCCAGTTCTCAAACTTCTAGTGATGTGTGCTGTGTGACCCCAGGCACTCCTCATTTTCCCAGGCTAGAATTTTCTCGAGTGTAAAATGAGTTTGGGCCACAGCAGCCATCCCAGATTTATGATATCTGACCTAACTCCCTATAATGTATTTCTCTATGACATAGTCATATATGTGGCACATCATTGCCCAACTCAAAACTGATTATTCTTAGACTTTATTTTTCCATAGACCTTTTATCTTTCTCCTAACTCCCCAGCAACTGCATACTTGTTGTTGAGCTATATTAAATTTTGTAAAGTTTTGCTTAATTTCTTAATATGAGGGAGCAAAACTTTTTTGGGTTTCAGGACTTTTTTCCTGAAGCCTCTCACATAGATGTGACCTTCTGCCTATGTGGCTTCCTGGTGCAGTCATATTCTCGGATACTACTGTCTGTGGCCCCTCACAGCTGGCATGAATCATGGTCCTATCTAGAACAAGACCAGGGAGGTGCATGCCAGGGGAAATCCTATTTAATTCAGGTAGGGACTGGCAAACCAGTTTGAAGCAGGGATGCAAACAGGAATATTTAGCCATGTCCCCTATGTGTGGGACATGGTTTGTGTGAGAGAGAAAGGAACAGGGAAGATGTGTTGTATAACTTCCTGGGAGCAAATTTTACCTCTCTCATGGACCTATTTAAATAGTGGCTTGTTGAGTGTTAAGATCTCAGAAGAGTTTACAAACACATGCTCAAGCAGGAGCCTGTGTCCAGTGAGCTCCTGAAGACAAGCCCTGTGCTCCACCCTCTTGGGCCAGCAGCTTCTTCCTGATAACCCCAGATGTGTGACATTCTTGTCCTAGCTCTGCTGTGGGCTCTGTGCACTGGTAAATAGGCAACTTTTGAGCATTTGACCCTCTGACCTTCTCCAAGTCAATGGTGAGGTCTTCGACTTTTGCCTGGAGTCTCTGTTTATTTTCCTCGAGGGAGGCAGCCCAGGCCTGGGCAGCTTCAGCTGCCTCTTCTGCTTCCTGGAGCCTGGTGGCTAGCTTCCTCCAGCAGATGAGGGCCAGAGAGGCCATGAAAGAGATGTAGGAGCCTAGAGGCTCAATGTTGGAAAAGATGCAGAATGTTTACGGGTGAGCCACCTAAACACCTGTTCACATGTTTATTCATTCAACAAATACTTATTATTTCTACTCTGTGCCAAGTATTGTTCCAGGTGTTAGCGATACAGTAGTGAATAAAACAGGACTAAGGTCTCTGCCCTCATGAAACATTTGTTCTGGAGCAAGGGGTGGCAGATGGTATATATATATAGAACCTCATAAGCACTGTGGGGGAGAAAGCAGGGAAGGGGATGGGCAGTCCATGTGGGAAAGGCTGACTGCAGTGTCATGTGAGGATTCGGTGGGGGGAGGGGCTCTCTGAGAAGGGGACACAGGAACAAAGCCCTGAGGGAGGGTGGGCTCCCTGTGGGTGTCAGGAAGAGGGTTCCAGGCAGAGAAGAGGTTAGGGATTGAGATTTAGGTTTAGCCCTGGAGTAGGTGCCTTGGGGTATGACCAGGCAGCTCCCAGCAGCCTCAAAAGAAAAGGGCTGGAGAGTAGGAGGTGGAAGTTACAGGAAGGCCGATTTAGGCTCAATGTAAGAAAGAGCTTTAGGTGAAAGTGTTGCATCGGCTGGAGGTCACTATGCCTTACTATCTTATCACCAGGAATTCTGGTAGATAGAAAGGACCAGTGAGCAGGCTGGGGTCCCTTCCCCTGCCTGGCCCAGGGTGGCTGAACCACAGAGCTTCCCTGGGTGCAAGCAGGGTGTCAATTTCTGTAGTTTTTGAATGAGAAAGAAAGCTCAAAGGATGAGGGCATTTGTTGCTGGTGAGCTGGTGCAGTGGAGACTTTTGCCAGCCTCTCCCTGGGCCCACCAAAGGGAACCTACATTTCAGCAAGGCTTGCCAATGCCTCTTGAGCACATCAGAGTCAGAGAAGTCCTGCCTAGAACTGGAGCCCTAGATCCTGATGTCCCTGCAGGCTACCTGAGTATAGGTAGATGGTCCTTGAAGGTGGAACTCTGACGTTGGTGGTATGTGCAGAAAATATTCTGCTGAGGGCCCAGAGTGGGCTCCTTTGTCTAGAAACCTAGTCCTCCTCTTAAAGAAGCCCATGAACTTCCTAATTCTGGGCTTGGTCCTGGCCTTAGCAGTGCTTGCCCGCCCAGTCCACCCAGCACAAGGGTGACTCACTTGGTCTCCTCCAGTTCCTCAGTCCTCTGGATGGCATCGGTCTCATACTTGGTCCTCCAGCTGGTCACTTCAGTGTTGAGCTTGGACACAAGGCGCTGCAGCTCCGACTTCCCCCCCTGCTCTTCCTCCAGCTGCTCCTTCAGCAGGTCCAGGTCATGCTTGGTGTTGGCAAGACTCACCATGGCTGTGCTGCAGGACTGTGGGGACCAGCCAGTCAGTGGCCCTGGGGGCTTTCTACAGCCTCGAGGCCATTGCTTAGGTATGTGTAACATTGGCGCAACAGTGACAGCAAGTAATGGAGGGAAAAGACATGTGATTCTACAATCCAAACCATCAGGGTTTCATTTTCCTTATTTTCACCCTGTTATTTGTCCACAAGGATATGTGATTTAATCTAGTCATGCACATCACGTACTACAGTTTTGTAGTTAACATTTTTACATGCTATTGTATCACCTCTTTTTCATGTTCCTTCTACATCTCCATAACCTATAACCTTTAAGGAGGCAGCTCTGTTACCACCAACTCCACCCCCAAACCAACCTTCGACTCTTCATCCAGCTGCCTCTTGTAATCATCCACTTGCGATGTCAGAGATGTCTTTATCCGTAGGATTTGATTGAGCCGACTCTGGGATTCTTCATGTTCCTGGCTCAGTTCACTATTTTCAGCTGGGTGAGAGGGGTGGAAGAAATATTGGATGAGGAACTGATTTCCCAGCCAGGTCTTAAGTCTCCTGGGGTATTGCTTCCAAAGTACCAAATAAGTACGGTAGCTTGGCCAACTGAGCAGGAACAGGGAGCGCAAGGAACAACTATGCCAGCCATCCAAAGTAAGTGAACCCAGGAGAGAAGCAAGTGCCCACGGGTTGCCAACATCTAGGTGACTTGCATGGAGTTAGGAGCCTCAGATAACAAAGCCCCCAGCTTCCAACTGTCAGGAGATATAGCAAAGCAATTTGGAGAAAACAGTGGAGCAGAGAGTGTTTACAGTATAAAGTATATTTGTCACCATCCCAGAACCTACAGTCCTGTTATTTGTGGAATGACTGTGAGAGCCCAGCAATGTCCATGAGCCAAAGAGGAAGAGTGAGGGTTTCTGGTTCTACTCTTTAAGTCCTTTCATCTCCCTCAGCTTCACTGTTCTTGTCCATCAAATTGGGATATCAATTTTTAACAAGTATTCAGAATGTGAGAAACAAGGCCAAAGGATGCCTACAAGTTCTCTCAATGTCACACTGAAGCACTGTCTACCAGGCCCACCCACAGAGTATTTAGTTCTCTAAGGGAATGTGCCTCTGTTTAACTTACTGTTTACCCCTGATTAGAGCCCAGCCTCTGCAAAGTTAGATGTTAGCTTGTATAATGATAAGTTACTGATTATTTTTGTCATAGAGATGCAAAGGATTTCTTCTGGTGGGGGGAAAAACTAAACCCAGAGGTTACAGTATTATTGTGTGTGTGGACATTAACCAGTTTTGCATCTAACTTAGTCAAGTTATTTTGGCATTCATTTCCCAGCTGACTGTAAATCTCTGCTTCTCCAATGCTCTTTGAAGAGAGCTTTACCATTTTTCTGGTTCCTTTATTAATGAGTTAAATAAATCTTTGAAGCATGTTCACTTTATATTAGTATGTGGATCATATGTTTGAAAATGTTTGAAAATTGGATTTTGTCAGCATCAGTGTTCCTCCTGCTGATCTGACAGGGCAGGTGAGAGAACTTTTACAAAAATGCCTTGAATATGGCTCACACCTGTAATCCTAGCACGCTGGGAGGCCAAGGCAGGCGTATCGCTTGAGCTCAGGAGTTCGAGACTAGCCTGAGTAAGAGCAAGACCCTGTCTCTACTAAAAATAGAAAAATATCAGCTGGGCATGGTGACACCTGTAGTTCTAGTTACTCGGGAGGTTGTGGCAGGAGGATCGCTTGAGCCCAGGACTTGAGGCTGCAGTGAGCTATGATGATGCCACTGCACTCTAGCTGGGCAACAGAGACTGTCTCAAAAAAAACCCAAAATAACAACAAAAAACCTGTGAGTGGTGTTCTCTGTTTTACATTGTAAAGACATTACTTGGAATACTCAGCAGGTGGAATAAAATGTCCTTGTCTCATCGAAAGGGGATTGGATAGGAATTTTCCAAGGCCAAGAAAGTGCTGGGGAGAGGACCCAGGTGTGTTTCTTTTCGCTTCCTTCAGGATCCCTGTTCCTTTCCATGCACCACTCCTTGGGAAGCACCACTCCTTGGGAAGCTCACCTTGGAGGCAGGTCCTAATGGCATTGATTTCTGCCTGGTTTCTCTCCAGCTCTGCCACCTTGGCGTTGGCTTCTGATAAGCTGTCTTCCAGCTTTCTGACGTGGGCCTCTGTGTTCAGCTGCTCCGGATGAATAAAACCAGTGGGGAAGCCGGGCGCGGTGGCTCACGCCTGTAATCCTAGCACTCTGGGAGGCTGAGGCGGGCGGATTGCTCGAGGTCAGGAGTTCGAAACCAGCCTGAGCAAGAGCGAGACCCCGTCTCTACTATAAATAGAAAGAAATTAATTGGCCAACTAATATATATATAAAATTAGCCGGGCATGGTGGCGCATGCCTGTAGTCCCAGCTACTTGGGAGGCTGAGGCAGCAGGATTGCTTGAGCCCAGGAGTTTGAGGTTGCTGTGAGCTAGGCTGACGCCACGGCACTCACTCTAGCCTGGGCAACAAGTGAGACTCTGTCTCAAAAAAAAAAAAAAAAAAAAAAAAAACAGTGGGGAAGGGTATGGGGTTGGGCAGGCCAAACCCTCCTTCCTTCCCCCTGAAATTTTTCCCTCCCCCATGTCTGTTCCTCTTGTGTACCTCTCAGGATACCTACCTAATCCTAGAATGTTCCTCTCTTGGAAATCCCAAACAGCTCACCATTTTCTATCAGTATAAACCCAGAGCCTTTGGGTGGGCACACAGCCCCTCATTCTGGCCATTCCCCCTTTCACAGCCCCTCCAGATTCCTGCACACCACACCCAATAAGAAAATGCAGTGAGCTGTTTTAAGGAAAAATACTGGCATTAGTGCAGGGGTCTGTAGATAAAACAGGAACTATGAAGATGTCTTGTAAGTATCTGAAGTTTGGGGACTGCAAATAGTTGCTGGCTCATTTTTGATTCCCCCCTTTCCTAGTGTCACAAGGGGCTCTTCACCAGGTAGGTGCTCAATAAATGCATGTTGAATGGCTTACCAGCTTCATTTTCTTTCTTGTCATGGATCACTTTTTCTTTGAATTGTGGCATGGTATGCATTTATCTTATTTCTCCTATTGGTTGCTAACTCCATGAGGACATAATTATACTAATGAAATGAAAATTGTAACTGCACATTTATTGAGCATTTGTTATGTGCCAGGGCCTATTGCAGCCCTCACAATAGTGCTCTGAGTGGGGATTATTACTACCATCCCTGTGTTATAGATGGGAAGACTGAAGCACAGTGAGATTATATAGTGGGGCCTCCCTGTGGCTGTGGGAGGGGGCTGTCCTCACCTTGGACTTCTGCATCGTCTCCACACTGGCATTGAGGTCGTCGATCTCAGCCTTCATCACTTGCTTGTCCTTCTCCAGCTTGGACTTGATCCTCTGCAGGCTCTCCACATGCTCTGTCAGCTCAGCCATGGAGTCCGTGTGCTTCTTGCGCAGCGTGGAGGCTGTTGCCTCGCTCTGCAGGGCCGCTTCCTCCAGCTCACGCCGCAGCTTTAGCAACTCGGCCTCCCGCTTGCGGTTCTGCTCAATCTGGGGTAGGAGAGCAGCAGGGCTCAGCAGAACGGGCCAGCCTGGCCTCCTTGGGGTGGACACTGTCCACCTGCTCGCTAGTCCCCTGGTATTCCTGCCCCTCACTAGAAGTCCTGACTGAAATGTTATTCCTTAACCTTTGGACATGTTGCCCATAGGATGTGTTTAGGTAGTGTTGTGTGTTGAATCATGCCTCCTAAAAAGATATATCCAAACCCTAAACTCAGGCACCTGGGAGTATGACCTTATCTGGAAATAGGGTCTTTGCAGACATAGTTAAGATGTCATACTCAATTAGGGTGGACACTAATACAATGACAGATGTCCTTTTAAGAAGAAGGAAATTTGGGCCCAGAGAGACACCCAGGGAGAAGGTCCTATGATGATAGAGGCAGAGATTAGAGTGATTTCGTCCAGCTGAGGAACACCAAGAATTGCTGGGAGCTGCCAGGAGCTGGGAGAGGGGCCTGGAAGAGACTCTTCCTCAGAGCTCCAGAAGGAATAACCCTGCTCACACCCTGATTTCAGACTTCTGGCCTCCAAACTGTGAGAGAATATAGTTGTGTTGTTTTAAGACATCCAGTTTGTGATAATTTGTTATAGTAGCCCTGGGAGACAAACACAGATAGCAACTCTTGCCTTGTGTGTTTCTCTTCTTTGCCTGTATATAACTTCTAGATCTTCTCTACTCCAAGTTTAGACCATGGGCTGGGGGGTACCAGCATCACTTGGGGGCTCATCAGAAATGCAGAGTCCAGGCCGGGCGCTGTGGCTCACGCCTGTAATCCTAGCTCTTGGGAGGCCGAGGCGGGCGGATTGCTCAAGGTCAGGAGTTCAAAACCAGCCTGAGCAAGAGTGAGACCCCGTCTCTACTATAAATAGAAAGAAATTAATTGGTCAACTGATATATATATAAAAAATTAGCCGGGCATGGTGGCGCATGCCTGTAGTCCCAGCTACCCGGGAGGCTGAGGCAGAAGGATCACTCGAGCCCAGGAGTTTGAGGTTGCTGTGAGCTAGGCTGACGCCACGGCACTCACTCTAGCCTGGGCAACAAAGCGAGACTCTGTCTCAAAAAAAAAAAAAAAAAAAAAAAAAAGAAATGCAGAGTCCACACCCAGACCTTTTGAACTAGAATTTGCATTTTAATGATACCCCAAAACCCACATACCAGAATCAGAACCAGTATTCCAGCCACTCTTGGGCACTGGCTGTTTGCTCCTTGCCTCCCTAATGGTCCATTCTCTACCCAGGTCCCTCCATAATTCCAGCTCCTATCAGGCAGCCCCTCCTCCCTGGCTCTGGCTCTCACAGCCCCATAACCCTGCATCCTCTTGTCCCTTTGGTCCAGGGGCAGTAATGGGTCCCTGGTGCCAGTCTCTGGTGCCCTGCTGTTCTCTTAACCCTCCCTACACTGCTAGCAGTAGTCCCTTCGTTCATGCCTCATCATTCAAACCATTGGAATGATTTTGTTTCCTGCCAGGACCCTGACCACAGCTGAGTACCAGCTTCAGTTCTGAGCATGCACCCCCAGTGAAAGGACAGTGGCCAGGAAGGTGAGGAAATGGATGTAGAGTCCAGGCAGCAGTAGGTAAAGGAAGCCCTGCTGTCCAGCAACAGGGAAACAGCCATTGTGCCTTGTGCTATGCCTGAGGGTCTGCATTGCAGGAGAGCTGACTACATGCAATTAGGAGGAGGTTGTGTGGTTTCTGCAGGTCCCCAGGACACCGTCATGTGAATCAAAGAAGCTGAAGCCCTACACCAGGAGGTGAGGCTCTAACTCCAGCCCCCCTTCACCTCTCAGTGGGGTGCACTTGGGGTGTGGGGCAGTGGGGTTACGCTACTGTATTAATATATTAACCTTGTCGTTATTTTCTGTATTCTTTTTTTTTTTTTTGAGATTCATTTTTTTTTATTTCAGCATATTATGGGGGTACAGATTTTAAGGTTTCAATAAATGCCCATTTCCCCCCCTCCCCCCACAAGTCTGAGTCTCCAGCATGACCATCCCCCAGATGGTGCCCATCTCACTCATTATATATGTATATACCCGCCCCCCTCCCCCCTGCCCAATACCCTATTACTGCAGTACCTATGTGACCACTTAGGTGCTGTTCAGTTAATACCAATTTGCTGGTGAGTATATGTGGTGCTTGTTTTTCCATTCTTGGGAAACTTCACTTAATAGTATGGGTTCCATATTTTCTGTATTCTGATGCTTTGACATCTGAGATCTTACTGATGTTGCAGGGCCCGCCCCCTCCCCACGCCCCACTCCCCACCACACCAGAGACAGCAAACAGCTCACCCTGGAGTGTGCTATTCAAATCCAAACCAGTCAATCTAGAGCCCACAGGGCAACAACCTCTGGAGGGCACTCACATTCATTTGGGGTCACGATCCACCTGCCCTATCACTCCAGGGCCAAGTACCAGGCAATTGGGGATAGTCCCTGTGCCCCAGAGCCACTGAGATTACTCAAACTGGCCAGTCCTAAGCCAGTTTTACCCACCTTGCCTGTTCCTTGCCATAGAAACCACAGGAAAGGCTCTTGCCCACATTTCCCTTTGCCACACCACATGCTCTTCCTGGCCAAGCCCAGTGCTCCACAGGGAATAGCGATCCCCTCCTCAAGGAACCATGGATAACAAACTGTCTTTTCAAAGGCAGGTGTCTGCTGATCTGTTGGCCTTACTACACCTCACATTTCCTATTAATACACTGTATTTAAACGCCTGCCCTCTGCATCCAGTCTCTCTCCTGCTTCCGTGAACATGGCTGAGCTACGGAGCCCCAGCAGAAAGTGAACTGAACAGCTCCTCCCATACCTACTCGTTATTATTAGTTGGTTTCTCTTCCAGTTAGTCTCATGACTTTAGCAAGAACTAACTGGTTTTTATCCCACTGCTCACAGTCCAGCATTTTTTCTCCCCGAAGACAATACTGTGGGTTCCTGGCCCCCCAGGATGAGTACCTGAGCAGATGTGGCTCCACCAGCTTCCTCCAGCCTGTCGCTAAGGTCTTCGAAGTCCCGGGACAGGTCGCTGCGTTGTTTTTCCACCTGGGGATAGGTTTAATGGCACTGATGGAAGCCAGCCATAGCTCCTTTTTCTCTAGTAAAGAGCATGGTGACCACATCACATCTGAGAAGCCAGGGCCTGCACCTGGGGAGTCTTGTTCCCTGCCTGCCATCCACAGTGAAGGCTCAGTGAAGGACATTATGTGTCCTCCCCACATTGGGTGGGTATTAGTGCTCACCTTACTCTGCTGCCCAATTTGGCTGAATTTGGAGGTTAGGCACATTATGATGTGTCTCCCACCAGCTTTCTGGCTTCACTACCCTGTAAGAGCCCCACCCTCAAGCCCCTTTCCATGCTTTGCTCTTCCTAACACATGTTTTCTCATTTTACACCTTTGTCCCTGTGAAGGTAGGTGCCATTATGTTCCCATTGCCTAGAAATCCCTCCCTGCATCAACCTGTTGAATTCAATCTTTGAGGTCAAATGTTTCCTCCTCCACCTGCCCCAAGCAGACCAGCCTCTTTTCTGGTCTCACCCACCTGTGGTATCCGTGCCTTGCACATCCTCATGCATGTGGGTGTGTAACACAGTGCCTGGCACACACTGAGTGCTCAAGAAATGACTAGACTTTTTGATCAGACACCTGTCCTCTCTGTTGGTTTTCTGAGTGGGAGTTTCTACTAATGGTGGGATGTGTGGTTGTCATTAGGTCCTTTGACTTAGGAAGGGATAAAAGCATTTTGCTTACCTTGGCTCTCATTGCCCTCTCAGCTTCCAGTTCTTCCTCCAGCTCTTCAATTCGGGCCTAGAGGACACATAGGAGACAGATAAGGGAGATTCGTCTCTCCTAAGAAAAGTTACAAAGTCACCCTCTTGGCCTTTTAGAATAGAAAATAGGGACAGGAGCTTATGATGGCCACGGTCAAAGGCGGAGAGAAGCAGGTCCCAGAGAACACGTGCAAAGGCCCTGAGGTGGAGGGAGCCTGGCATGTGTGAGACTCAGCAAGGAGCCTGCATGGCTGGACAGAGTGGTGGTGGAACAGGAAGTGATGAGATCAGGGAGGAGCAGACATTAGATGGAGGAGGGCCTCGTAATCACTGTGAAGAGTTTGGATCTGACCCTGCATGAGGTAAACACAAGTTGATCTCCAAGGACTCTGTGGCAGTCTTGTTTCTCAGGAAACCCTAGCAGCCAATCAGCTGCTGTGAACTAAGGGTGCAGAGAAGTGCATTTCAAAAGGAGATTATTGGCTTCTCAGTCCTGGACATACCTGGTGTTCCTTTAGTTTCCGCTGCAGTGTGGAGTTCAGAGACTGCTCATCCTCATATTGAGAATTGATAGAATTTATTTCCATATCCCTCCTACAAGGAAAGGTTTGGTCTCCTGAGGAAAGGCTCTGAGGGTGGCCCAGCGAGCTGGTGAGGAAACGATGCCTGGGCTGCCAGAGGAGGCCTTGGACCTGCCATAACCCACCCTCTCCCAGACCCTGGCCTCTGGGGTGACACCCATGGAACAGCACACCCCAGAATCTTCTCCATGGGCTTTTTGTCACTCACACATTCATTCCTTCACACATTTACTGTTTTGGGCTCCAGGTACACATCAGTGAACAAATGGGACAGCAGTCACTGCTCTGGTGCAGCTTACATCCCAGGGGCTCCAGAAACATGTATGCTTTGCCTTTTAGGAAAAACTTTTCCTCCAAAAACTTTCCACAAAAGGCTCTATCTCCTTCAGATGTGTGAGCTCCACATTCAAGGAGCCACATGTGAGAACTAAGATGCCAGAGGCTGAGCAGATGAAGACAGGCAGAGTCGCACATGTTATCTGTGTGTGCCACAGAAGAAATGTGCCAAGATACAGATCTAGCTGCATACACTCCTCATCAAGGTCTCTAGTGGGGTTTTTTTTGTTTGTTTTGTTTTTGAGACAGAGTCTCACTCTGTTGCTCAGGCTAGAGTGCCGTGGCATCAGCCTTGCTCACAGCAACCTCAACTCTTAGGCTCAAGTGATCTTCCTGCCTCAGCCTCCCAAGTAGCTGGGACTACAGGCATGTGCCACCATGCCCGACTAATTTTTTCTTTATATTTTAGTTGGCCAATTAATTTCTTTCTATTTTTAGTAGAGACGGGGTCTCGCTATTGCTCAGGCTGGTTTCAAACTCCTGACCTTGAGCCTCCTGACCTCCTGCCTCAGCCTCCCAGAGTGCTAGGATTACAATAGGTGTGAGCCACCATGCCTGGCCAAGGTCTCTAGTGTTTTAAAACTGCCTTTGCCAGAGTGATATTGATAAAATACACCATCAACTCCTTGTTACCCCTGAGAGACCAGTTCATAGGTTTCTATGAAGTCTCCCTGCCCTGCTTAGGCCTCAGCGTTCCAGGTGCTCGTTTCCTTCTCAGCTCCCACCAGGCACTGCTCTGTATCCTCCATGCCAGGCATAGGTCTGGCACACAACAGGTACTCAGGACACACATTATTGTATGTGAAGCCCACAGCACCTAGCACCGGGCACCATCCAGGCAGCTCCAGCTATTGCTAACATGGTGACAGACAAAATGAACAATGACGCAGGCGTACTTTTTCACCACCTCCTCAAGATCCAGCTTGGAGTGCAACATCTCATTGAGCTTGTCAATGGTCATCTTCAAGTCACCCTCAGCTTTCCGGCGAGCCTTTTCCACCTCTGCCCAGATTTTCTTTTCCTGCTTCCAGTTATCCTCCAGCTACAGCAACAAGAAAAGAGACGGTATAGAGGAGGGGAGTCTGGGGGCAGAAGGCAAGAAGGAAGCAGACTGGGCCTGGTCCCTCACCTGTGGCATCAGAAAGGCCCTCACACTTCAGGTCATGTGTCAGTCTAGGTCCCATAACTTATCTGAGCACACTGTGCCCAAGAATGGACCTGGCCCTTGAGTTATAGAAATGGCCCCAGCAACGAGTATTACCTCGTGGATCTGGGTGCTCAGTTTGCTGTTGTTCTTGGTCAGATGGTTCACCTTGTCCTCCTCAGCTTGCAGGTCATCCAGGGTTTTCTGGAAGGAAAGATACACACGTGTGTCCTAGGCACTGCAGGGGAAGCTGAATAGGCCTGGTCCTCAGTCATAACTTCTGAGCTGTGCAGCCCCCAAGCTTTGGGAGGTTGAGTTGACTTCAGTGAGTAGTTACTGAGCACCTGCTCCTGTGTGCTGGCTGGGGCCAGGGCAGACAGACCCGAGCACCCATTACGGGGTCATTTGGAAGCTCTGTTTCTCCAGTGGGCATATCAGAAATCTTTCTTTTTCTTTTTCTTTTTAGCTAGCTCTTACAAATCAGGCATATTGGAAATCTGTGGGGTGCTTCTGGCTGTCACAGTGACTGGTGGGCCCACTGATGTTTAGTGAGTGACTCCAAGGATGCTGGATATCCCACCTTGCTCTGGACAATCCAGCACCATGGTGACTAATTCTGCAGTCCACATGCCTGATGTCCCACCCATGCATTCATGTAAGTGAAACAACCATTTATGCTCTTCTGAACCTAGAACCCAGCACCACTTTACAAGTAGCTCAACATTCTTTTTCATTTAGTATGCACTACATTTTACGAGAATGATCTACCATGAAAACTGAGACATTTGTTATTATTCAAAATTTCCCCAAGGGTTATTCACTGTTTTGTAAAATCGCATCCCCAACAACAGCCACACCCTCCTGTGCTGTCTCCTAGTCCATCTGCCTGAGCTTGTTTCTACATGCTGACAACTGCTATTTATTCTAAATTGCCTTTCATCCATTTCTCGTTTATATCAAAGGGCATGCTATTGATTTTTTGAAGTTATGTATTATTTATAATTTTTACTTTGGGATAATAAGAGGGCCTTGCAAAATACATTTGATTCTCATTATTTGTGGATTCCCTACTGTTGATTCACTTACTCACTAAAAGATATTTGTAATCCCAAATTAATAATCATGGTGCTTTCATGGTCATTGGCAAATATGTACATGGTAGGGAAAATTTTGAGTCACCCGATATACACATTCCCAGCTGAGTTTGAATAAGGTGATGCTCTGCCTTCTTGTTTCAGCTCTGAAATATAAATGTCATTTTTATGCTCTACTTAATGCCATGTTTTTTACTTTTATCTTTTGTTTTGTTTTGTTTTTTATTGATAATTTTGCTATTTAAAGTGGCCCCTAAGCATATTCCTGAAGTGCCTTCTAGTGTTCCTAAGCATGAGAAGGCTATAGTGATCCTTACTACAAAAATATATGTTAGATAAGCTTTGTTTAGGCATGAGTTATAGTGCTACTAGCCGTGAGTTCAAAGTTAATGAATCAACATTTTATATCAAATAAGGTGTCTTTCAACAGAACACACGTAAAACAAAGTATTATGTTGATCGTAATTGTATATATTATGAATTAATTGGTTGACAAAAATGTTATGGCCAGAGGCATGTAGGAACCTAACTCTGTGTTTCCCCTAAGAGCAATGGTTGGTATTTGCTAATTCAGTATTTGTTAATTCAGTGTTTGTGGCAACTTTACAGAACAATTTTACAGAACTACTGTGCATAACAAGAACTGACTGTATTTATTGTAAAAGGAGGCCTTGGGTCTGATATGATTGAGAATCACAGCCTAAAGGAGGCAGTTCCAGAGGCAGTGGAGAAAGGAGATCAGGGGACATGCTGTGGATTCATGATGTCAGCAAACACAGGGATGAGTGTCAGCTCTCAGCTTTGACCTGTTCTTTGTACCTGTGTCACTAGAGGTCAGCGCTGGCAGCTGGTCAGAGCTAGCTCTGCATTCAGAAGCCTGAGCCATAAAAGCAGCCCTGGGAAAGTAGGGTGGGTCTCCTCATGACCTCACGAGCTTGTGGCTGTTGTTGCCATGGTGCATTAGGGTCCACTGGGCTTTGGAGCTTACGGGGCACTTCCATACACCCCACAGCATACTTACCACTCTGGTGACCATACCTCCCAATGTGCCTGGGCACAACCTGACTCATAAGTATTAACAGCTCCCTGTTTCATCCTCAAAACTGTCCTACTTTATAAGATAAATTATATGGTTGTCCTACTTATAACACACCTGGAAGGAAGGCATCAAGATGTGACCACACCTACTTCACTGATGAGGGAATTGAGATTTAGGGAGATTCCTTGACTTCCCTAAGGCCCCCAGTTGAGGGGCAGCAAGGCCAGGATATGAACACCAGGCTCCAGTCTCCACACACAAAACACATTGTTCAAAGCTCCACCTGCTCTGCCAAGGGGAGATACAGGGAAACCTACCTGGTGCAGCTCTTCCAGGGCCCTCTTCTCCTTCTGGAGCTTGGCAATGGAGTCTTCACGGAGCAAGAGGTCCCCACTCAGGGTGCAGACCTTGTGATCCAGGGCCTGGAAACCCAGGTGAGGAGAGAGATGGGTCCTTAAGACTGGAAACAGCCTCCATAAGGAGGAGAGGGGGGTCCTAAGCTTGGCGGCACCCTAGAGTTTCCTGGGAGTTTAAGAAATGCCAGCGCCCAGGGCATATCCCGGACAAACCAAGTCAGAATCTTACAAGTGTTGGGGAGCAGTGGGAACCACTAGTTTAGGGCGTTCTTGCAAAAAACATGGTTCCCAGACATCAGCAGTGGCATCACCTGGGAGTGTGCTAGAAACACAGACCCTTGGGCCCTGCCAGTCCAGAGTCTGCACCTTGTCGGTATCCCCGGTCGTTTGTGTGCATAGCAAAGTTGGAGAAGCACAGGTTTAGGCAGAAGCCACCTTACCCTGCTCGTGAGCTCTACCCACCTGTGACGGCAGGAAGGGGCCAGGGCTTCCCCAGGGAGCTGCTCAGAGGGAAGCAACTGCTTATTTGTCAGAAATCCAACAGCTAAAGGTGATCCCTTCTCCATGACAGTAACAGCTCTCAGTCACCTTAGTCAGCTGCTCTGTCCAGCAGAATTTTCTGCAGTAATGGACATGTTCTCTGCCTGTGGCACTTAATACACGTGGCTCTGAGCACTCAGAATGTGGCTAGTGCAACTAAGGAGCTGCATTTTAAATTTTATTGCATTAATTGAAATTAAAATAGCCCCACGTGGCCAGTGGCTGAGGCACTGGGCATCACCACGGTGGAGGCTCCTGATGTCCTTGAAGGTGAACAGGCAGGGGTGCCCTGGCCTGAGAGGAGCGTGATAGGACCCAGGCAGTCCTCACCTGCTTCTCCTTCTCTGTCTTAGCCAGCGTGGTTTCAAGGCCCTCCAAGTCCCTCTTCAGGTCACTCAGCTCCCCCTCTAGCCTGTGCTTGGCAGCACTCAGTGAGGCTGCTGTGCCCTCTTCCTCCTCCAGCCACTCCCGCATGTCTGCGATGGAGCTCTCCAGCTCCATCTTGGTCTTCATCATTTGGGTCAGGCGTTCCTCTGCATCCATCAGGTTCTCTTGCTCCTGTTGGAAGAAAGAGCCCCAGTCAAAGGCAGGTACCAGGTACCTGCGAGGGATCCACACACCATCACCAAGACGGTGGACAAGCCTAGGGCTGATAATCCCTGAAAAATGTGTCTTTGGGTAGACAAGAGGGTGGGCTATCTCTAAGTTCCTTTTACAATGTGTGTGACAAAACATAGTATAGTGTAGGAGGGTGGTCTGGGATCAGCAGCCACAGCAACATCACTTGGACACAAACCTGAGACCTGCTGTCTGACTCTGCATCACCCTAGATGAACAGCTTCACCTTAAGGTGTTGGCAGGTTGTCTACCTACCTTGACCAAGTCTCTAAATGTCTGCCAACTGGGTTTTCTACCCTGTACAAGACATATGAAAACTGGGTGTTTTATGGGGTGGTTGTGAGGGTCAAATCAGAGAAGAGACAGGATAAGCTTTGGGAGCCAAAAGGATGCCAGCAGCAGATGCACCACAGGGCATTTAGTCACCACCCTACAGAAACTGTCATTTATTCTTCCCTGCCGTGTTTCCCCTTGGTTTTTTGTTTGTTTTGTTTTGTTTTTTGTTTTGAGACCAAATGTTGCTCTGTTGCCCAAGCGAGAGTGCCATGGCATCAGCCTACCTCACAGCAACCTCAAAGTCCTGGGCTCAAGCAATCCTTCTGCCTCAGCCTCCCGAGAAGCTGTGCCTCCTGAGTACAGGCGTGTGCCACCATGCCCTGCTAATTTTATATATATATATTTTAGTTGTCCAGATAATTTCTTTCACTCTTGCTCAGGTCTCACTCTTGCTCAGGTTGGTCTCAAACTCCTGACCTTGAGTGATCCTCTTGCCTTGGCCTCCCAGAGTGCAAGGATTACAGGCATGAGCCACCACACCTGGCCATGTTTCCCCTTGATAGGTGAGGAAAAGGAGGTACAGGGAGGATAAGTTGCCAAGTTCACAGGGCAGAGCTGAGCTCTGACTCCAGGGGGTGCTCTTTCCGACACATCTCCCGGCCATCCCTGGACTTTCCCCACAGGTGGGGCCTGTGGCTGTGTGCCCGCCCCGTGGTGATGTGCAAATAAGAATATGATGGAGACTTTTTGGTGGTTGGGTCAAGGGTGACATGGTAATGAAGGGAAAGTGAAGGCTGGGGAATTTCCCCGTGGTCCAGAGGGACATGGCTTTTTAGAAGAGCTCACCCTTCCTCCCTGCCCACCAGGGCCTCCAAGCCTCCCGCCCTTCTCCCCGAGGACCCCACGTACAGCCTGCAGCTGGATGGTGAGGTCATTCTTCTCCTGGCTGAGTGTGGCCATCTTCTCCTCCATTTCCTTGACCTTATTGAGCAGCTCCTGGGTCTTGGCCATGGTACTCCTCAGCTCCACTTCCTTGACTTTCATCTCCTCCTCTTGCTGAGCCACATTCAGGAGTGGCTTGACCTGGGCGATGAGCAATACCAAAGAGTGTTAGGAGGGTGGATTTGCCAGGGGGATAGATGGTGGGCTGTGAAGTGTCTGCTCAGGTTTGACCTCACAGCAGCATGGTGGTGGGAAGCAGCTCTTGCTGCAGCTCTGCAGGCCTAGTCTCTCCACAGGTGCCATCTCTAAGGCTGAGCTCCTTGCCTTAAAGCATCCCTTGCAGCCCTAGCCTCAACAGAGAAGGTCTGCCATCACTCAGGACCAATTCTTAGGATGCTCTTTAATCCCAGTAGATGCAGAGTTAGTTGTTTCTCAGCATCTAGGGTAAAACAGCAAAATACCCAGGCCAGCTGTGTGGCTTATGATGTTATGTAGCATTTTACTAAAATTCAGTTCTCTACCTGAAAAATAAGAGAAATCATCATGAGGTTTAAAGGGATGGAACACACAACGACACTTCTATAGATGAAAGATTCTTTCATCACTGTGGTCTCACTCAGCCTTGGCCTCCACAAACACAAAAAATAGGGATATCAGCTTTAGCAGCTTCTCAGGGGCATTGAGAGAACACAGAAAAATGATGTTGGAGGCAGCTTTGGGCACAGCAGAGGGACAACGCAAGTGCCACACTCTTACGGTGACAGAAACGGCTGTGGCACAGCAGGAAGGACCAAAGATGGAATGCTTACATCTGTTCTGTACATTGTGTGTACACCAGGAGCCCTGGTGAAATGCACAGCTTTGGGTTCCCTTCCCTTTCTTCCTTACTGATTTTTCCCTCTTCTTTGTCTCTCTCTTTCTGTCTCTCTGTGTTTTTCTCTCTGTTTCTGTCTCTGTCTCTCTTGTTTTTCAATCTTTTACCCTCTCTGTCTCTGTTTCTGCCTCTGTCACCCTCTCTGACACCCTCTGTGTCTTTCTCTCTCATGCTGTGTCTCTAGCTCTTTTTGTCTGTCTCTCTGTTGCTCTGTCTCTCCCTCTTTCTATTTCTATCTCTGATTCTCTCTCTGTCCCTCTCATTTTCTCCCCGCTCCCCTTCTTTCACCTTCTCTGCAACATGAAGCCCCAACTCTCACCGTGGCCTTGCAAGCCTTCCACAGTGCAGCCCCTGTTCGCTCTACGCTTGCTCAGCTGGTACTTCCTGCCTCTGGCCGTGCCCCTGTTGCCCCCATGTTGTAGGGCTGGCCTTCTTTGCCATTCAGCAGAGCGCAGTCGCTCCTGTTCTGCACTCCCAGCATCCATCTGGACCTCTCGATGCGTTTGGCACTTCTCAGTCTGCATCAGAGTGCCAGGGTCTGCTAGATCCCATCACCTACATTCCTCTGCCTTGTGTCTGCAAGCCCCTTAAAGATCTCCCTCTGCCCTCTCAGGTCTCTACAATACTGAGTGGAGCCTGCAGAACAGGACCTCTGGGAAAATTTCCTGAGTCAAAGGGTACGTTTCCAAGGAGGGCAAATGCCATGGACTTGGATTTGGGAGGAGGCGCATGTCTCTTAGAAGATAACATATAAATTTTGATCATTGCCAGCCTGGCCGTTGGGGATCTGGGATGTCACAGTGGCAAAGTTTGCAAGAAGCACCACAGCTTGCAGCTGTGTAACACATTTTATTCAGTGGATACCTGCTGTAGGTGTTTTCTTCCACTGATCCATCCTCTCTGGCTTTGTTAAATAAGGTCAGAGCCTTGTTAAAAAGCCAAGAGGAAAAGTTTTGGTTTTTATTTCACTAATTAGAACAGGACCTTGCTCTGTGACATCTAATTAGTAAAGAGCAGAGAAGTTTACATCTCTTGCCACTGCGTCCTGCACAGAAAGAATCTTAAAGGCTGTTGGTCTGGGTCTTCCCAAAGTGTAACTCATATACGGGGGGGGGGGGGGGGGGACTGGTGAGATGCCTTCAAGTGTTACATAGAAACCCTTTGATGTGAGTTGTTACATAGTTACTATAATAGACAATTTTAAAAATGAAAAAGAGCTCATCAAATCCACAATTTCGTGCATAACATTTGCTTGGGATGAGATTAAAGCAGGTAAGGATATTAAGATTTCTTTTAAAATAAAATTTTCAAAATGAAAAATGGTGAATTGATGTAAAGAAGCTCAGTCACAGGACACATGGTAAAAGCCAGGCAGTACTGGCAATAACTGGCCTTTGAGAGCGGCTTGTCCAGATTCCTCTCTGGTCTCAGTCCCTCCAGGGGACTGGCCTGCCTGCGATACCTTTGGGGATGCAGGACTTACTGTCCCTCCCTTTCCATTTGTGGTCAGCACTGATTGTTAGTGAGTTCTTTCCTACTGGGAATGGAAAGAAGCTTCTTTGTGAGCTATGAAGGACTCGGGGCCACCCAAGATGACTCAGAGCCTGTTCCCACCCCCCGCGTGGCTGCCCCAAACAACACTGTCCTGTTTCTTGAACACAGCTGCCCGTGTCTAACCTCCCTCCTCTGGTGCCCAGGGGCATGTTCCCTCTTACTGGTGACCCCAGCCCTGGCATGACTGGACTCCCACGCAGTGGGATGGCTCATGGCCTCTTGCATCGGCTGAGGGTGGCCTGCCTGCTCGGGGTATCTGCAGCCACTCCAGCTGGCTGACCCACACTGCCCTCACTGCCATCTTGGAAGAACCTGGAAAATGAAAGGTCAGATCCCATATTTCTTGAGGTCCCTCAAGCTTTGAGGCCAAGGACTCACTGAAGGAGCTGAAAATACCTCAGTAAGCCCAAGGGCAGGGATCAGTAGCCAAGCCTACTCTTTTTGGTGGGACTGTATGGCTCTATCCTTTTTTTATTTTTTTCACTCCATATGTCCCTTCACTCTCTCCATCTTAAGTGGATATTATTTTGAGGGATGAGATGGAAGGTTGAAAGACACACCATGATTTTTCTCTGGGGGGAATTAGCCCCTGTCTGGAAGGAGGCTAGACTCCTTCCACTCCAAGGCACCCTCATTTTCACACTGTTCTTATATCCCTCCCCCCCCCCCCCCCCGCCCCACCTCCATCCAGGACCAGGGCCCCCCAGTCCACAGGCAGTAGCAGTCCTGGCCCTTCAGCCCTCACCTTATTGTAGAGCTTCCACCAGCCCCAGAAACGTAGCTGAAGGAACTTGCACACATTCCGCTGAATGACTTTCAGGCCAATTCTGCAAAAAGAATTGGGATTGCATGGGTTAAAATGAAGGTGTCTGGACCTGGCTTCTCTGGGGAGGGGCTGGGCAGGGAATGGAAGCCAGTAGATGTACTTGGTGCAGACACAAAAATACTTTATCAGGACCCTACGTTGCCCATGTGGTCTGGGGCAGCAAGACTCAGGCTGGAGTCAGAGCCCAGCAGTGGGTTAAGGGAACAAAGATGGAAGCCAGTGCAACCAGGTCCCTCCCAGATGGCTGAGACAGACCAATCATATACTCCTGCATTTTCCCTCCTTCCGCTCCTTCACCAGAAATCACCCATTAGTCTCTAAATCCTAGATCTGTGCAGTCTCTGGAATCTGCCCCTTTCTTGTCCCCTGTAGCTTCATTCAAATGTCATTTACTGAAGACCCTACCATGCACAGAGGCCCTGGGCTGGATCTGGCCAACATCCCTCGCGTCAGCCCCTAACTGGTGTCCCTGCCTTCAGTCCAGGGTCTTGGATGGCCTGCTAGTGGGTAGCAGGTATTCAAATTCTACAACCACAAAGAGCCAGAGGCAACCACAGGTCATCTGGGATGGACACACCAATTTTTAAGTTACTGTGTTAGGGAAATGGCTGAAAACATGATTCTAAGGAATTTATTTTTTTATTTTTATTTTTTATTTTTTATTTTTTTTTGAGACAGAGTCTCGCTTTGTTGTCCAGGCTAGAGTGAGTGCCGTGGCGTCAGCCTAGCTCACAGCAACCTCAAACTCCTGGGCTCAGGCGATCCTCCTGCCTCAGCCTCCCGAGTAGCTGGGACTACAGGCATGCGCCACCATGCCTGGCTAATTTTTTTATATACATATCAGTTGGCCAATTAAGTTCTTTCTATTTATAGTAGAGACGGGGTCTCGCTCTTGCTCAGGCTGGTTTTGAACTCCTGACCTTGAGCAATCCACCCGCCTCGGCCTCCCAGAGAGCTAGGATTACAGGCGTGAGCCACCGCGCTCGGCCGATGATAAGGAATTTAGAGCGAGAAATCCTGGGTTCTAATCCTGAATCTGCATGAAGCTGGTCTGGTTCTTTAACCCCTCTGACCTCAGTTTCTATATCTGTAAAATGGGTGTGCTGGCCCTGCCACATCTCTCTCACAGCATGATCACATGTACTGAGTAAGGGGAAGGCTGTGAAAGTAAATTGAAACTGTAAAGAAAAGGGTTTATATTAGCTGGTCCCTATAAGGGATTGAATTGTGTCCTCCAAAAAGATACTTTGAAGTCTTAACCCCCAGTACCTGTGAATATGACCTTATTTGGAAATACAGTCATTTCAGATGGAATTAGTTAAGATGAGGTCATACTGGGGTGGGGTGAGCTCTAATCCTATATGATGGGTTCCTTATAGAAAGAGGAAAGATGATGTAAAGACACAGACATGTGGGAAGAACATGTGTGAAGACAGAGGCAGGGATTTGAGTGCTGCATCCACAAGCAGAGGGACAATTGGGGCGACCTGTGCTGGCAGTGCCAAGAAAGAATCCTCTCCTAGAGGCTTTGGCTGGGGCACAACCCTACCAACCCCCTAATTTTGGACTTCTGGCCTCCAGCTGTGAGAGGATAAATTCCTGTTGTTTTAAGCCATCCAGTGTGTGGAATTTGGTTATGACAGCCCTAGCAGACTGATATAGGCCCCACACACAGTCTCTGGGCCAGCAAAGACATTGATGTCCACCCCGCCCTCACTACATGGTGTGGCTAATGGAGCTGGCCCTTGTGTGTGTGGCATATGTGTGGCGTCAGCAGTCCTTTCCTGTTGGTGTTTGTGAGTGCTACCTTCGTTCCAGCATCTTCTTAAACTCGACCCTCATGAGGAAACCCCGGAGCCGACACTGCAGCATCGTCATGATCTTGGCCAGACGCTCGTCCCGCATGTCCTCGAGCTTGGCCAGGATGCCTACACGGAAGAACACCTGTGGGAAAGAGGTACCCCTCTGAAGAAAGCCCAGCTGTCACCCAATGGCAGCCACTTGAGGAAGTTTTAAATCAAAGAATCAGAGGGTCAGAAGGGTCCTTAAAAGTTAAGGGACCTGGTCTGGTGCTGACGCCTGGGGCCAAAAGGAAACAGCTGACCCCAGCCTGGATACCTCCAGCAGCAGGGCACCCACTGACAGCCTTAGCCTCAAGCTCCTCTCACTAGGGTGCACCCCGGATCTGCCTAGCACCACGCAGGACTCCAGCCCTGGCCTTGCACTTACTAGCTGGCTCACCTTGGATACATCTCCTCACATCTCTGAGCCTCAGTTTCTTATCTGTGAAATGGGGATGCCCATCCCTCTCTCAGAGGGTTATTGTAAGGATTAAATGAGATAATTGGTGGAAAAGTTCTGTGAAGTTCTAAGTGAAATGTGGTAGACCATCATAGTCCTTATATCATGGTGATTGCCCTGCATGGCCAGGGTGGCAGGGGGTTTGGGTAGGGGTGGTTAACTTTCTCAGAAGATGGAATTTACCATGCTACATATTTTCAGCTTCAAGCTGGGGTGTGAGGGGGACTCACCCCAGGAAAGCAAGGCTGGCTTTGCAATGAGTGTTAGAAAGAGCTGGAAACATCCAGCCTCAGGGAAATGCAAATTAAGGTCCCAAGATATCATTTACCCTTCCCCACACTTGTAACATTTCTAACTTCTGATAAAACAAGTGTTGGCACAGGTGTGGAACAAGGGGAGGGCGAATTGGCACAAGAATTTTGGAAAATGGGTTGACATTCCCTCATCAAGTTGGACATTTGTTACCTGCAACAGGCAGCCGTCTTCCCATATATCTCAGCCTGGGCTGCTTGCTACACCTGCCTGAAGGGCTTTTGAAAAATGCAAATGCATGGGCATAAGGAATTTCAAACAATTTCTGGGGCGGGGCTCAGGCACTAGAGTTTTTAAAATCTCCCCACATGATTTTAATGTACAGCCAAGGTTGAGGACTTTGTTCTAGAGAAACTCCAACATAGGACCATGGGCAAGGATGCTCATGGCAGCACTGCAATATGGTGTGGCTATGACAATGAATGAGTATCACGTACCAACAAGGACAACCTTAGAAACAGAATTAAGCGATGAAAGCATGTCATTGAAAAATGCCACAGAAGAGTGTTAAGTATGATATTTCCATGAAACTCAAAACCAAGCAAAACCTGGGATTGTATACACATGTGATAAAACTGATTTTTAAAAGGTAAGGGAATGGTTAACATAATTATTTAGGACAAGCATTACTGCTGGGGGTGGGGAGGAAGGGGAAGAAAGATGCACAAAGATCATATTCTGGGCTTTTAACTGGGTTTGTGGTTGCTCACTTTATTATTATGTCTCATAATGTAAAATCTTTTTACATGCTTCAGATAGGACATGATAGAAACTTTTAGGATAGAAGGTGCCAGGAGACCTGCATTCTGGCCTCAGCCTGCCTTCAATGAGTTATGTATGTTTCCTTGGTCAAGTCACTCTCCTTTGGGGACCAGAGAGAGTACAACTGCAGAAGCCCCACAACCTCTCAGCTGCTGGAGCCTGTCATTCTGCATGTGGGGGCTGGGAACAGAGCCCCCAGCTGAGTCCTTATGGGGAAAGGATGGAAAAGAATGCTCCTGCCTCCTTGCATTCCCCACTCCCTGCAAGAAAAACCTCCCAAGGAGTTAGATGTTACATCACAAGGTAGAGAAATCAGGCTTCCTTTCATAAAATGTGTCTTGATATTTCAAAATCAATTGGCATTGAGGCTTGGTCTTTGAGGCAAGCCTGTGGGTGGGGGTTGGGGCCCGAGTGAGCCAATACCAAGGACAGGAACACCATTTATAAGCAGAGCCACCCTGATCTTTGTTCTGTCCTTGCTACCAGAGCCTCAGGGAACAAAGCTGTCCCCAGCAACACTAGGCCTTCCCCAGGACCTGCGATGCCTAATGCAACCCTTGAGCAAGAGCAGGATGTGGTGCATTTGCCCAGGTGGTAGCTATGGCAGAGTCTGGAGATACCAGCTCTGGCTTCCAGGCCACGTGCCCAGTAGTGGTGGGCCTTGACACCAACTAGCTCTGTCATGCTTGGTTCTGTGAAGTGGGACATGTCACCTCCACCTTCTTGCCAGGCTTTCTGAAACTTCCCATCTGTCAAGGGTGGGTGGGGCGAGAGGGGGCCTGCTGGTTTCCAAGGTTCTTTCCAGCTCAAGTATTCAATGATTCTGTGACAAAATCTCAAGTCCTTCCTGTAAGTCAATCTAGCTGTACACAGCATGTCTTAATTGCAAAGGAGGCCAAAGCAAACAGTTCTGGCAGGTTCTACAACAGTGTTACAATTCTGCAAATACAGGATATTATAAAGCAAGGAGCTAGGGACTCGTTCTCTTCTCTTTGTGGTATATCCCGAGAGCCTGGAACCATGCCTAGCACATACTCCATAAGCATTTGCCAAGTGACCAGATGTTTTGGAGGAATGTGCACCCCGGGAGTTTTCATACTGGCCCTGCATCACACATGAGACTTTGAGAGAAAAGTGATCTGCCCTAGGCTGCACAGACACTCCTGCCTGCAAAGCCAGTGCTTCTTCTGGGTCACCTGGCTATCATGTTGGGGTGCAGTCTGGTGGTATAGCTGTGGATGAACACCTTGCACCACTTGCCTGGCCAGCCCTTGCAGTCCCAACAGGAAGCTGTAGGACCAGGAAATGAGATAGACACAGGGCATCCCAGGCCCCATGAGTCAGGATCAGGAGGCTGCTCTGAGTCAGCCCCGACTCACCTACCAGCTCAGAGCTGGGGCTCTGGTGCTTCCCTGCCCAGGCCCTGCCTATACATTCTGCAGTGCTGGGTCAGATCCAGGACCTTGATTCTGATGGACTTCTTTATTCTTAGAAACTTAGGGTTCATACAGTACTAAGAAACATTGTACCATTGATTGAGAACCACTCTGTGCTGAGCTGGGTTCTATGCATGTTGCCACTAATCACCCCAAATCCTGTGAGACTAGCATTGTCAGCCCTGATTTTTTAGAAAACTGAGGCTCTCAGTAGCTGAAGGACTTGCCTAAGGCAGGCAGCTAGAGTTACTTGGCCAAGCTGGAGTTCACGCTCTGAAGCCCACCTTCTTGGAACAGGGCTGAGTGGGTGTAGGGAGGGCGTCCCCCCAGAAGACCCTACCTTGGTATGCCCAATTTTGTATTCATTCGTGTCCAGGCCAATGGACCCCAGAAGCAGCTCTGAGGCCTTCTTGTTATCCACGAACCCCTGGGGAATCACGTTAGGGTTCAGGACTTGGTACCTGACAGGAGAGAGACGACTGACAGTCATTGTCATACTCACACTGGCAGCACAGAAAGCACGTTCACACAGTCATTCACGGATTTTTTACATGCTTCAGATAGGACATGATAGAAACTTTTAGAAGGATAGAAGGTGCCAGGAGACCTGCATTCTGGCCTCAGCCTGCCTTCAATGAGTTATGTATGTTTCCTTGGTCAAGTCACTCTCCTTTGGGGACCAGAGAGAGTACAACTGCAGGAGCCCCACAACCTCTCAGCTGCTGGAGCCTGTCATTCTGCATGTGGGGGCTGGGAACAGAGCCCCCAGCTGAGTCCCTATGGGGAAAGGATGGAAAAGAATGCTCCTGCCTCCTTGCATTCCCCACCCCCTGCAAGAAAAACCTCCCAAGGAGTTAGATGTTACATCACAAGGTAGAGAAATCAGGCTTCCTTTCATAAAATGTGTCTTGATATTTCAAAATCAATTGGCATTGAGGGCTTCAAGACAGGGATGCCCAAAGTAGGCAGAGAGATGAGATCCACAGGAGGCTTTGGGGCAAGGGTTACAGCTTGGGAGTGAATGCTGGTATAGGTTGGGGGTTCTGGGAGGAGGTGTTCCTAGAAATTAAGAAACCCAAATCCTTTCCTTCCTGGCAGAGCTTAGAGTAGAGAAAAGGGCACTGGCCCAGGCAGAGAAGAATGGCTTCTTTTCCTGGGCTGTCAGTAGCCCCCTTTGTGATCTTGGACAAGTCCTTCCCCATTTAGGGATTTCAGAGGTCCTTGAACAAGGTGACCACCAGTGATCTTTCCTGATCCATCAATCTGTGGTTCTGTGTTCTAGGAAGTAGGGCAGTAGGAGAAGATCATCTCTAAGTTAGGAGTCTTAATTTAGTTCTCCTAGAAGCAGACCCTGAGACAAGTGCAAGTGGTTTATTTGGGAGGTGGCAGAGTTGGGAAGTGAGTAGAAAGCCAATTAAATGCACATTATCAAGGCAGTTATGACAGTGGGGGAGCCCTGGGAGCAATGGTGGGAGAATTTATACCGTGGAAATTGGCAAATATTACCAATCAGGGCTGCTTTTTTTTTTTTTTTTTTTTTTTTTTTTAGCCTGGAGAACCTGGTTAAACATTCACCAGCACACTGCTGTCTGAGAGCAAGTATAGAAGATGGTCTTGGAGTTAGCCCACCAGATGGGTGAGGGAGCAGAAGTATTTACATATCAACTCTCCTCAGTCACTGATGGAGGGCTACTCTGGGGAAGGTGTTAATTCCTGGGACTCTCAGCCTGCAGGGAAGGGGTAGCCTGTATCCAGTAGCCAAAGAAATGCAGGTTCTGGCAGTTGAAAATTGGGCCAGCATATACTAAGGCAGTGACAGTGAGGAGGTATTGACAGGACACCATAGTGCCTGCCACAATGTAACAGGACTTACCAGCTGGCCAACCTCTGGAGGACAGAGGTCAAAGAGACACCACTCACCTTTGTTTGAACTCTGGGTACTGCAGCCTGTTTGGGAAGCCCTTCCTGCAAATACGGATGCCTTCCAGGACACCGTTGCAAGCCAGTTGGTGCATAATCAGGTGAGCATCCACCACACCTGCCAAAGGGGAGGGCACAGGGTAGAGAGTCATTGCCCTGGGGTGGTACAGGCCAGTCTTGGCCAGTGAAGAAGGCTGAACTGAGCATCTCTGTCATTGACCCACATCTTCTGTCACTGACTGGGGGCCTCAGGGCCACTATTTGGCCAATGCCCAAAGGCTCTTCTGAGTGTATTTTCTGGCTGGGTGGGTACCGTCTGCTTTATAACACAGCTAGACCATGATTTTTGGGTGACCCATTGTCAGGGATTCAGTGCCTTGTTTAGCCCCCACCATCCCTGAAAATGCAAGGTGGACTTAATTTGGAACAAACACTAACTTGAAAGTCTCTCAGGACTTCCAACAGGGAGACATGACCCCACAATGTACCTGATTGCTTAAACTCATTGGGAACAATGCAGCGGACAAAATGGGGGGCTGTGCTGTGGAGGGTGGCCATCAGCTTGTTCAGCTGCTCCTAGGGACAAACGACAAAAGAGAGAGTGAGGCCGGGCGCGGTGGCTCACGCCTGTAATCCTAGCTCTCTGGGAGGCCGAGGCGGGCGGATTGCTCGAGGTCAGGAGTTCGAAACCAGCCTGAGCAAGAGTGAGACCCCGTCTCTACTATAAATAGAAAGAAATTAATTGGCCAACTAATATATACAAAAAATTAGCCGGGCATGGTGGCACATGCCTGTAGTCCCAGCTACTTGGGAGGCTGAGGCAGGAGGATCCCTTGAGCCCAGGAGTTTGAGGTTGCTGTGAGCTAGGCTGACGCCACGGCACTCACTCTAGCCTGGGCAACAAATCGAGACTCTGTCTCAAAAAAAAAAAAAAAAGAGAGTGAGTGAAACTTAGCATTGATGTTGCAGGACACCCACACCCAGGAGGTTTTTATTTAGCGTTTAATCAACTAAAACTAAATTAAAATTCAGTGTGCTCAGTTACACCAGCCACTTTTCAGCACTAGCCACATGTGCTTCATGGCTACCATATTGATACTGGACAGCCCAGAAGAGCACATTTCATCATTGCAGATTGTTCAGTCTTTGTTCGTGCAACATCTCCCTGTTCACTGCCCTTTGCAAGGTGTTTCCAGTAATGCCCAAACTTTGTGGAAGTTGTAGCCAGCCCAGAAGACCTGTCACTCTAGGACACACAATATTGGGCACTGATACCACAGTTGGTCATGTGGCACAAGTCCCTTCACTCTCTGGATTTCCATCTACAATGATGGACCTTCTTGATGGTTTTTTCTGCCTAATGATCCTGTGATTCTGTGGCCTCTTCAGAAACAGACTTCTTTAATTAAAGAGGCGATCACTGACAGAGTGATGAAATTATCCTGCCTTCGGCCATGACATGGCAGCCAGACCACCCACTATTGAAAAGGAGGGTTAGGGCACTGGGCTCCAGGTGGCCTCTGGGCAGCCCCTACTCACCCTATAGAAGTTGGAAACTGTTATGAAGGAGGACCCTCTCTTTTGCTTCTTGGTTCCAGCTGAGGGACGGACAAGTACATTTCATGTCAGTACTCAGCCTGGGGACAAACAGCCCCGTAAAGTGCTCTGTGCCAAAACACACGCATTCTCTGGGTTTAAAAAGGCTTATTCTGGGACTGAGGTGGGACCCTCACACCAGGAAAATGAGATCTACCAGGGAGTGGGCAAATGGATGGACTGTGGTGTAATTGTGCTCCCTGGGGACTATACAGTCCTTTGTGATTTAGGTTCTGGTGGGGTGACCAACTGCTCCCATTGCCTGGGGAGGAAGAAGAGCCCCTAGACCATCAGAGAATGTACTTATCGGTGGTAAAATGTTGCTGAGCCCAAGGAGGTTTGCTGTTCCTGCCCCACCGAGCACAGCCTGATTGGGCAGCTTCCACCAGGGCAGTCCCTTATGAACCATGTGCCCTCTATCAGATGACAGGGCCAGGCTAGGCATTTGCCTCAGACGGGAGAGAGGGAAGCAGAGAATAAGCAGAGGGCATTTGGGTGCCAACTTTTAGGAAGTAGCATCCCTCCACCTAGAGGAGATACAGGCCCAGTGAGCTGTTCAGCTGATAGAGGCTCCCAGGTTGTGTCTTCACTCCTCTCTTACAGTTCCATCCACGGCCCACCTCAAGCACTGGCCATTCATGCATTCACTCACTCATTCCACAAGAGTTGAATAAGAGAGTTTTCTTTCCTTTTTTCCATTTTGGCCACTAAAGGGCATCAGCACAGGGAGATGGGATATAACAAGGGTTCGGCCATACCTGGAGCCTCCTCTTCTTTGAAGAGAAGGGCCAGGAGTCCCAGGGACGATTTCTGGAACAAGCCCACCACTGTTTCATTCAGGGGGTCTTTGTTCTTCTCCAGCCAGCCTGTGATGTTGTAGCTCACCTGGAGGGGGCAGATGCCAGTAATTTTGAGGCTCAGCCTCCCCCTTTCAGGTCTCACAGGTAGAACCTCCACCAACAACTCCACCTGCTCTGGGCTCCCAGGACCAACTTTCAGCCCCATCTCCTGGAGCTTCAGTTCTTGTCCTGATGACTTGCCTAGTATCCTGGGGTTAAAGGTCCCATCGTATGCTTTCTTGGGCATTTGCAGTTTGCCTGTCTAAAACAACCCATCTCTGAGCTTTGCCCATAAACCACCCCTCCTGGGGTGTGACCTTTTGTGGACTTGCTCTGCTGACCACACTGAGCCTTCCTGACCCTTGGGTCTTCAACTGCCCAGGCGGGCTTGCTGTCAGCAACTGGCCACAGCTGTGGAATCCTGAGATGCATGAAGAAATCTACAAGGGCTTCTGATCTCTCCTTGTTGGAGAGCATGCATCCCCTCTTATGACACTGTAGGGTCTTTGGCTGGTGGAAGGCGGACTACATCCAGAACTGGGAGCTCCAGATATCCAGGTAATTGGACATCTGCTAATTTCCACTTCTCATTTTGCCATGTAGCCCCAACAGGATGGCTAAGTGGGAGGAGCCTTCAGATCCTTCCATGGAACACAGAGAACCAAGGAAAGTAGATGAGGAGCCACAATCTCTGAGCTTTCCATCTCCTGTGCAACATACAGCAGGTGTCATCTTGGGCCTTATTTTAGGGCCTTCTTGGAAGTTCACAGGTTCCATTTGACTTTGAATAGTCTATTGCTATAAATACAGAGCTCTTCTCAGTCCAGTGTAGGAAGAGGGGATAGAGAGCTGCAATTTGGTCCCAGGTCTGCTGTTTGCTCAAAGTATTGGCCCAGTGCATTTTGTGAGCAGTTGGCGTTGTTATGGTTAATGACTATTAACTCTTGGCACTGATGCCCATTGTAGTTGTGGCTTTCCTGACAACCTAATCCTAAGACTGCTGTTTCCCTGCAGTTAAACCCCCAAAGGATCAACAAACTCTGTTGGTACTAGGCACGTTGGCACTCAGAGAAATATTGAGATCCCAAGGAAACCAAGCACATTCTCATACACTGGCAGAATGAATGTTTTCTCCTCTATTAATTATACAAATAGAACCTGAGTCCTGGCTGCACTTAATTTCCCTCTTCCTCAAGGACTAAATTTGTCATGAGTGAAAATGCTACTTCATAGATGTCACCTTGTTCATTTGGTGGCCACGAGCTGTCAGAAAGACAAGTTATTCAGTTGGGAGTAATTAATGGGCTCATGAAAAAATTTTTTCCTTGTTACAAGTGTTGTCATTGCTGGCCAAGATTGAAGTTCAGCCATTAAACCAAGGGCTGTAGACAATAGTGTGGCCCGGGCAGGTCTGATGGCACCAACTGCAGGCTGCTCCCTAAGGGGCATCCTTCACTGGATTGCTTTGGAATTCTCAGATGGAGAAGTGATGAGGAGGTATGAGCTAGAGCTCATTTCAATTGGCTGATCACCCTGTTATATCTTGGCTGTGGTGGTTGGAAGCAGGTCACCTCTGGAGGGGTGTGTCATTGTGGACCAAGGGGCTCTGAGGCCGGTACTTACAGTGCCTGCATAGTGGATAAGCTCGAAGTGGGCCTCGGGGCCCTTGCCCTTGCCCCCCTTGGGCTTAAGAAAGTTGCTTGACTTGCCCAAGTGGTTGTCATACAGGGCTGCCTTGAATGTGGCATCTGTAGCTTTGGGGAAGACACACTGTTCCTCCAGGACGGAGAAGATGCCCATGGGCTAGGAGGAAAGAGGAGAAGATAGTGTTAGGAGAGGTAGCAGGACCCAAAAGAGATCACACTAGCACTGAGTCCAGGGCCAGTATAAATATGTATCCACATGGCCAGCCAGAAAGCAGAACTCAGACTTTTGGGAGTAGCACCTGGTGCCCCACGGCCTTGTCTTCAAACCCCACAGGCAATTAGACTTGAAAGAAGCTATAATTCAGCCGAGTCCAACAGAAGAGAAGGCTAAGGCCTGAAGGAGCAAGATAGCTCCCCAAATGCTAATCCCACCTAGACAGTGGCCCTGGGCAAGCTTGGTCTTCTGAAACAATGGGAAGTCAATGCCACCTGTGCTTGCTGTTTGTAATTATCTTTGATCTGCTCCTCCCTGCTGACCTTCCAGACTACCCTGAAGCCTTATGCTGTTCTAGGTCTATTCTCACACACAAAAATGGGGAGTTCCCAAATGCTGTTAGTGACAATATGCCCTCTGTCCATGGAGGGCCTGGGTTTTAAAAGAGGACTTCTGGAAGAGGGCGATGTTTAACCCCAAAGCTCAAGAATGAGGAGATTTGGGGCTCTATGACAGCTGGCAGGAAGGTATTTAAGGTACATGGCAATGCAGGACTGTGCACACAGCCTGCTTTTGGAGACGGTACTTTCCTGGGAGGCTGGGCCCACAATGGAGACCCTTGGCTGCTTTGATGACTGATTCTCTAGGACTAGCCCGAGGATGAGCCTCAGAAGCAAGATATATTCTTTCTTTGTTTTATTTTTTAAGTTTTCACATTGAAATAATTTCAGGCTTGCAAAAATAGTGCAAAACCTTCCCATATACCCTTCACCCAGCTTCTCCAAAAATTACTAAAACCACTGTATGTACAATAATGAAACCCAGGAAGCTACCATCCAGACAATGAACAGAGTTTGTTTCAATTTTGTCATCTGCCCTGTTAATGTCCTTTTTCTGTCTTTTTTCTGCATTGAATCAAACAATATATACTCTTGAATTAGATCATTTGCTAAAACATTCCATGTGGTATGATTACAGGTGAAATTATTATGTGGCCCAGGTTAGAACCTGACTGTGCCACTCATAGGCTGTGGGACTTTGGACAAGTGATTTCCCTTCTCTGTACCTCAATGTTCCCATTCATGAAATGGGTATGGTAAAAGCACCCCTTTATAGGGTAGGCTGTGATGGTCCAGTGAGTTGTAGCACACAACAGCCCAACTAATAGGAGTCATTGCGGTCGATGTGGTGTGCGTTTTGCAGAGGGGGAGCTAGAAATCAGACCAATGAAGGTCATCGGGGCTGTTGCCAACTGACCAGAAGCCAAGAGCCACCTCCCTGCATGCCCCAGAGACATGCCTTCCTGAGGCATGTACCATTCAGAGCCCGAGCCCCTCCTTCAAGAAGCAGGTCACCTTTTCCAGGAGGTCAATGCAGGCCTGCAGGTCAAGGCCAAAGTCGATGAAGACCCACTCGATGCCCTCCCTCTTGTACTCTTCCTGCTCCAGCACAAACATGTGGTGGTTGAAGAACTGCTGCAGCTTTCTCATTGGTGAAGTTGATGCACAGTTGCTCAAAGCTGTTGAACTGCGGTGGGGGAACACAGAAAGAAGGGCGTCAGCCCAGGTGAGGAGAAAGCCCCTCCCAGGACGGGGTGAGGAAGCCACACACTTAGTGGAAACTTGTCAAGGGCCCACCAGAATCAGGCACTGCCCTGACTGCCATAGCACTGACCATGCAGGGGACCTGGGAGAAGCAGCTCTCCATTACCCTCCCCTGCAGAGGCATAGAATAGTTTAACACGAGCCCCATGCAGCACAATTTAGGGACCTGAAACCCAGGCAGCCAAACTCTAGCCTCTTGTGGTGAACAGAGATAATTGTGGAAAGAACCATTTTCTTTTAAGTGTGGAAATTGCTTGAAATGCTGTATGGATCTGAGCCATCGTGTGCCGGTGGGTAGTTCTTTTCTCTCTCTCTCTACTTTTTCTCATCCTCATCTATAAGTTTGTCAATTTCCATGGTGTAAATATTTATACCATGGCTAATTTTAAGCTATGAACATGTAAACTGGCTCACAAAATTCCCAAAGTTCCTGAAAATTTAATAATCAGCTGTTGTGAGCCAGTACAGGATGGCTTCGGCACACCACTCATTCCATCCATTAAGTTCACACCATTCTTTATGATTTGGCACCATAGAAATGAAAATGGAATTTTCTCCAAGAATCAGAGATCTAGTGGCAAATCGATTGGTCTGCCCCGGGTCCAAGGTGAGAAACAAGAGAACCGTAGTGCAAAGTCACTTATAAAAGGAGGACAGCCCCACCAAGGCAAAAACCAAACACGAGGCCAGGCACACCTCAAAGATCTCAAAGCCAGCAATGTCCAGCACCCCGATGAAGAACTGCCTCCGCATCTTGGTGTCCAAAGTCTTGTTAATCCTGACCACCAGCCACTTGAACATCTTGTCGTAGATAGCCTTGCCCAGGGCCCCGATGGAGTTGTGGCACTGATCCATGTTCTGGCCTTTTTGCACAAACTCATTGCCCACCTTGACCAGGGGCCTGGTGATGCCCTTCTGGAGTTCACCGGAATTGAGACCCATGAGATGGGCGACTTTGTCAGCCACTGAGCAGGGAGGGAAAATACAGGTGAGGACCAGGAAGATGGTGCCATGCCCAGGAGAAACCTCACACTGCCTACTGTGGTCTGGGGAGGAGGTGACAGGGAGCAGGAGGAGACCCACAACAAAACAAAGATCTGAGGTGGATCCACACTTGCTCAAAGTCAAGTGGCAAATTAGGGTCCAGTCTTGACTCTCTGTCATGCCTCTCTAAGAAGATTGATGTCTGAATGTTCAAGGAACATGCACAGTTTACAGCCACCACGGCACCTGAGAATACCTGGCATGTTTCTGAAATGGCCACAAAGCCCTGAGGTGGGGGGCAGAAAACTCCCACCACTTGCTGCCTTGTGCCTGAACAGCCTCAGCCCAACACCCACCCTCAGTGGTGTCCACTTCAGCTTGCTCCTCTCTGGGCTTCTGCTTGAACTTCATGTTCCCAAAGTGCATGATGCCCCCCGTCAGCTTATAGACACCTATCTTCTCCTCAGCACTGAAGCCCAGCACGTCGAAGGCGTCCTGCAAAGCAACAGGGAGGAGAAGCCATGTGACTCCTGGCTTCTCATCCCACGTGGCAGAGGCCATGGGACTGCCGCTGTGGGGCCACACCAAAGGGCCACTGTGGCAGGTGTGGGCACCAGAGTCAGACACACCCTGGACATGGAGGGGCCATATCAGATTCTCTGCTATCTGGCTATTTTATTTATTTAATCCCTCCAGCCTCTGTTTAGCTATCTATAAGATGGGGATACTAAGTGATTGTCAGGACAGATCAGAATGATGTGTAAAATATTTAGTGTTTGACACACCATAAGTGCTCAGTAAAGGGGGTTATTATTATTACTACCATTGTTATTATTATTAAGGCTTCATGCTAGGTACTGGGAGAGGGGAAGGCAAAAGTAAATCAGGACTCGATTCTGTCATCAGAGAAGAGAGGGCCTAGTACACAAAAAATCTTAATGGAAGTCCCACGTGCTCAGTGTCATAAGAGGGAAGGAGACAGAGAGTGCAGTGGGGAGTGGTAAGGTGGCAGAGTTGCTTCTAGTGGTAAGGTGGCCGGGTTGCAGAGGAGGAACGTTGTATGGAGTTGATGGCCCCTTCCGTCCCTGTGGAATTCTAATTCGATGCTGCAAAGAGAAACTCTGCTTGCTGCAATAGGCTTGGGATAAGCACCAACTGCAACCCCAGAAACCCCCAGGGAAGAATCCAGGCTGTTGTCTGACAGCTCTGGGTGGGACCCCACCCCCACTCTGGTTCCAATGGCCATGCAGGCAGGGCCCCAAAGTTTCCATCCCAGGTCTCCCCATGTCCCGCATCAGCCATGCCCACCCACTCATGTCTGTGATCTGCAGCTCCTCCCCATCATCCATGTTGTCCACCACAGTGACGCCTTGGCTCACCCAGTGGTATTGCTTAGCATTGGGGACCAGCAGCAAGCTCTCTGCCAAGGGCAGCAAAGCAGGTTAACAGCTCGGTGATACATGGTTTTATTCTCTTTCATTCCTAACTAATTTCTCTAAATGCCTCTCACATACTAGGCACGACGGCGGGCATTGTGAGAGTTACAGGGCCGAATGAAATATGGTCCCTGCCACCTGGTACCACCAGAATCACAGAGGGACTTGAACAGCCTCATGCAAGGAGCTTTAGAACAGCAAGAGGGTCACAGGAACTTGGCTGCATCCTCTGTCACTTGCCTCAGTACTTGGCATCTAGTAAGTACCCAGTAGATATTTGGATAATGAATTCTTATGTCTCTCCCTCCTCTGTCCTATGAAGAGCAGAGTCTTCTACCAATGTAGAAGGCAATATAATGGCTGCCGCAAGCAATACAATTGTCTGCATGTGACACACATGGGAATATTGTTACTTTTTTTTTTTTTTTTTTTGAGACAGAGTCTTGCTTTGTTGCCCAGGCTAGAGTGAGTGCCGTGGCATCAGACTAGCTCACAGCAACCTCAAACTCCTGGGCTCAAGCAATCCTACTGCCTCAGCCTCCTGAGTAGCTGGGACTACAGGCACGTGCCATCATGCCCAGCTAATTTTTTCTATATATAAATATATATTAGTTGGCCAATTAATTTCTTTCTATTTATAGTAGAGACAGGGTCTCGCTCTTGCTCAGGCTGGTTTCGAACTCCTGACCTCAAGCAATCCACCTGCCTCGGCCTCCCAGAGTGTTAGGATTACAGGCGTGAGCCACCGCGCCCGGCCCTATTGTTACTTTTATAAAGAAATACACTCATTTCTGTTTTTCTTCAGATGTGTGCTCCTCTTGGTCTGTCTTTGTATATTTACTTTTGGAAGGAGACATGGGTATAAGAAATGTTTCCTTTTCATTTTATCTCTCCTAAAGGGAAAAACTAAAACACAAGAAGGAAGATAAATTTGCCACTCTGCTCCAGCATGAGGGAGACAATAGGGCTTGGTGGGGAGTTTGGTTAACAAGAGAGCTTGAGCACCAGACAGGGGAGCCAACACCACTCAACTGCCCTGATTAGTACCAGGTGGGAGGGCAAACTCAGAGATATTGGATCTTCTGCTAATCTAAGAGAACCTAGGAAATTAGATTTTTATGTGAAGGCTTCTAATTTCAAAATGCCATTCATTAATATAAAAATATACTTAGTTCAACACAAATAAAGCTCTCTGTGGGTGGGGGATGGTGCCCAATGCCCTCATCTCTGGCTGGGTTAGGAGGTGTGCCTGTGGAAGATTGAGTCCTCATCCCCCTTCCCACCTTATGTCCTGAGCAGATCTGCCATGGACAGTTGGCCATGTTGGTGCCCGCACAAGGGCATCAAGTTGAGTGGGTGAGAGCACTCTGCTCTCCGAGCTGTGCACCCAGTGTGGACTGTGTCCGCCCAGGGGGAGCCTGTTGTTACTGAGCATGCAAGCACTGGCAGGGCTAATCATGGTCCTGGCTGGACACCTCTGCCACTACCTACGCGTCAGACTCAGAGAGAGCAGGTCCCAGTCTCAGGGGGATCTAAAGCCTCCTGTCCCAGGTCCATGTCTCAGCCATGAGTTGCAGGCAGCCAAAAACCTTATCGGTGAAATGGGCCAACAACAGTGTTGAGCCTCATATGGCTACTGTGAGGACAAGATGTGCAAGTATAACTTTCAGAAAGTTCCCTGTGACGCATTCACAGAACTTTAAACTGAAGGGATTGTCATAGGACCACAGAGGTGACACATGACCCTTTGCATGCGGGAATTCTTTTCATGATTGAAAAGAGGAAAAGTGAGTTCGGGGCAGGCAGACGAATGTAAAGATTTTTACCAACAAGTTCAGGCTTCTTGTTTGAGAGAATCTGGTAGAAAATGTGGTAGCCTCTCTCAGCTGCTTGCTGTGAGATGACACGAGATTTCTCTAAGAGATCTGAATGAGAAGAAGCAAAGACACTAGTGAGAACAGAGCCGTCTCCCTGGAGTTCAGGGTTCCATGGAAAGCAGGAACCCCTCTCTAAAGCCCAGTGCAGTGGCCAGGTTGCCAGCGGTGGGCTCCACTCTCCCCTCTCCCGAGGCACAGCCTTGAGGGCCCGACTGCCCTTGGGGAGGCCTTCGAGGAGGGCTGTCTCCTGGGCACTAATAGGCCGCACTCAGAAGGGCTTCACACTTGTTTTAATGCTCCTCTGTTGCTGTTTTGAAACTCTTAATGCATTTTGAACAAGAGCCCTTCATTTTCATTTTGCACTGGGCCTCACAAGTTATGTGGCTGGTCCTGCCTGGACGAGCCCGCCACAAGGGCCTGACTTACAGCTCTCGATGTCAGCTCCAGCCAGTTTGCCTGTAGTTCCGAAATGGATCCGGATGAACTTGCCCTGAATAGGGAGGAGAGGGTAGTGGTCAGGAGGGAGGTTGTCCAGAGCTTTAGAGCAATACGCGGCCTGGATTTAGCCAAGAGTCACTGTTCGGGATATAACCAGGGCACATGGGGTTGTATGCAGAGCCTTGAAGTTCCCATGAGGAAGGACTCAGAGGCTGAATCTAGGGTCTGTGGTTTGGGGCATTTGTGGGGGAAGGGAGTGCTCAGCAGAAGGGGCCGAGATCCTTTGGGATTCTGCTCAGAGGCCAGGCATCATGGGAATTTGGCCAGCTAGGTGGTGGGAACTGTGCCGAATCTCCTTATCAAGAGACAGCCCCTTCTTCTTCCTGACTTGTGGTAGAGTCACCAATGAATTCTCCTGGAGACAGGAATCTGTTTCGGTCTTGGCTGCTCCTCGGCCTATCTGCCTTCACCTCTGTCCCTCACCCGCTGGCCTCAGCCCTGTTTCCCTGGGGGTTCCTGCCAGCTCCCTGGGCTCTGCCATGGGAGGCCCCAGAGCAGGCTAGCGAGGCTGGACGGAAGGCCAGGTGTGGCTCCTCCTTGGGCGGCACCTCAGATGGTGCTGAGTTTCCCTGGTGTTTCCAGCTCCCGCCGGAAGGCCAGCCACGCTGGTTTCAGAATCCACCGGGGCCCAGGAACAGCACCTCTCCTACGTCCTTCCAGGGGGTCGCAGCTTCCCACAGCTGAGAATCTCTGCATCAAAGCCCCTTGATTGAAATACTGAAGTAGGTTCTGTTCACTGATTAGGTCCTAATTAGCACAACTTAAAAATCTCTGGGAAGGAGATGCCTGGGATTTCCTCTTTCCCTTCAAGTTCACTTAAATCAACCCCCATTTCTTCACCTAGAACAGGGTCATGGCTCCTGTCCTATCACCCCTGGGTTCACACTTACGAAGCGAGAGGAATTGTTGTTCCTGGTGGTCTTGGCGTTCCCGAAGGCCTCCAGCACAGGGTTGGCCTGGATGATTTGATCCTCCAGGGACCCCTGTCCCTGAGAGAAACCCAAGGTGGGGTGACCAGGGCTGAGGGACTGAGCTTGCTAATGACAGTGCCTTATGTGCCAGGGACCCAGGAGGGGAGCGGCCTTGGGGCTGCTGGGAAGTCAGGGCCAGAGGGGCAACATGTAGTGACCTGGGGCAGATGGCCACTGCCTGACAATGTCTGTCCTTCTACAGCTCCATAATGTCAGGTGGGTGGGGGATTCCTTGATTCCCAGCTATTTCCTCACTTTGCTGTTCGTGGGGAGACCCCTGAGTGAACCTGAAAGTGCCGCCTCCCTCCTTGTGCATCCTTGGTCTCCCTCGGGAGCTCTCCTATGCTCTGTCGGCTTTTTATAGCTGCTGCTAGTCCAGTCTGTGCTCCTTGTGCCCCTGGGACAGCCACAGCCTACAGAAGCAGCTTAAGGCAGAGCCCCCTTCCCTGTCTCTCCTGTGCCAGTGTCCTCCTGGGGGCAGATGTGGCCTGGGGCAGCAGAACCAGTGCTGCGGGAGGAGACCCTGCTCTATGGTCACCTTCTCCCTGTGTGACCCCAGCCAAGTCGCTTTTCTCCAGCCTCAATGTCATCATCTGTAAGATGACCCTGACCCCTAGAGCCACTGTGAAGGTCTCACAGGCTCTGCTGTGTGTTGCAGAACTTGGAAGATGGGAAATGGACCCTGAGTCCACCCTGTCAGCTGTACCTTCTTATCGGAGGGCTTGCCAGTCCCTCCAATGTTGGCGAAGTACTGGATCACCTTCTTCGTGTTCTCAGTCTTGCCAGCTCCGGATTCTCCACTGTGGGTAGAAAACGGGAGTGGAAAGAAATGCCAGAAGAGAGTGCATTGGCCAAGAAAAGGAAGCAACAGGAAGTATACATTTCTAGTCACATTGTGCCCCTGGCCTAGACAGATAGGCAGGTGGGGAGGCCCTAGGGGTGCAGAGTCCCCCTCGGGTTAGCAGGTGCAGCCTTACTCGCCCTGTTGAGCCCACTCACTGCCTGCAAAGTTCCCTACAATATCCCCCAATTAATTCTAAGAAGGCTTAATTACATGTATAAGACAGAGACCTAATTATATGTGTATAGACTGAGAGACAGAAGAGACACTTACGTGATTAGCATAGACTGATTTTCACGCTCTGTAGGGAAGAAAACAGCAACAGGAAGATGTAATTAGGAAACATTTAGAAAGTAGGCATTTGATGATACCCCAGCCAAACATTCAGCCCTTCCCCAAGTCCCAACCAGCTCAGATCGTGGCCTTGGCTGCACTTGGAGGCCAAAAACCCAGTTTTGTGTGACCACATGTCCACCACAGCAGTCTATAGAAAGGGCCAAGAATTTATCAGCCAGTTTCTACCAGCCAGTTCTCTTGGATCATAAAGCTACCCAGTCATAAGCAACATAAAGAGAAATGGTCACAAAAATCACATAAAGGAGTCACTATACCATTCGGCAAAAATCGTCCAGATAATGGTTAAGGGTGTTGACTTGAGTTCTGGGCAAGTTACTTACCTTGGCATCCCATGGGTTTGTGAAGCTTAAATGAGATAGGGTGTGCGGTAGGGCTGGTGCCTGAAGGGTGCTGTGTGCATTCACTGAGCACTAGCACGTGGTGTTAATATCACATGCAGCTGCTACTGTAGCTGCTCAATATCTAGCAAAGAACTTCAATGGGTGGTGCCGGGTCAGGACTGGGATGAGGCAGCAGCGGTTCCAATGCTCATGGAGCCACAATGGCAAAGGAAAGCTTGTCTCCCGCTACCCCAGCCCCAGCAGCCCTTGCCCCCACGCACCCATGAGCATGTCATGGTAGGCGTTGTCAGAGATGGAGAAGAGGTGGGGCGGCATCTCTGTGCGCTTCTTGCCCTTGTACATGTTGGCCATGTGGGCCCCATAGATGGGCAGCCACCTGTAGGGGTTGACTGTCACGCAGAACAGGCCCGAGTAGGTCTAGCAGGAGGAAAGGAAGATGGTTAGCTGGCCGACCTCCTGGGGCCCTCTTCCCTCAGCTGAGTCCCTCTTCCCTCGGCTGAGTCCCTCCAGGCCCCAGCCTATCGCAGAGCAGGCTGTGAACAAAATGAGTCTTCTGGGGGCAAAACCTATGCCTGTCTGAGTCTCTATTCATTGAGCAAGATGAGCTTTCTCTTTAATATGTATTTTTTTTCTTTTGTTTGATGACAGATGCTCCTTGATTTATGTTAGAGTTACATCCAGATGAGCACATGGTAAGTGAGAAATGTTGTACTGTAAGTTGACTTATGATATTTTCAACATATGATGAGTTTATTTAGATGTAGCCCCATTGTAAATCGAGGAGTGTACCGAATGGGTATTGCTTTTGTGCCATTGTAAAGTCAGAAAATCATTAAGTTAAACCATCATATGCCGGAGGCCATCTGTATTTGAACAGGTAACACAGTCACTATGTGGACACATACACAGCAAAAGGACCTAGTTTCTTATACCCTCTTCTGTGGTTTTTGATGCATGTAAAACAAATCCACAGACACATTCTTAGCCCCTTCCCCTTGTTTATAGAACAAAAGATGGTATTCTACAGTACTGTTTTATGTCTTGCCTTTTTCACTTAATATATCTGAGAAATTGTCCATGAGGGTCCAGTGTGACACTTCTGGGGTGATTTTGGAGCTGCAGAGTCCTCACTATGTGGACATAGTTCCCTACTGATGGGAAGCTGGGTTTGACCTAGTCTTAAAAAGAGACCCCAACTTCTCTTTTCACTCCAAGATCGCAATTTGGTAAGAAATCACTCCATGCAAAAAAAAAAAGACAGAGAAACCAACAAAGTAGTAAAAGAAATTATCTGAGGGGAGGGAGAATAAGTGCAGACAAGAAATGGCCAAATCAACGTGTCCCAAACTTTCCCTTCTTTTTTTTTTTGAAACAGAGTCTCGCTTTGTTGCCTAGGCTAGAGTGAGTGCCATGGCGTCAGCCTAGCTCACAGCAACTTCACACTCCTGGCTCAAGCAATCCTCCTGCTTCAGCCTCCCAAGTAGCTGGGACTACAGGCATTCACCACCATGCCCGGCTAATTTTTTGTATATATATTAGTTGGCCAATTAATTTCTTTCTATTTTATAGTAGAGACAGGGTCTCGCTCTTGCTCAGGCTGGTTTCGAACTCCTGACCTCGAGCAATCTGCCCGCCTCGGCCTCTCAGAGAGCTAGGATTACAGGCGTGAGCCACTGTGCCCGGCCTCAAACTTTCCCTTCTTGTTGCTGCACGGTCGCACTGACTGCTGATGCTTCTGCCATGTGCCTCTTCTCAATTCAACTTTAAACCCTTCCATTTTGGTCCAAGTGCCTCACCCAGCTTCTCCATAGCATAACTGAGTTTTTAAGAAGAAACTTATTAAATAGAACATAATCTGAAGAAAAAGTAGCAAAGAGAAGATGAACAAGACCCCATGGGAGAGCTGAGAGTATGACAAGCAGCGTCCCATCCTGGGACTGCAGCCACTGGGTCACAATTCCCCTCCAGCCCGTCTCAGCTCTGGTGTGGGGACAGATGGTGGCGCGGAAGCCAGCTCCATCTGCATTTTGGTCAGGAGAGGTATGAGAGGGAAGCATTTGGGGCTGTGAGAGCAGCCCTTGCCTGCCAGAGTTGTTCAACTAGTGATTCCATCGAGGTGCTTTGATGTCAGAAGTTTCTCCCTGCCCTGGTCCCTCAGGTCACACTCCGCGGAGCCTGCAGTCCCTTAGCCGGAAGACACAGTGGCCATCCTCAAGAAGCAAGGGCTTGGCTGCAGAGCAGGCCCGAGTAAGCCCAGCCCTGAGCTTGGCCATGGAGCCCACTGACACCAATATTATCAGTCCAGGCTCCAGACCCGGCCAAGGGTGCAAGTAGCTCTTCCTAGACCAGTGGTCAGAGAATGCCCTGGTAGCCTCCAGGCCTGGCAGGTATCCACAAAAGCATTCCAGAGACCTTCCAGCACCTCCTGGGCTATGGTGCTGCAGGGGCCTGAATCCAGGACCAACAAGGCAGTAAAGGAGGATGAGGGGAGTGGGGTGCAGCAGCCACAAACCCAGGCAGGGAAATCCTTCATGGCCTCGACCTTGAAATCAGGTGCACCTCACCTATTCCTATCAGACAAGCACCTTTCCTCTTTAGTAAAGACATATGGAGAAACAAACACCAAAACTTACAATCCACTTGGGAATGTAGTCACCAGCACCTTGAGGAAATCATCCTCTGTCTTAGGATTTCCAAGACACTTAGAAGACTGATTGTAAACCACTTTGGTCATCACCTCAGACAAACAGAAACCAAACTCTTTCAAGGATGCAGCCTGTTGTTCTTCCTAAGTCCCTCAGGCTACATTTAAATCACATTTCCTCATGTTTTTGTCTGGCTAGATGGTTGGATGTCTGGATGGGTGGATGGGTGGGTGGATGTTTGGATGGATGTATGGGTGGATGTTTGGATGGATGAATGGGTGGATGTTTGGATGGATGGATGGATGGATGAATGGATGTTTGAGGGGATGGATGTTTGGATAGATGGATGAATGGATATTTGGATGGATGGATATGTGGATGGATGGATGGATGAATGGATGGATGAGTGGATTGATGTATGTTTGGAAATCGCCATGGAGAAAATGATGTTTTGATTGGAGCATTTGAGGAAGTGGGGAGGAGCATGAGGAGGAAGATTTCTGAGTGACAGTCTCAGTACAAAGTATTTCAGCTGCCCATGGAGATGTTGCCATTACTGAGATGCTGAAGGCTTGGGTGGAAGTTCTATCATGTCTGTGCCCTTGTCTGAGTGATAATATGCATTAGGAATAGGGAGGGTGGAGCAGGTATCCCTTTTTCAAAAGAGGGGCAGAATATCTGCAGGCCCCTGTCTTCCCCACCTCAGCCCCATCCTGGGCACTCACATAGATCCTCATGTTGATGTAGCGCTGGCGCAGGTTGTCCAGGATGCTGGCCTCATTCAGGAAGGTCATGTCTGCCATTTCACTGGCCTGGTAGAATTTGGGCGGGTTCATCTGCTGGATATCCTCCTTCTTCACGGTGACCGTCTGGGGGGTCAAGACAAAGTAGCAGCGTGAGGTTGAGTGAGGGGGCCTGTGGGTTCCCCGAGTGGCTGCCTCCTCTGCCCATGGATCCCTGGCTGTTGTGGCTCCTGGGTATTAGGGCCTGGGTGGGCCACAAGCCCTGAGCACACCAACTGGACAGAGGCGTCCCCACCAATATGCTGTATGGCCTGGCCTGCCCAGTGAGCTGCAAGACTCAGTCACTGGCCATAAGTCTGGGCCATGTGGCCGACATCTGCAGATACTGCCCAGCGAGAGCACCAGAGGGGCTCCTGAGAGGCCTGTTGCCAGGACCAGTGACCCTGGTGATGAAACCCTCAGAAGCCCTCAACAGCAACCTGAACCCCTCTTCTCCCTTTGTAGGCATCAGATTCCTGACCATACCTTTATACGAGACTTTGCCCCAGTGTTTGGGGGGATGTCTTGCTGTCACTAGCTCCAACCTCATCTCCCAGGCCAGTCCTCTGAATGTTGAAGAGTTCTAAGACCTCTGGTCTCAGTTGTCCTTGGTCATTGATGGGGGACCATTTGGGGATGGCCAGAACCCTGAGTGTTGCCTCAGCTTAATTGTGGTTGCCTGGAAAACTTGGTATCATTCATCTACTCTGTGCTCTGGGAAGTGCTACAACCATCCTCTAACAGGAGTACAGGCTGCTCCCTCACATGGACCCCACCGTGAAACTCAAGAGGAGGGAAGGACCAGTGCTGGATGCTGCGTGTCCACCCACTGGTGGTTGGCAAGGCCTCATTTGCAGATGTATGTATATATGTATGTATGGATGGATTGATAGATAAGTGTTTGGAAGGATGGATGTTTAGAAATATGGATGAGTAGATGTTTGGATGGGTGGATGTTTGAGTGGATGGTTGGATAGATGAATGAATGGTGGCTGTTTGGATGGATGGATGGATGGATGGATGTTTGGATGATTAGATATTTGGATGGATGGAGCTATTAATATATCACTAGCCTGACCCTTTAGGCAATGTGTCTTTCTGAACACTATAGACCAACCTCAGAAGCTGCTGGTGTAGCCTCACACTTGGGGAAAAGGTTATGTTTATTATTTATAATTTCATCCATTATCCAAAAGCTGAATGGAGACCTTAAGCACATTCCTAGGGTGGCCTTATTCTGATAAATGTCTTCTCTCTTTATCTCTCTTTTTAATTGAAAAGTAATTTAAATAACAGATTTAGAATCTAGCGAGAGCCTCCTCTCTGGTGGGTGGTGGCATTTAAGGTTGAAACCGGCAGAGGTGTTGATGTTGATTAAATGTCTCAGGTGACCAAAGGCATGGATTGGGCTCCTGGAAGCCAGAACTAGGTTAGGATGAAGATCGTAGAGCCACAGGCTAAACACTGTTTCCTCTGAACCAGCAGGGCTAATGGTGTGGCATGTGGTCATTGCCTGGCAAGGTCTAATAGTGGGAAGTCTGCCTGGTTGGCAGGGAGTAGAGGTGGTCTGGTATTCCTTTCAGCCAGTGACTTTTTTCTTATTTATTCATAAAATAAGTTATAGTTAATTATACCTATAATACCTTTATTTAAATCCAGTGTTACTCCGTAGCCTTATGTCTTTGTTCATATGTATATCAAGTGTTAAACGTAATTATTGCTGGGCCTTTGAACTTTGCTTTTCTTTAATATAAAAAACTGCTGCTATTAAACATATTTGTAAATGGTTAAAAAAAAAAAGACACAGCAGCACATGTTTATGAAATAGAGCTGTCATAGCCACATGGCTTCTGGCCCAGGGTGCCACACGCCCTCTGGTGTCCTGGAAGTAGCAGGAGTGGAGCATCCAATGGACTCAACTCCCAGTCCAGCCCCATGGCACCATGTGACTTGGGATGGGGAAGGACTTCTGAGATCATAACAGCCTTCATTGCGTCCCCTCTGAAGTGGGGGTAACAGTGGCCTCCTTGGCTGATTGCTGAGAGAATTACATGGACCTAAGTGGAATCATGCGAAAATACCTTGTAAACTACAACATCCCCTCCCTGTATTACAGAGTACCTCTGACCTGTGCTTTTCCTCCAGCCCAATCCATCCTGGTAGCTGAACAGAACTCGCTCTTTGATCTGGGGGACATTTTTCAGGGATGTGACTCATATCTCTCTGCCTTGAGTGCTAGTAGTGGTTCCAAAATAGTAATGAACTTTTCCATTTTTTTTAAAGACATTTCCTTGCTCCCACCAAACCACCTTGAAGGATAAAATTAAAAGCAAGCAAGCAAAGAAGATAAAAAGGAAGTAGCAGTGAGTGTTCAGCAGTAGATATGTGGGCTCCTGTGCAAGGTGGACAGATCCTCTCCCCATACTGCACCCCAATTTCTTCATCTATGAATGAAAACTACCTCCAGCTCCTAAGTCCTGGCATCTGGGATCAAAGCTTCAGACATGATTCAGAAAATAAATATGTCTTAGCTGCCTGCAGCTTTAGATGTACAGCCTGAATATATACTGGGATTTCTGGGACTTGTAATAATGTATGAGTATAACAAGCAGATCATCTGAAATCTTGGCAGTTTTGGAAAATCCACCTAGTAGTGATCTCCGCGCCCATAGTAAATCAGGCTGCGTTCTACTTGGAGTCCATTTTCCGTAGTTTTCAGATCTCTGGTCCTCGCCCCCATGCGGGCACTTCCCTTTCAGCCCCAGTAGAGGAACTGGGGTCTTTGACTTTCTCATAGGAGCCAGGTGAGTCAGCACCAGAGGCTCCATTTGTTCTGTCCCAAACCCACTCGCTGGCCCTGTCCACTGCGCATACTCAAGGAAGTTAAGTGTTGTCACATCATTTCTCACTGCAATCCTGTCCCCTCTGAAAAGTATGTTTCTCCTGAGAATTAAGCTTGACTTTCACATCTCCCTGTGGCTCCAGCCTCCCTGTCTTTTTACTGCCACGCCCGTCGAAGGCGGGCACAGAGAAAAACGGAGTGGTTGTTTATTCTGGTCATCAAAGATCTCTAGGTTTTTTTATTCATGAAAATTAACCAGGGACTGACCTCCCCCTCCCCTTTGGTAGCCCGCCGTGGAAAGGCGGTATGGCAATGTAGAGGGAGAACCAGCACTGGAGCCAGATGCCGCAGGTTTGGATCCAAGTTCCTCATTTGCTATCTTAGCGACCTTGCCCCAGTAACCTCAGGTACATTTGATCCTCAATTTCCCTTCTCTGCAAAATTGGGTCAATAAATTCTACTACATAAGGTTGTCAGAGGATTAAACAAATTGTCAAGTGCCTCACTAGGGGTCAGCCACAGGGTAGGGGTTTAAAAATTTTCTATCCACTCAAGTCATACCTCATGATCAGATGCAATGTGGACCAGAAGAGAGAGGGGTGTGTTGGTCAACCAGCTGTCTAGGGGGGGAAAATCCCTGATCTGTAGCCTTTGCCAATTTCCATGGTGTAAATACTCCCACCATGGCCACTAGCAAGCTATCACAGGTTTAACAACTGGCTGTAGAGTCCCTGAATGTTTAGTGTTGTGTCTTCATAAGCCAGGTTGGGTCCAGCACACTACCGCTATGCAACAAGGGGCTTGAGAAACACCACCTGTTACTCCCACAGTTGAGTTAGGGTGTTTGGGGTCCTGTTTCGAGTTCCTCATGCCACCTTAGGCCACAGCACACTGGGAGACTGCGGATGGGTGGGGTGCTCACTCTGACTCTTAGAAAATAGATCCTGCGTGAGATTCTTGTCATGTCAGGATCTCTATTGTGATGGAGCCTCAGAGAGGAAAATCATCTTGCCCAGGGTCACACAGCTTGAGTGTAGTTGAGTCTGGAGTTGATCCCCGCATGTGGGACTTAGAGACATCTACTCTTTTTGCTCCCCTGCCCCTTGGGCAGAAGCAGGTCCAGAGGAGGCCTGGGTGCCTGCTACTGCCAAGGTCAATTTACTCCTGGAGGTCATTTCCCACTCACCTGGTTGGTGATGGTCTTCACAGTGACTTGGTCACCCTGTTCAGACTGGATCTCCCCAGGGATGAAGCCCTCCTTCTCGTCTTTGACCCAGCAGGACCTCTTAATGTCGTAGGGTTTGTTCATGGCTTCAATCCTCTCCTTGTCGGGAGGTGCCAGGAAGGACATGGGATCCACATTGTCCCCACATTCCCCTTTGTACCCACCAGGCATCGTGGCTTGGCTGAGGGAGGAGCAGGACGGAACCGAGGGCAGGAGCCTGGGCTTCCCTGGGTGCTGTGGGGGAGGCAGGCACAGGCTAGAGCAGACGCCCTGGGAGAGACAAGGGCTTGCTTCCCGATTGTCACTTTGGCTGTCTTGGTACCATTAGGTCTTCATAACCAAGACTAAGAAATCAGCAAATAACTCCCCACAGCGGGGTGCCCCACACAACAAAATGCTTCTGCATCTGCCATCTCATACGCTCCGGACTCCCAGGCTGCATGCTGGGGATCGGGAAGCCCATTTTATGGAGGAGACCAGAGCAAGGAGAGATGGAACCAAGAGTTTTTAATCAGGGCCCACAAAATGGGACAGGAAAACAATTTTCACTTGGTTTTTACTTCCCTTCAGGTATGAACAGAGGCCACAGCCACCATAGGGCCAGCACAGCCTATCTTGCTCTCCACAGAAATCAGAGGGGTTCTTTCATTTTAGAGTGGGCACAAACATTGCAAGGTATTATTTATCCTCATCTCAACTTTGAAGTTAGGGTCTCTTTAGAGTCTCAGTGAGATGTTGTTATTTAAATTTATTAATAACGAAGGACATTTATTATTACCACATCACAAATTAATTTTTAATATTTTCATAACAGTATTTCAATATCATTTGTTTCCTTGGTAGCTCTATGTATTTTATTCTTTGTATTTAAAAACACTAATCTGGCTGGGCATGGTGGTGCATGCCTATAATCCCAGCAGTCTGGGAGGCCAAGGCAGGAGGATCGCTTCAGCTCAGGAGTTTGAGGTTGCTGTGAGCTAGGCTGACAATATTGCACTCTATCCAGGGCAACAGAGTAAGATTCTGTCTCAAAAAAAAAAAAAATCCACTAATCTGAGCAGGGGTCCACAGGCTTCACCAGCTACCAGGCAGGTTCCTGGTACAAAATGATTGCCTCAGTCAGTGACTGTCTTTCCTGAAACAAGGACAAGCTAGGGTCAAACAGAGGCCTCTTGATTTCCAAACTCCATATGGATTCACTGAACCCCTAGAAGGGAGGGGAACCGGGGATTCAAGGGAACAAAGAGAGAAGCTTCCTCAATGTGTCTTGGGGGTGAAGAACCTTCTCGAAGTTTCAGGGAGAATGTGGTTCTGAGACCCTTTGTCAGTGCTGCTGTTCTCCAGGCCAAGAATACAGCCTGTGTCTTCACATAACCCTGCTGGAGAGCGGGAGGTCTCCCGACCATGCCCAAGGTCCCTGCTGTGCTGTGCCACCGTGTTGCCTGCCAAGGCCCCTCCCTTTCTAAAAGAGGCTGAGTCAGTGCAGCCAGTGCCGGAGGCAAAGCCAGGTATGCTATCCCCGTGGGGCCTGTCTTAGCCAGTTCTGCTGGAGCCCAGGTTCTGTGTCCCCAAAGCTGAGCCATTGCACAGAAAACAAGAAATGAAGGAAGAAGAGTGGGGGTCTTGTGCCCTCGTGGGCTGCGGACCCCTTTGGTTGCCTGGTGATGCCTGGGGTCCCCTTGGACCAAATATGTCAAATTGAAGTAATAAAATACATAGGATTACCAGGGAAACAAGTGACATTAAAATATAATTAACCAAATATTAAAGATGCATGATACAGTATATATGTGTCTCTTTATAAACGCATGGAATAACTCGATCTAGCAGCAGGTCTAACAAGCACTGGTTTTGAAGCAGCAATGAGAATTAATGACATTTTGAGACATCTGTAACCATAATAATAATTTGATATGAAAATACCAGTGTCTTCTGGGCCCTACTAATAAGGCTGTAATTAATAAGAGACTGTGTTATAAAGGGGAGGAGACGACACATTTCAGTTGAAGCTATTGAAAATCACAATGGAATTGTTTTCTCATTGAAGATGCCAGGGCTCCCAGTTAAGAACTCCTGCCTAATCCTTCCCATGTCCTATCTTCAGGGAGCACTGGGCTGGGAGTCCTGGCTTCTGCCAATAGCATCGAGCAATTTTCTTTCAGTATCTAGGAGACCCAGCTCCTACTTAGCTCTGCCAGGAGCCACCTTGGGCAGTGCCGACACCTCCTTCAGCTTCCCTCCAACCCAGCATGCCTTCTGGAAGCTACAATTGCTCAATGTAAACTTCCTTTTGTCATTTGTTGCCCCTGCCGTGCTCAACTGCATTTTTGATTTTTTGGTTTCTTTGCTGTTCCATTTCCCTGGTTCTGCTTAACATACATAGAAGTCACCAGGGACAGGAGACCAAAATTCTCATGCAAAGGAAATTCAAGTATCAGCAAAGTCAGATTAAGATGCCTTTGACTTGCCTTGAAAAGAAAACATCTGCCCACATCTGAGGCTTGAATTCCTTTTCAATTGTTCCAGTGGGGACAGTGGGGGCGAGAAATTCTCCCTTGTTTATACCAATTGGCCTGCTTTTTTTAAAACAAAACAAAACAAAACAAAAAAAAACAGTGGTTCTGCTGTGAGCTGCAAGTGGAGGTGCCATTGCTATTGTCCTGGCCTGGCAGCCTGGGCACAGACCCCTCCCACCAGGTGCTACCCTGAAGGATGTCCAGATCTCTGATACCAGTACTACCTTTCAGTGGCCACCAGCCTCTTGCTTGGTCAAGACCCCCACCAAAGGCCCCCTTGCATCTAAAACACTCCTGTCTTTCCAGACATCTTTGATAACCTTTGGCATCTTTCCCGCATGTCACTTTGGCTGTCTTGGTGCCATTAGGTCTCGATAACCAAGACCCATTGTCAAAAATCACAAACCACAAAACACAGAAAACATTTAGCTCACGGAATGCAAAGCTGCAAGGGTCCTCAGAATGAAAGACACTTTATAGAGCACAGGAGGGGCAGGGCTGGGATTGAACCCAGCACGAATCCAGCCCCACCGTCCCAGGAAGGCAGGTGGCACAAGGGGAAGGGGCTGATCCAGGTTCAAATCTGAGCTGCTCTTGTTTCCCTGTGGAGTCCTGGCAGCTCTCTGGACTTGTCCCCTCATCTGTTCATACAGCAGGCCTGGAGCACAGTCAACTGGAGAGTTGACCGGGATGCCGCCTCTGCAGCCCCCGGGGCAAGGCAGGTACTCACAAAATGCTTGTACCTGCCTCCCCTGCCAACCTCTTGTCATTACCCACGATTGCCTCAGGTGACTCCTGCCAGCGCTCCTCCTCAGCACCCCCAGCCCGTGCCCCGTCTCCCCCAGCACCCCTGCGGGTCCTACCTGAGACCACACTGGAAGAGACTGGGAGCCTGGCCGTGCCCTTTTATACCTGTCCAACAGGTCTGAGCCGGCAAAACCTTAAAAAAGAAAACCCCCCAGGGCTCCAGTGGCTCAGCTGGCCTCACCTTCCAGGGCCTGACTGGACACTCCTGGGTCCCTCAGGGGGGATCACTGGATGCCCTAAATGTAGGACATTCGCCTTCCTCTCGTGGCCCTCGTGGGGAAACTGATGACCTCAGCCCCAGGGTACAGGCTGCAGCAGAAATAGAATAGCTGTGTAATGAGATTTCCTCTTAAAGCTACCATTGGACCCATGGTGGGTGCCGGCTCTCAGGGAGGGACGCCCAGTTTCCTCACCCACAGCCTCTGACATGCATGAGCACAGTGACCAACTGGTTGATGGCTTTGTTCCTTCCATGCCCTCAGGCAGGAAGGCCCATGTTAGCCTGGACCTCACTCTTCTGGTCATGGCCATGGGCCCTCTCCAACCCCATGGCCAGCAGGAGCCATGTGGTGTCACAGTGCAGTGCCAGCCTCCAGCTCTGAAGCCCTGACTCTAGCTCCTCTGTGGCTTCCTGTGCATCATGTGGCAAGTCCCTGCCCTCTCTGGGCTTGCCTTTTCCATCTGTAAAGTGGGTGGCTGGGCTGATTCTCTGTAGAAGTCCTTTGTACTGTTTAAGTTCAGAGATGGCCTCTGGGTCTCCAGGGAGAAACCGCCTGGGGGACATTCTTCCTGGCATCTTTCTTCATCCCTATCTCCACCCCCCAAGTCTCCAATTCACTTTTTTAATGGAGATGAAATTTACATAACATAAAATTAATCACTTTAAGCAAACAACTCAGTGACATTTAGTATGTTCACAATGTTGCATAACCACCATCTCTATCTACTTTCAAAACATTTCATCAGCCCCAAAGGAAACATAGTATCCGGTAAGCAGTTTCTGCACCTAGCCTCTGGCCTATTCTAGGTATTTCATATGAATGGAATCTCACAATATGTAGGCTTTGAGTCTGGCTTCTTTTCCTTAGCATAATGTTTTCAAAGTTCATCCATGTTGTAGCAGGTGTCAGGACTTCATTCCTTTTTATGGCTGAATAGTATTCTGTTGTATGGATATACCACTATTCCCTTATCCATTTATTAATTGACGGACATTTTGGTTGTTTTGTGAATAGTGCTGCTATTAATTAATATACCTGTACATATATTTTTTGAGCACCTGTTTTCAGCTCTTTTGGATATTTCTCTAGAAGCAGAATTGCTGGGTCATGTGTTAATTTTATGTTTAGCTTTTGGGGGAACCACTACACTGTGGCCTGAATTATTTTATATTTCTTCCAGCAATTCACAAGGGTTCTCATTTCTCCACATTCTTACCAGTACATATTGTTTTCTAGTTCTTTGGTTATAGCCATGATAGAGGGCATGAAGTTGCATCTCATTGTGGTTTGATTTGCATTTCTCTAATGACTGATGATGTTGAGCATCTTTCTGTGTGCTGTTTGGTCATTTTATCTTCTTTGGAGAAGTGGTTATTCAAATTTTTCGCCTACCTTTGAAATCAGGTTGTTTGTCTTTTTATTGTTGAGTTGTAAGTCTTTTTTTTTTTTTTAAGAGACAGAGTCTCACTGTGTTGCCCGGGTAGAGTGCAGTGGCATCATCATAGCTCACTGCAGCCTCCAACTCCTGGCTCAAGCAGTCCTCCTGCTCCAGCCTTTCAAGTAGCTGGGACTACAGGCATGTGCCACCATGCCCAGCCTCATTTTCTTTTCTTTCTTTCTTTCTTTTTTTTTTTTTTTTGAGACAGAGTCTCACTCTGTTGCCCGGGCTAGAGTGTTGTGGGCGTCAGCCTAGCTCATAACAACATCAAACTCCTGGGCTCAAGCAATCCTTCTGCCTCAGCCTCCCAAGTAGCTGGGACTACAGGCATGCATCACCATGCCTGGCTAATTTTTTCTATATATTTTTAGTTGTCCAGCTAATTTCTTTCTATTTTTAGTAGAGACGGGGGGGGGGGGTCTCACTCTTGCTCAGGCTGGTCTTGAACTCCTGACCTTGAGCAGTCCTCCTGCCTTGGCCTCCCAGAGTGTTAGGATTATAGGCGTGAGCCACCAGGCCTGGCCTCATTTTCTTAATAATGTTCTTTGATGCAGAAAAATTAATTTTGCTGAAGTTCAATTTATCTATTTTTTCTTTTGTTGCTCAGGTGTCTGGTGTTGTATTTAAGAAACCATTGCCACATTCAAGGTCTTGAAGATTTTCAAAACCTTGTGTTTCTTCTCAGTATTGTTCATTTCATATTTAGCTTGTAGATCCTCTTAAGGGAAAAAGGCACCCACCTGAACACAGAGCTGATTTCCTTTTTAATCTTTCTGGGTTTGGGAAGCAGCTACTTAAAACCCAAGGCATCTTTTGTTTAGTGGATATAGGTGTTTTTCAAAAGCTTTCTGTTATCATTTGACCCTTATGGCAACCCCATTAGGAGGGTATTACTGTATTTTGACAACTGGAATCTGGCAATAGGGAATTGTATTAATAAGCAGTCATGACATCAACCCTTCACCAAGCACCTGCTCTGCCTGTAGTTCACACATGAGGATGAACCGTACTTTTCCCATGTTGGGCCTCAGTTTCCCCAAAGGTGAAATAACATTTTAGCTGAGATAGTCTGTGAACTTGGCTGTTGTTAGTCTCTGGGCAGGGGGAGCCCAGAGCTTTACCTGCACACAAATCTCATCACTGGACAAGACTGTTTTTAATATTTTTAGTAGCAGAACTTCTAACTGGCAGATCCTTGTGCAGAGGTCTGGTTTGTAAATAGGAAAAGGGGAGCTTCTATGAGTAAAGTGGGAGAGAAGGCCTCCCTACACCCATACCTCCTGGGGCTTTTGAGGACACTGGCTGGATGTCCAGTGGGAGCCTCACCTAGCAGCCAGAGCCTGGAGCCCACCATTGAGACACTCCCCAAAAGCCTGGGTCCTGAGGAACTTCCAGCTTATGCCCACATGATCAGCAGCCTCTGGCTGCTAGTGATAGCAGGGGCCAGTAGGAAGACACAGGACTTGCCCCACTGTGATCCTGGGAAGGGCCATTCCCTGGCAGCAGGTTTTCTGCCTGTCCCAGGCCAGGACCTGGCAGGAAAGAGCACACTGCAATGGGGTCACTGCGTAGAGTCTAATGGAGACAATTTACTGGGGCAGGGCAGGGCTAAGGGAAGCCCAAGCAATAGGGAAAGCTACCCCACCCTGATATGGCTGTAGGAAAAACTGCGGCCCCCAGGGGATGACGGTACAGCTATTGTCCAATCAGACCCAGCAAAGCCAGGGCTTGTCTGCATCTCCCCTCCTGCTCACCCATCCCCTTCCCACATCTACTATGGCCAAACTCGACAATGAAGCCCGAGAGTAGGGGCCTGGGGCAGAGCAGCCGGTGGAGGTCACAGGGTGGGCTGGCAGGGCTGGCAAGGGATCTGGGGCAAGTGTAGACCATCCTGCCTCTGGCCCAGTGGGGCAAGAGCTGCTGCTTGGTCTCTTGTCACTTGAGCTTCTCAAGGGGGGGGGGTTAAATGGTCAGCCTTCTAGAAAGTTCCATTTCAGAAAATGCACTTGGTCTGGGGAAGGACCTGAAGGTAACTGGCAGGTGACGACTACCACCCAAGAGTGAGTGGGCACAGAAGATGCCCTCTGCCTTTAAAAACACAGCAGGACGTGCACTGGGTGAGATCCCTGGCTCGGGGTCTCTGGGGAAAATGTAGTGGGGTTCCTCAATGGAAGGCAAGTGGCTTAAATCCCCAAGGCGGTAAAAATTCCCTGGAATCTTGGGTTGGTGTTGGTACAACTATAAAAACAAAGGGCTCCTGTGTCCATGAACTCATTTTGATCCTCCCAACAACCCAGGCAGGTGGATGGGAGAGATGAGTAACAGCTTCCTTTCAGCAGATGAAAACACAAAGGCTCTGAGGGCTGAAATAATTTGCCCAAAGACACACAGTGAATCAGCATCTGAGACACGGCTCTGTTTTTCTTTCTTGCACTTCTCACTATCCAACAATACTCTCTGGAGCTGTTAGATCATTTCTTGGCTCTTTCTTTCATAGAATGGAAGTGTGGTGAGGGCGGGAGTTCAGCCTGGTCTGATGGGAAAACCAACTCTCTTTTTCCTTCTGTACTCACTCAACACAGAGCACTTCTGTGACCAGACAGGTGGAGTGTTTTCCCCACCAAGCAATTCTCTATTCTCTGCAGACACCAACTGGGCAGACCATGATTCAGTTGAACTCTGATGCTGCCTGGAGTGAGCACAGATTAAGGGCTGGTTAAGGGCTCAGTCCTGTAAGACTGTTCCCTAGGTCAGATGCCAATCACCAGGTTACCCACAACTTCTGTCCAACTTGGCTACAAATCAGAGGTTCTACAACTCCCTTCTTGGATTTGATAATTTGTTAGAGTGGCTCACAGAACCCAGGAAAACAGTTTACTTCTATTGCCAATTTATTACAAAGGATATTTGATATTTTAAAGGACACAAATGAACAGTCAAAGAGATACATAGGATGAGGTTTGGAAGGGTCCAAGCACAGGAGCTTCTGTACTTGTGGGGTTGGGGTGTGCCACCTTCCTGGCACATCAGTATGTTCTTGTTCACCGCCAGGAAGCTCTCTGAAGTCTGTAGTTCAGGAATTTTTACAAGACTTCATTGCACAGGCACGATCAATTATTAATTCAATCTCCTGCCCCTCTCTCCTTCCCAGAGGATGGGGGTGGGGCCAGAAGTCCCAAGCTTCTAATCCTGGCCAGATCTTTCTAGCGACCAGCCTCCAGCCAGGAGCCCAGCAAGAGTCACCTCCTTAGAACAAAAGATGCTCTACCATCCAGGAGATTCCAAGGGATTTAAGGAACCAGGGTTAAAGAACAAAAGATGCAGCCAGTTTCCCATTTGGGAAACTACAAAGATTTTAGGAGCTCTGTGCTAGGAATCAGTGGCAGAGACCAAATATATATATTTTATGATGTCACACCCAGGCTCTTTACTGGAAGGCAGTGGAGTGTGGAGGTCCAAGAACTTGGGCTCCAGAGCCAGATTTCCTAGGTTTGAACTCCAGCTTTGCCCCTTACCAGCTATGTGACTGCCGTGTGCCTCAGTTTCCTTATCTGTAAAGTAGAGATAACAGCAGTACTTACCAAATCAGGTTGTGATGAGAATTACATGAGTTTATGTACTTGAAGTGCCTAGCTCCTGTTAGATCAGTGGTCCCCAACCTTTTTATCACCAGGGACCAGTTTCATGTAGGACAGTTTGTCCATAGACAAAGGACAGGAGGGGGCGATCTGACAGGAGGCAGAGCTCAGGTGGTGATGTGAGGGATGGGGAGCAGCTGTAAATGCAGATGAAGTTTCGCTCACTCACGGCTCACCTCCTGCTGTTCAGCCTGGTACCTAACAGATCATGGACTGGTACCAGTCCATAGCCCAAGGGTTGGGGACCACAGTGTTAGATGATCAGTAAATATTGAATGAATGAAAGCCAGATCCCTGGGGTGGAAACAACTCTAAACACAGTGTTTCATTTGGGGAGTCGTTGAGTGGGGAAAGCCTCCACCTCTCCTGGCATTCACTCCCAGAAACCCCTGGATCTGACATATGCAGAGGGCTAGTCCTGCCACCAGACAGCCAGCTTAGGAAGTTGGCCCGCCAGCCCCTACATTCCATTCTCCCCTCCCTTTCCCTCTTCCTTTCTGTCGTCAGTTCCTTGCTGAGCTCTCTGCCAGGAGTGATCATTGGCAAATGCCCAATGAGGCATCACTCACGAAGGAGGGTGAGCAGTCCCTCTGGCCCCATGTTTTCATCTCTGTCATGGGACATTGTCTTTTGGGGAAAGTTCTACAGATAATATGCCTGGAATGTGGTTGATGCTCAACAAATGGTACCCAACATTATTCTCATCATTAATATAAAACCCTCTTTTGCCAGCTGGTTGCCTCCCCTGGAGCCACTGCCTGTCTGTCTGGAGGTGTCTGTGCTAAGACAGGAAGACATTGTTTCTAGAAATTGAAGAACTGGATTCAAGCCCCCTCCAACCAAGGAGCAGGCAGGTGAAATCTTTCACACCCTTGGGTTGCTGTGTAGACACCAAGCCCCAACACCCCTCGGGAACCCCTGCATGGTGTCAGCAGCTCTGAGATGGCTTTCCAGAGAAGGAGCAGAAGCGGGGATTGTGCAGCAAACTGCGACTGAAGTGGTCAAACCAATTGTGAGAATGAAAAATTGGTAACAATCCCCTGCCCATCCACAGGGGACTAGTTAAATGAAAGATAGTACCGACATACAATGGAATAGGTTTTAAACTGAGGTTATAAATTCAGATTTATTGGCATGGAACACACTGTTGAGTTTTAAGAAAAATGTTCTGGAATGGCACAACCCCATTTTTTTATCTAACTCCCAAGATAGGACCGGATAAGATTGGAGAGGGTTTATCTGAAAGGTGATCACACTGCTTTGAATGGTGGGACTTTGGGTGATTTTTTTTTTTTTTACCTTCTTTAAACTTATCAGTGTCGCCTGAAGTCTGTTCAATGAGAAGGACTATTTGTAGGATCTAAAATTATTTTCAGTGAAAAAGAGGAAACAAATGCCAGCCTATGCCAAGAGGCTCCCTTTGGTGTCTCGTCCGGGGTGGTGGGAGGGTCCTTCCTGGTGCTGGGAAGGCACATTCCCAGCTGTTGTTTGTCGCAGCCTTGCTGTAGGGAGAGGATCAGTGCCCTCCCGGGAGGGCAGCAGAATGGAGCCTTGGCAGGTCCTCCAAGTGCTTCTTGAAGACCAAACATGGACACGGAGCCTGGGCCCAGAAATATCCCCTTGCGCCAGAGACCCTTGGAATTCTGCAGGGTCATCTCAGAGAAGGGAGAGGCTGAGCAGGCTGCTACCAGAACTGTCCTCTCAAGCTCTGACATGGAAAGTGGGGCCCCAGACGGGCTCCTGAGAGCACAGTCCTCCTGAACTGAAGCAGAGACGGGCCGGGGACCCGGACAAGGAGATCTCTGAAGTCAGCCCCGCTTGCAGGGTCTCAGCTTCCACGCCAACTGGAGATTTCCTAATGAATGCAAATTCTCTGGGATCCCAGAAATATGGCGGTCAAGGCTGTTGAAGACAGATTTCTGCAGGTGTACATTTCTGCATTTCTTTCTTTTTTCATACTGCATTGTAGACTTACATCTCAATTTGATTTGATTTGGCACTAAAGTGCCATTTCCATTTTATTATCTTGAAAATATCTAAAAAATCTTTCCTATTTTTCATCCTCCCTTCTTCACTCTCCTTTTCCCCTCCCCTGACACATTCTTCTTTGTCAAGAAGTATTTATTCTTAGTTTTCCAAAAGAAAGAGTCTCTTTATTTTCTGGAATCTTTCAAGGTCAAATAAAGCCTGGTGTCTGGAAAGCCAAGGAGGGTTCCAAGCCCAGCTCAGCCACACCACCTGGCTGCATGCTGAGTGGTGGGTGAGCAGGGGCTGCAGGGGTGGCACAGTGCGGGGCACAAGGAAAGCCTCCACCTCTCCCTGCCCTCGCTGCCTGGACCCCTGCGGCCACCGAGATCTCTCACCCAGAAAATTCCAGTCACCTCCTAACCAGAAAACTAATCTTCCTACTTCCTTGAGGCTGGACCGCATGTTCTAAAATGATACACTGGGAATGACCTGATTGATTTTGCTAGGTCTGATCACAGTATTTTGGTTTTGGTTTTAAAAGTCTTTTTATCTGTCAGAGATTCATTCTGAAATAGTTATGGGTGAAATGCTATGATGTCTGGGACTTACTTTAAAATACACCCACAAAAATCAATAAATACAAAATAAAAGAGGTGAAGAAAGGGATGAAGAAATGAGATCAGCTCCGTGTCAGTAACAGGTGAGCCTGTGTGATGGGTACACAAGAGTTCATCTGTACTCCTCCCTCTAGTTTTATGGATTTGGAAATTTCCATAACAAAAAAGTAAAAACAGTGCACAACCTGGCTGAAGACATCGGTGACTTCCTGCTGCTCTCAAAGTCCAAGCACTTTGGGAGAGTTTGTAGCAAGGTAGGGTGGACACTGCCCAGGCTGTATGTTGCTCATGGGATATTGTTCCCAGTTCCTGGATCCTGATGACACTAAAGTCATTTGGTCATTAACTTAAAATCCCTTATAGACAGTGCAACCGTTTATTGCCTGGACCAATGTGGCCTCTTTATTCTCAGGGAAACCACGGCCATTTTTCTTGCCTTAGTACCTTTTCCAGTGCAGTTCCCACTGCCTGGAGCATCTTTCTCACTGTTGTTCACTTGCTTTTCCTGAGGGCCTGGCTCTAGCATCACCTCCAGGAAGCCCTACCTCACCTCCCCTTCCCTGGGTTGTTCCAATTGCTGTCCTGTTCCTGCTTTGCTGGGAATGTCCATCTCGGCTCATGTCTGGGAGGGTGGGGACCAGGTCATTAGTTCACTGTTGTGTTGTCAGGGCCTGGCACACAGTTGGGACTCTAAACAGTTGTTGCACAAATACCTGAACGGTTGTTCCTATTTCCATTTCAATACGAAGCAGACCTATTCTCACCACCCAATCTCCTTGCCTGCCTTGGGAGTAAAGGCTTATTAGCTGTTCAAGAGCAGCTTTAAGCCCACTGTCTGATCTTAGGAAGCGGCCACTTGCTCTAGCCGGATCCCAAGAGCCTTAGATATCCAGAACATAAACCCTCCCTTCCAGGGAGCTGCCCCCTCATCTTTTGATAGTTTGCCTGAGGGCCTGGAAAGGCTGCAGCTGCAGAAGCTGGCTGCCCTCGGCACCTCTGAGCACCTGTCTGCACCTATGTGGGCATGAGACTCACCTGGGAGACTTGGGCCTCCCTGGACAAACCAATCAGTCTCTGGGCCAGGGCTCAGGCAGGGGTGGTGGTCAAGGCTCCGCAAGTGTTTCCAATGTGCACCCGGGCCTGGGAGTCATCTACTTGGGTCAGACCCAGCCCTGTGGGGCTGGGTCAAGGGCTGCAAAACACCTGCTATCTGCTGAGGGTATTTAAGGCTGAGGAAGGGTCTGGAGGCTGTGGCTCCCTGCCAGGTGAGTGGGGTTTGGGTGGTGGCTTGTCCCAGTGTGGGTGGGTGCTGGAGCTCTGGGAGTGGTTCTCTGAGTCTGTCTAGGTACTGATTGACCGGACATCTTGCTATTGCTAAGGTACTGAGCCAGGCAGCTGTTGGGGGGTCCCGGAGAGGCTGCTATGGCCTTGCTGTCAACAATGGAGGTGACTTTCAAGGCCCTCCCCCAAGTCAGGCCGCCTGCCTTGGGCGGCAGCTCTGAAAAAGCTTGGGCTGCTGTCTCTCCTTGTAGAAATCAGCCTCGGTTTACAGACACCGTGCCAGGTGGCCCTTGGCTTGCTTTCAGGGTAAGGAGGAAATGGCAGTTGGGGGCTGTCCATTTGCTCTGTTGAGCCCAGACTGGGCTCACAGGGTGGCTGGAGCCAGTCTGCACAGCAGGCTGTGGATCCTATACTTGTGCAATTTCTTCCTTGACTTGTGTACTTTCTTCCTGAAATATCCCTTGGGACGTTGTCACCTGTGGCGATTGATCACCTGACTTAGCCTTGGAGGGTGACACCTGGGTAGAGGGCCTGGTCTCCTGTGGGACACCTGCCTCTCCTCTGGCCTTGCCGTGTTTCCCAGCATGGAACCTGGTGTCTGGAACTCACAGGAGCCTCTTGTCCATGTTGAAGTCCCTCAGGGAGCTAAAGAGTGGCGAGGTGGAAGCCTGTTCCTGGGCCCTTTCCCCTCCAGTCCCTGGGCACCCCACTCCTTATGCACCCCCAGCTTGTGGACCGACGCACCCTGGGGCATGGGGCAGTAGTCACTGGGACCCCTGAAGCTCTCCTTCCTGGAAACTAAGCCTCACTCACTCTAATCTGATATGTGGTTTTAGCTTAAAACAAATCCTACTTTGAAGATGTAGCTGTGAGTGATGTGGATCTGAACACCCCAACATCAAACGATGTCCAGGATGCATGTCACAAAACGGCATGTTTGACATCCCCTCCTGTGACAAGCATCTCAGTGCATGCGCAGCCCAGCTGGGCACATACAGAGGGTGGTGTGAGCTTCTAAAGGTTAACTTGGAGGAGGAGGGGGGTGATTGAGAGTTAACGCTCAATATATTTCTGAAGTATTTCCATATTTTTTAAGGCCTAAGTATGTGTGACTTTGAAATCTGAAAAATGCTATTTTGTAGAAGCCAACTCTTGGATGATGAGACATGTCTTAATTTAAAACGGTTCTCAGTTCATGAAAGATGCTCACAGTGAAAGCTCGGCAAGATCTAGAAAAGTATAGAAAAAATAAAAATGACCTGAAATGCCCCAACTGGAGAAAGTGACTTAGTACCATTAATAAGACTTGGAGGTCCCCAGTGTCCCCTTACCCAAAAGGATTGAAAGAGCAAGAGCAGGTTGGGAGCCTAGGTGACCTTAAGTGGGGCAGGGTCCCTAGGCTAGGCCTCTGCCACCTGGCATCCAGGGCAGGGGACCCCCAGCATATGGGGGGCAGCAGAGCTGGCTGCCCTTTATCCCAAGGGATAAATAAAGCCTCTGGGTAGGTGACGTTTGCCTGTGTCACCCATTTGGCCTTCTCTGGATCTCCAACTTGGAGAACCAACGAAGAAAGGTACTGACTTGGATTTTGTGCATAACTCAAGCCTCATGCTCAACACTTTCATACCACTGGTAAGGAGTGACGGGCAGCCAGCTCTCCCAGACGCTGCCAACAGCAAGGCGAGGGAAGGAAGCACGTCTGAGCTGTGACTAGAGGAGCTCGTGAAAGCAAGAAGGATCTGCTTTGCAGCTGGCTTTGCACAGTGTCCCCACATGAAGGGATTTGGCTAAATCTGTGGCTTTCAAACTGCTCCCTAAAATGCCTCTGGGAGAGGGAACCCTGTCTGATCTGAAGTTGAGCTTTCTATGCTTAGGCCACCTTATGGGATATTTGGTTTGAAGGGAGGGGGCAAACACCTGAACCCCTGGTCCGCTTCCAAGGTTTCTTGGAGCTGTGCCTTTTGGGGTGTGGCAGAGGATGAGTGGTTCCCTGGGCAGTGGTCCTAGAGCTGGGTGCCGCCTTAGGTCTCCCCAGAAGCCAGGGGCATTTCAGCCCCTCGTACCACACTGGCCTCTTACTTTGAGACAATTTCTTTTTTTTTTTTTTTTTTTTTTTTTTTGAGACAGAGTCTCGCTTTGTTGTCCAGGCTAGAGTGAGTGCCGTGGCGTCAGCCTAGCTCACAGCAACCTCAAACTCCTGGGCTCGAGTGATCCTCCTGCCTCAGCCTCCCGAGTAGCTGGGACTACAGGCATGCGCCACCATGCCCAGCTAATTTTTTATATATATATATCAGTTGGCCAATTAATTTCTTTCTATTTATAGTAGAGACGGGGTCTCGCTCTTGCTCAGGCTGGTTTCAAACTCCTGACCTTGAGCAATCCGCCCGTCTCGGCCTCCCAAGAGCTAGGATTACAGGCGTGAGCCACAGCGCCCGGCCGAGACAATTTCTTTAACTGTGATGGTCGTGCCATTGACAATGGGTGCAAGGCAGCTCATAGCAGGGATTGCAGAAGTGGCCTCCATTGTTTCCATTGTGTAAAACGGGCTTTCCTATTTTTCAATGTCTCACCCTGTGTGTTAAGCGGCCCCCATGGTGGTGACCTTGGGCATTCCTGATGAGACTTTGTTAGAGTATTGCCTGGATCTTGTAGCAGTCAGATCTGGGCTGATGCCCTGCCTCTGATACTTAGCAGCTGTGAGATGTCTGAGATGGTTCCTCCACCTGCAAAAAGGGGATGTCTGTACCTTGGCAGTAAATGGTGCCTCATTTAATCCTAAATGCCCAGTATTCCTGGCAAATTATAAGTTTTGGCCATTGCTCCCTAAAACAGGCCCATGATTCTAGGCTACTCCAGATTTATAAAATGCTGTATGTCTCAACTCTTGGAGACCTAGGAGCTAACTCTCCCTTTAAACTCAAGCCTCTGGTTCCAATGGATGCTTTTGACATGGGTTATTACAGCAACTAGAAAAGTAGTTTGAGATGATGTTTGAAAGGATACTATGGACAATAGCAACGATTTAGTGATAAAAAGAAGCTCTTCTCTTTATAAGGCAGAATTTGAGATTACTTAAAAGCAGATGAAAGGATCATACACTGTTGTTTTCTGGCCTGACCTCCCAGCACTGGGATTGTCTTGTAACACACTTCTTTCCCTGCCCAGATGTGCTGGGTTCTGATGTGTTGCTGAGAGTAAAGCTACCTCCGGCTTGAAGCTTTACTGGACTAATCTAAAGCCTGAGATTGTCTTAAACCAACTTCTGTGCATAGAAGTGCTCCTTCTGGTAAATAGGCAGCCAGTGAAGGAGTCTGGATGTCACCAAGGTCCCTTTGTGTGCATCAAGTGGGGGAGGTGGCCCACAGGACTAACAGAATAGTTGAGAGCTTTGTTAATGTTCAAACCATGCATCACTCTCTACCGTGCCACCTCTGAGATCGGGGAGGGGAACTGGTCAATTCCAGGAAGTAATTTGCATTTCCCAATCTCACATTTGCAGACTAGGAGTAGGCTACTCTTGCCCAAACTCTGGAGACCACCAAGGCTTTAAAGCAGGTAGAGACACCGTGATGAAGTCCAGAGAGATCATGTGGGCTGTTGGTTTGTCTCTGCCCCAGCAGCTAACATGCTTTCCTGCCACTCCTGTCTTGCTGTGGCTGACTGGTTGCTACTGTTAGTGGTGTCTCTGACACTATCATGCTGCTGTTCTGTCTCAAAGTTCCTTCTTTTTCCTGCTGGTTCTTCATTCTTCTGGGCCTTAACATGAGCCTTACCAAGACTCAATCCTTTTTCTGATCTTTCTCTTATGATGTCAGTCTTGGCTTTAAATTCACTTCTGGAATTCTGCAAGTTGTCTACACCTTCCCTTCCAAATTCATAGGTACCAAAATTATTTCAGCTATTATCTACTCAAGACTAGTCTATTGGCCTTCTTTATCTAGTTTTCTTTCTTTTTTTTTTTTTTTTTTTTTTTTTTTTTGAGACAGAGTCTCGCTTTGTTGTCCAGGCTAGAGTGAGTGCCGTGGCGTCAGCCTAGCTCACAGCAACCTCACACTCCTGGGCTCCAGCGATCCTTCTGCCTCAGCCTCCCGAGTAGCTGGGACTACAGGCATGCGCCACCATGCCCGGCTAATTTTTTATATACATATCTGTTGGCCAATTAATTTATTTCTATTTATAGTAGAGACGGGGTCTCGCTCTTGCTCAGGCTGGTTTTGAACTCCTGACCTTGAGCAATCCGCCCACCTCGGCCTCCCAGAGAGCTAGGATTACAGGCGTGAGCCACCGCGCCCGGCCTGTTTTCTTTTTTTTTGAGACAGGGTCTTGCTCTGCTCCCCAGGCTAGAATGCAGTGGCATGATCATAGTTCACTGCAACCTCAAACACGTAGGCTCAAGTGATCCTCCCATCTTAGCCTCCAGAGTAGCTGAGACTACAAGTGTGTGCCACCACACCTGGCTAACTTTTTAATTTTTTTGTAGAGACTTGCCCTCAGTATGTTGCCCCATTCAAGATCAGTTCAAGCTGGTCTTGAACTCCTGGCCTCAGGTGATCCTCCAGCTTTGGCCTCCCAAAGTGCTGGGATTATAGGCTTGATACACTGTGCCTGGCCTAGTTTTCTCTTTTTTATAATGTGCTCTAGACCATCTTGCATGCTCAGAAACAGAGGGATGTTCATTGCACACCTATAAGAAACATTCCCTACTGCCTTGTAGAAAGTTCAAACTCAACCTGATTAGAATATTCTCCTTTGATTGTGGGCCAACTCCCTTTGCCACCTTATCACCCACCAACCTCCTTCAATAAATATTTGATCACCTACTGTATGCCATGCATTGTGATGGAGCTGAGCACTCATACCTGTAACTCATGGTCCCATTGTCATTGGGAGTAGGGCGAGGAAGATGGGCAAACAAGAAAATATCAGGTACTGTGGTACAGCTGAGAAGAAAATGAAACTGATTGGGAAGATACTGAGACTCTTAGAGAGGGAAGGCTTTCAGAGGTGGTGGTTGAGTGGAGACTGAATGAGTAGGAGCCACCTATGCAGAGACCCTGGGAGAAACAGCTTGTCCAAAGGCCTCAAGTAGGAATGAGCTTGAACTATTTGACAACAAGGCCAAGGGTCTAGAGCATGATGACCAAGGAAAGAGTTGTTAGAGATAAGGTGGGCTGAGGCCAGCTTACAAAGGCAGTGTAGGGAATCTGAATTTTCTTCTAAGCTGAGTGGGTAGCCAGGAGAGAGTTTGTTTTATCTTGTTTGTAAAGATAGTCTTGCTATGTTGCCTAGTCTGGTCTTGAATCCCTGGGCTCAAGTGATCCTTCCAAGTCACTGGGACTACAGGTGCATGCTACTGTTCCTGTGAGGAGAGTTTGTAAGCAGGGGAGTTATGTGATCAGATATTTTTCCTTTAAAAATCACCTGGCCTCTGCAGAGAACAGTTTGGAGTGAGGCAATGGGAAAAACAGGAAGCAGCTGTGGTAGCGTCAGCAAAAGATAAAGGTGGCCCAGACTGGGTGAGGGCAGCCTACCAAAGGATTTGAGTGAGTCTTGCTCGAGACTGTTCTGACCCGAAGTGCTGGTGTTGTCTCATGTCTGGGTTCTTCACCACTGCACGCAGATGCCCTGTACAGAACTCCTTGGACACTGCCATGCGAAAGGCTTGTATGCATGACTGCTGGCCTAACTAGTCCTTGAAGGCCCAGTCCAAGCCAAATGGCCTTTAAAATGTTCCTTTGGCTGGGTGCAGTAGCTCATGCCTGTAATCCTAGCACCCTGGGAGGCTGAGGCAGGAAGGTTGTTTGAGGTCAGGAGTTCAAGACCAGCCTGAGCAAGAGCAAGACCCTGTCTCTACTATAAATAGAAAAAATTAGCTGAGTAACTAGAAATAAAAAATTAGCCAAGCGTGGTGGTGCATACTTGCAGTCCGACCTACTCAGGAGGCTGAGGCAGAAGGATTGCTTGAGCCCAGGAGTTTGAGGTTGCTGTGAGCTAGGCTGACACCATGGCACTCTAGCCTGAGTGACAGTGCAAGACCTTGTCTAAAAAATAAGTTTCCTTTACTTCTACGCACAGGGCTAGTTCCCTTGGCACTCCTACAGTGCTCTTGGCCTGCTGAGCTGGTGTGGTGATTGATGCCTGTGGAAGCTGACTTCCTGGGTCTACTCTCGGCCCCACTGTGAGCCCTTTAAAGGCTTAGAGCCCGAAGATGCCTTTAACATAGTAACCCACATGATGGGCACTGAAAATATCTTTGTAAATGTCTAATTTGCAGGTAATTTACTTCCTCCAGTCAACATGCCTACCTTAGATGTTCCGGAAGAGAGGCTGAGAAAATTCAAATACCGAGGCAAAGATGCATCTGTGAGTATGAAGCTGCTGCCTCGCTCTGTCAGGGACCAGTGCTGTGTGCACTTGCTTGAAATGCATCAAAAATAGGGTGGAGGGGGGGTGGGGGAGTGGGGTGATAAAACAAATATAGCAGAACATTCCTTTAGGTAGGTGCATGGGTGTTCACTGAATCATTGTCTCAACTTTTCTGCATGTTTGATACTTTTGCCATAAAACATTAAGGGTGGGGAGAACAAAAACACGTGGACTTAAGAGCCACACAATTGTGGACTCAAAGTTTCAGTGGGATCTTGCAGCTACTTAATCTCAAAGCTCCAGTTTCTTCATCTATAAAACAAAGCTCTCATCCTCCAAGGGGCTGGCCTGCAGCCCCACGGCCCAGGTACATAGATGCTTAACTGCAGCTGCTCACATAAAGGAGCCTTGCCAAGGAGCTAAAATATCAGCACACAGATATGGCCAACAAGCGTGCCTTGCAGAAAGAGGACTTGGATCTGAGAAGCTGGGATGAGCACAGAGCTGGGAACAGGGAGTCTGTCCTGTATGTAGATTCTAAATATCATTCAGTTTCTCTGGTTGCATAATTTTCTGGCTCTAGCTCTGTGCCCTATATCTATGCACCTTGATGGACCTAGCATATAAGGTTGGCTATACCTTGGGAATCTACGGCAGTTTAGGATGAAAGAAGCACATAGTCACAGTAGCCTGGCTGGGACATCATCAAGAGCCAGATCACTCTTACCTATTCCAACAGGTGTGGCTGTCTGGCTTCCAAGACCACCACAGACTAAAGGAAACCAATTAGAACAAAGGAATTGAACCCTCTATGTGGACAGTAGCAAGCCAGGGACATCAGATAAGAAGGGAGAAACCAAAGGTATAAAACTCACCAAGGGGCCTGGCGCTGTGGCTCACGCCTGTAATCCTAGCTCTTGGGAGGCGGAAGCGGGCGGATTGCTCAAGGTCAGGAGTTCAAAACCAGCCTGAGCAAGAGCGAGACCCCGTCTCTACTATAAATAGAAATAAATTAATTGGCCAACTGATATATATATAAAAAATTAGCCGGGCATGGTGGCGCATGCCTGTAGTCCCAGCTACCCGGGAGGCTGAGGCAGAAGGATCACTCGAGCCCAGGAGTTTGAGGTTGCTGTGAGCTAGGCTGATGCCACGGCACTCACTCTAGCCTGGGCAACAAAGCGAGACTCTGTCTCAAAAAAAAAAAAAAAAAAAAAAAAAAACTCACCAAGGGAAGGGCTGGCTTAGAGTTGGGCAGCCATACAACTGGTCAGCAGGCCTTGAAGGTCCCTACACTGCCATATAACACCATCATGACCCTTTTTTCAAGCAAGAAATAGCTTGTATAAGGAACCAGAAGTATCTAATCATGATTTCCTTCTAATTACTACTAAAAAGTCTTCAACTTAAACTCATCTATCCAGAAAATTTAGGTTTTTTTCTCTAGGATTCTCAATACTATAAAGTCTACAGGGCTGGGCGTGGTGGCTCATGCCTATAATCCTAGCACTCTGGGAGACCAAGGCAGGAGGATCACTTGATGCTAGGAGTTCGAGACCAGTCTGGACAACATAGTAAGACACTGTCTCTAAAAAAAACAAAAAACAAAAAACAAAACAAAACAAACAAACAAAAAAACCAGGCTGGGTAGCACATGCCTGCTGTGGTCCAGCTACTCAGGAGGCTGAGGCAGGAGGATCACTTGAGCCTAGGAGTTGGAGGCTTCTGAAGCAAGATTTGTTAGGAAAAAAACAAAGAGTTGGAGGCTGCAGTGAGCTATGATGACACTAGTGTACTCTAGCCTGGGCAACATAGTAAGATCCCATCTCTAAAAGTCTGAGTTGTCAACTGAGAGATAAAGAGAGTTTTTTAAAAAAAATTTTTAAATCTCCCTCAGCCTGTTCTCCTAGTAAAATTTGGGGATCAATGCTTAAATGACCTACGGACTGATTCCACTAACAGTGGCAATGGTCAGGGCATTGGTGGTCCTTCAGTGGTCCCCAGCGCCACCTGTCTAGCCACCACTGTAAGGCCCAGGCCCATCTAGTAAACAGCGTACTCTCGGAGGGCTGATCAGCATCCATGGAGATGAGCTCAGACTCAGGGCGACAGGATGCTTTGCTAAGATGTCCTTACAGCCGAGAATCCTGGCCCATCAAGGTTGCGCCTGGCTTTCCTTTACTTTGGGAGGAAGATTGAATCAGTTTCTAGATGTGGTGCAGTCACAGCAGAGGAGGTAAGCAGAGCTGAGCTGACTGTGATCTGAACCTTTCCAGACTATCGCATCTGTAAAAATGAAACCAGATGCTTTGAAGCACATTCAAAAGACTAAACGTGGTGGCATCCCAGCTCCTGGCTCTAAATGCTCCAATTCTTTCTTTTCCTCTTTAGATGAGGCGGCAGCAGCGGATGGCGGTCAGCCTCGAGCTCCGGAAGGCCAGGAAAGATGAGCAGACTTTAAAGAGAAGAAATATCATCAATTCCTGCCCTTACCCACCTTCTGAAAAACCAGCCAAAGGGATGCCGGTCAGTATGTAATGTTTAGAGCAGTTGTGTGCAAAATACATCCCTAGCAGGTTTCTCTGCCTTGAAGATGTTTAATAGACTCAGAACTTGCAAACTCTGATTTTGGGTCTTTAAATAGAAAAGGGAAGAGACGATCGTTCTTGCTAAACTGCCTTCATCAAAAGGCCAAGGGTCCTTACACTTGTGGTCATGAGTCAGTGGGATCTGTGCTCTAAGCAGGGGATGGAGAAGGTGCTACTTCTAATTGACAAATCGCCTGCTACCTCTAGGCCTGGGAACTCAGGAAATGAAGGTTTATGGTGGTGGTTTCTCAGTAGAGGCATCTAGCCCCTGGCCATGTGAAGTCTTTCCTAAGACTTCAAAGTGTCCCCTGTCTTCCCCTCTCCATATATCCCAGCCCTACTAAGTGCAAATCCTAGGTTGACTTCAAGGCCAATCCTGTCTCTATGAATCCTGCATGCCCTGACCAGGAAGTTTTCCTTCTTAGAACTTCAGCGATGTTGTATCTACATGTCTTTTAGAATACAGTGCTGTGTATGTCTTACCTTAACTATCCACGTTCATCCTTTCCACACATTAAACAGTCTCTGGCAAACGCTAGTCTTCTTTCTGTCTCTCTGGATTAATCTATCCTAGATATTTTATACAAATGGAATCATACACTATGTGACCTTTTATGTCTAGCTTCATTCACTCAGCCTGATGTCTTCAAGTTTCAACCATGTGGTAGCATGTATCTGTACTTCAATTCTGTCCAGCTGAATAATATTCCATTGTTTGGACAGACCACATTTTGTTGTCTAGTCACTAGATGGTGGATGTTTAGGTTGTTTCCACTTTTTGGCTGCTATGATTAATGCTGTTAACATTTGTATACAAGTTTTTGTGAGGACATGTTTTCAGTTCCATTGGGTCTACAACTAGGAGTAGAATTGCTGGGTTATATGCTAATTTTCTGTAACTCTTTGTAGTGGGCTGAAAAATGGCCCCCTAAATGTCTCTTAACCCTTCACACTCACTTGCTTTTTTCTTGATTCCTTTATTCTACTTGGGATTTAATTTTTTAAATACCCCAGATTTTACAAAGCGTGGCAGTAGAATAAAAAATAAATAAGTAAATAAAAAACTGGAGTTTCTTTTCATACAAACTTATTTATTTGGATTTTTTTATATTTCAAATTGATACATTCAAAGAGTAATTTTAATCTCTATTATTTTTCATGGTGTGATATTTTTTGAAACATTCACCCACATGAAGACCTAGTTTACATTCACATGTTTCGTAAATATAAATTGTCTCTCTTCTTCCTCCTTTGATTTTTCTGCTAGAACAAACAACACAATCTGTGTTTTCTGTTAGGGTGAGGTGTCATTATATGGAGCTTTCCATCTAAATGTTGCTGTAAGTTAATGGATAATAATCTACCCCTGGAAGTTAGTATACCATCTCTGCATTTATATTTTACTTGTCCTTTCATGCTAATGAAAACAAGAAAAGATACTGGAAAAATGGACAAAAATCCCCCTTTCCCCCGAGGTGAAACTACGTGTCGAGTGTGGCTCAACATACGAGCTGCTACCGGTGCTAACCATGTCAAGTCACACTCGACATCCAAGTACAAAGGGTTAATCCCCAGAACCAGGCCAGGTGCAGTGGCTCACGCCTGTAATCCTAGCACTCTGGGAGGCCGAGGCAGATGGATCGCTCAAGGTCAGGAATTCGAAACCAGCCTGAGCAAGAACGAGACCCCATCTCTACTATAAAATTTATTTTATTTTTTATTTTTTTTTGAGACAGAGTCTTGCTTTGTTGCCCAGGCTAGAGTGAGTGCCGTGGCGTCAGCCTAGCTCACATCAACCTCAAACTCCTGGGCTCAAGCAATCCCTCTGCCTCAGCCTCCTGAGTAGCTGGGACTACAGGCATGCGCCACCATGCCTGGCTAATTTTTCCTACATATATTAGTTGGCCAATTAATTTCTTTCTATTTATAGTAGAGACAGGGTCTCGCTCTTGCTCAGGCTGGTTTCGAACTCCTGACCTCGAACAATTTGCCCGTCTCAGCCTCCCAGAGTGCTAGGATTACAGGCGTGAGCCACCTTGCCCAGCCACTACTATAAAATTAATTGGCCAACTAAAAATATATAGGAAAAATTAGCTGGGCATGGTGGCACATGCCTGTAGTCCCAGCTACTCGGGAGGCTGAGGCAGAAGGATCGCTTGAGCCCAGAAATATGAAGTTGCTGTGAGCTAAGCTGACGCCACGGCACTCTAATCTGGGCAATAGAGTGAGACTCTGTCTCAAAAAAAAGAAAAAGAAAGAAAGAAAGAAACACGGAACCTGTGAATGTTACCTTATGATCAAGGAGACTTTTGAAGATGTGATTAAGTTAAGGATTTTGAGATGGGGAGGTTATCTTGGGTTAGCTGGATGGGCCTGACATGATCACAATGGTTCTTATAGGAAGGATGATGGAGGGATCAGAGAAGAAAGTGACGTGAAAGCAGAAGTTAGCATGATTAGCGTGATGTGCTTTGAAGATGGAGAAAGGGCCAGAAGCCAAGAAATATAGGTGACCCACTAGAAGCTGAAAAGGGCAAGAAAGTGATTCTCCTCTCAGATCCTATATAGCAACCAACTCTGTTAACACCTTGACTTTAGCCCAGTGAAACTGATTATGAACTCCTGACCCTCTGAAGGGTAAGAGAATAAGGTTTTTTGTTTGTTTTTGAGACAGGGTCTTGTTCTGTTGCCCGGGCTGGAGTGCAGTGGTGTCGTACCTCACTGCAGCCTTAAACTCCTGGGCTCAGGCGATCCTCCTGCCTCAGCCTCCTGAATAACTGGGACCACAGGTCTGCACCACCATGCCTGGCTAATTTTTTCTATTTTCAGTTGAGAATTTTTGTACCTGTAGTTAATAAGGAATATTGGTGCATACTTTTCTTATAATGTCTTTGGTTTGGTATCAAGGTAATACTGGCTTCAAAGAATGAATTGGAAAATTTCTTCCTCCTCTGTTTTGGAAGAGTTTGTGGAAGATTAGTGTTAATTTTTTTTTTTAATGTTTGAAAAACTCACCATTGAAGCCATCAGGGCCTAGATATCTCTTTGTAGGATGTTTTTGATTAATAATTAAATCTCTTGTTATAGGTCTACTCATATTTGTTTCTTCCTGAGTCACTTTTGGTGGTTGTGCATTTCTAGGAATTTTTCTATTTCATCTAGACCAGGGGTCCTCAAACTTTTTAAACAGGAGGCCAGTTTACTGTCCTTCAGACTGTTGGAGGGCCACACTATAGTTTAAAAAAAACTATGAACAATTTTCTATGCACACTGCACATATCTTATTTTGAAGTAAAAAAAACGAACGGGCAAAAGCACCCACATGTGGCCCGTGGGCCGTAGTTTGAGGACGCCTGATCTAGACCATGTAATTTGTATTTGTTGCATGCATTTGTTCACATTTCCTCTATCTTTTTTGTCTCACTCCATTGCCCTGAGTAGAGTGCCATGGCATCAGCCTAACTCACAGCAACCTCAAACTACTGGGCTCAAGGGATCCTCTTGGCTCAGCCTCCAGAGTAGCTGGGATTATAGGTGTGCGCCACAACACCCAGCTAATTCTTCTATTTTTTAGTAGAGGTGGGGTCTCACTCTTGCTCAGGCTGGTATCAAACTTCTGAGCTCAAGCAATCCTCTTGCCTTGGCCTCCCAGAGTGCTAGGGTTACAGGAGTGAGCCCCTGGGCCTAGCCCTGTCTGGTGATCTTTTTATGCAGATTTTTGTTTCACTTTTTTTCCCTTTATTTTTCCATTCTGTTTCTAGCCTTTATTATTTTTTTTTCTTATGCTTGCTTTGGGCTTAATTTGCCCTTTTTCTAGTTTTGAAAGGTGTAAATTTAGGTTATGCTTTGAAATCTATTTTTTATAACGTACATGTTTACAGCTATACATTTTCTGCTAAGCCCTGCATTAGCTGCATCCCATTAATTTTGGTATGTTGTGTTTTGGAAGAGTTTCATTCATTATAAAGTATTTTCTAATTTCCCTTGTGATTTATTCTTTGACCCATTGACCATCTAGGAGTGTGGTGTTTAATTTCTTCATGTTTGTGAATTTCCCAAATTGTCTTCTGCTGTTGGTTTCTAATTTCATTCCATTGCAGTTGGAGAACATATTTTTCATAATTTTAGTCCTCTTACATTTATATATGTTTTATGGGCCACAGACACTAGGAGAATATTCCATGTGTTCTTGAAAAGAATGTGTATTCTTCTGTTGTTTGATGTAGATGTCTATTTAGTCTGGTTGATGTGTAGTGTTGTTCAAGTCTTATTTCCTTTTTGATATTCTGTCTAGTTCTGTTCATTATTGAGTGTGGGGTTTGAGGTCTCCACCCATTACTGTTGAATTCTCTATTTAATTCTATCAGTTTTTGCTACATGTGTTTTGAGGTTCTGTTAGGTGCATACATATTTATAACTGCTGTATATTTTTGATGGATGGATTAACTTGTTTGTTGTTATAAATGTCCTTTATCTCTAGTAACAGCTTTTGTCTTAATGCTTATTTTTCTAATATTAGTATACCTACTCCAGCTCTATTTTGGTTACTATTTGCATGGCATTTTGTTTTCAATCATTTTACTTGCAAACTATTTGTGTTTTTGAATCTGAAGTATATCTCTTGTGGATAGCTCATAGTTGTATCATTTTTTAAGCCTATTCTATCAATCTCTCCCTTTTATTGGTACTATTTAAGCCATTTACATTTAATGTAATTACTGATAGTTTATGTCTGCCATTTTGCTATTTGTTTTAGATATGTTTTCTAGTATTTCTTTCCCTCTATTTCTTTATTTATGCTAAATGGATATTTTCTAGTTTAATATTTTAATCTCCTTGTTATGTTTTTTACCACTTAAAGTTTTTTCTTAGTATTTGCTCTGGGGACAATTAACATATCTTATAGCAATCTAGTTTGAAGTACTACCAACTAAATTTTAATAGTGTACAAAACTTTGCTCCTATAAAGCTTTATTCTTCCCCCTTTTATTCTTGTTGCTCTAAAAGTTACAGCTTTGTGTGATCCTCTTCATAGATTTATAATTATTGCTTTATGCAGTTGTCTTTTAAATCAGGATAAAGAATTACAATTTAAAAAACATTTATACTGTCTTTTATATTTACCTATATAGTTACCATCACTGGTGGTCTTTATTTCTTTATGGATTTGAGTAATTGTCTACTTTCTAGTACTTGAAGGACTCCCTTTACTATATCTTGTAGAGTAGGTTTGCTAATGATGGATTCTCTTAGTTTATCTGGGAATGTCTTAATATCTCCTTCATTTTATCATGATAAGTTACTAGATGTAAAATTCTTGGTTGACAGTCTTTTCTTCCCCCAAGGATTTTTAATAGTTCCCCCCCCCTTTTTCATGATTTTAAGTATAGCATCCCACTGCTTTTTGACCTTGATGCTTTCTGATGAAAATAAGCTATTAATTTTATTGAAGCTTTGTCTGCTTCCTTTTTGCTGGTTTCAATGTTTTTGATTCTATGTTTTTGGCTTTCAACAGTTTATGATGCGTCTATGTATGGATTTCTTGGGATTTATCCTATTTGAAATTCATAGAGCTTCTCAGATGTATAGATTAATTCTTCCATTAAATTTGGGGATTTTGGGGGGCCATTATTCAAATATACTTTCTGCCCCTTTTTCCTTCTCCTTTCTTTCCTATGCATATGTTGATATGCTTAATGGTGTCCTACAAATCTCTAAAGATCTGTTAATTTTCATCTGTACTATTTTTTTTCTCATCATCTTCCTCAGACTGGATAAGGTCAATTGGACCAATCTTCAACTTCACTGATTCTTCATTCTGTCTGCTCAAATCTGCTGTCCAGCCCCTTTAGTGAATCGTTCATTTCAGTTATTATAATCTCCAATTCCAGAATTTCTATCTGGCTCCTTTTAATTTCTATCTTTTCATCAATAGTCTTCATTTGGTGAGACATTGTTCTGATACTTTCCTTTAGTTCTTTAGTCATGATTTCCTATAGTTCTTTGAACATATTTAAAGTCTTTGTCTAGTAAGTCCAACATGTGGGCCTCAGAGGCCATTTCTAATGATTCCTTTTTTCTTATGTATATATGTGTATGTCATACTTATTTCTTTACATATCTCATAATTTCTTCATTGAAAACTAGTCATTTAAAATAATATAATGTGACAACTCTGGATATCATATTCCCCCTGGCCCCTGAGTTTGTTGTTGCTGGGTGGTGGCATTTGTTTAGTGATTTCTGAACTAATTCTGTAAAATCTTTATTTTTTTTTGTCATGTGGCCACTAAGTCTCTGCACAGTTTGCATTGGTGGTAAGCTAATGATTGGACAGAGATTTATTTTAACACCTGAAACAAAAAGGAATAAAACAGCCAATTTTTGCCAAGAAGCTTTATGTGTACGTCGGGGCATGCCTTCAACACTTAGCCAGGCAGTTGGCTTTAGTTTCTGTTTGCACAGAGCCTCAAGGTCAGGCAGAGGTAAGAGCTCAGGGTTTTCTCAGTTTTTTCGAGCATGTGCATGGCCCTATACATGCACATGGCCTATGTCAGAGCTTTCAAAGACCTAATTAACATCTCATTCCCTAGCTTTTCCCGTTAAATTTTTTGGTTTGCCTATTATTTGTCTTAACTGTTATCCAACCTCTCAGGTAGCTGTGATGTTAAATAACTTCCTCTAATTGTTTTCAACAAACATTCTTAGAGAAAAGACTTTTCACATTAAATGAGCTCTGAGTCAAATAACATAGAGAGTCTTACAAGTGGGGTCTTCGTCAACTAGCCAGGTCAACTAATAATTCTCTGGGAATGAAGCTTTAAAGGAGCACCTACTGATTCTTCCTCTTCTAGGCTGCTGGTTCTTCACAATGATTGTGGACTGTTGGTTTTCAAGACCACCATGGAGCTTAAGGGTGGATGGGAATAGGACAAGTCAAAATGCCACAAAACTCTTGCTATTCTTACTGAGATTCAACTGTTTTTCCTGAAACACTTCCTGGATTGACTAAAACAAATTGCTACAAAGCTTTAGTCAATTTCTATAGTTCTGAAAAAGTTAATTCTGACAATTTTTGGCAGTTTTCTCATTGATTTTATACAGGAGAGAATTTTTGGAGGTCCACATTCTGCCATTTTTTCTGATACCCTCAAGCATGTTCTCACGCATGCGATAAAAAAGAGGGGCTGGGGACCCTAGTGATATTAGGAATTATTTCTCCTCTAAGCATAAAGACTGTTCCACAGATCTGTGAGACTTATGGATCCCCAAATGTTCTTCCCTCCCCTAATCTGGAACAGCATGCAGGATGGGGCACTGTGTTCAAGCCAGCCTGTTTTAATCAGATGAAGGACTAGACTAGGTGATGTTTACAGTTCCTTTTGGCAGAGAATCTGACCTGAATGTGTCTCTCCTTGCAGGGAAGCCTCACTCTGGGTGAAATAATCAAAGGTGTGAATAGCTCAGATCCAGCCCTGTGTTTCCAGGCCACCCAGGCAGCCAGGTATCTCCAAACAGACTTCTGCTGTTTACAGTTTCCCTAGCTAGAAATGAGCTCCAATGGCCTATTTGGTTTCTTGGCATTGGCAGAATGCCCATAAAATACAGGAAAAGGCTATTCCATCCAAAAGTGAAACTAAATTGCTATTCTACACTGTCCTTGAAGGCAATTTAAAAGATGCAATGTGTTGTCAGAGATGAATTGCTTAATTTGCATTGGCCTCCACAAGAATTTCAGCTTGTAGCTAATATCTAAGGGGGGAAATATTGCTTTATCAGTGCAAAATGCTATAGGCTGAACTCTGGGATATTAAGTAGCTCTGGTTTGTCTCATCTGGTAGTTAGGAATGCAAAGACCATCTATAAAGAAGGTTCTTAATATATCCCTCACATGATCTTTCCCCTCTTCTCTTTCATTGCATAGGAAAATGCTATCCCGGGAAAGGAACCCCCCTCTAAAATTGGTTGTTGAAGCCGGGCTCATTCCCAGGCTGGTGGAGTTTCTGAAGTCATCACTTTATCCCTGCTTGCAGTTCGAAGCAGCCTGGGCTCTGACCAACATTGCTTCGGGGACTTCAGAGCAGACCCGAGCCGTGGTGGAAGGGGGTGCTATCCGGCCCTTGGTTGAGCTCCTGTCTTCCTCCAGTGTGACTGTGTGTGAACAGGCAGTGTGGGCTCTTGGTAATATAGCTGGTGAGACTCTCCCCAAGGTGGGCTAAGAAACAATGGGCCAGGAGCACAGCGCACTGTGAGAGTTCTTTGGGTAGAATGGTGCACTCGATATTCTGGAAACTCTCCCAGTATAAATATCTAGAAGTGCTGGGAAAGGTACAACACTTATTTCAAAATCCAGAGCCAAGTTCAGAGGCCAAACATTGAAGCTGAAACCAGATGATCCAGGGCATCCTAAAGCTAAGGGCTACCTGGAGACATCTGCCAATACTGGGGTCCTACAGCCTCAGGGCTTTGTGGCTTCAGAAACAAAAGACAATTCTTTGGCTCATGAAGTGTGGGGGTTTATGACAGATATTTATATAACCCAGGGCCCTAAAAGGACTCAAAAGGGAACAAAAGTCTCCTTAGCTTGGGCTAAAAAGTGTTCCCTGAAGACACAAGACCCCCTTCATGGATTTGGGGCTTGATGCTGTATTTCTTGCATGGTCTGAGAAAGCACCAGCTAAAAAGTTAGTGCTATAGGGTTGGAAGCCCCCGGATTCTTGGCTGACATAAATCCTATGGCTCTCTTGGGGAAACTCAGTTGAGACTCTCAGGATTTTGATAAATTAAGATCAGCCAGATAAATATTAGCAATTTCAAGTTCAGAGAAGCAACAACCCGCCATGACTGAGTCAGCAGAAACAAAGCCCTCCAATGACTTCAGATATTGGAATTAGCAGACAGAATATAAAGTAAATGCTTTTAAAAATGCATGCAGAAGGAAAGCACCTATTACAGAGACGTTGTTTCTCATTTTGCTTGGTGCATTAAGGAACAGGCAAGACTGGGTGATACAATGTGACTTATGCCTTGCCTTGATGGTTGAACATGAACTGAGACATCCAGGGTCTAAAGTTGGTCTCTTAGCCAAAGTAGAACATGGCTGACTGCCAGCACCTATTGATCCCCAGGCTTTGTCTTGGGCCACATTGGAAAGTTACTGCTCTGTGCCAAAGTCTTATGGGAAGACAACTTGGTATGCACTAGCCTTTGTCTTCCTGAGAACCATGCTGTGTGAAATGCCACCAGTGTATGGAGTGGGCCACTAGGCTGAGTTGGCTGGCTCCTTCGTGTCCATAGCCTCTTATAGCAATTGCTGCTGTGGTACCTGTGTGTCATGTCAGGACTGCCCACCCAGCAGACACCTTGGAGACCCAGAATCTAGTACGTGGCTATACTATCTACTTGCCAAACCCACGAATGAGTTTCAGTCTCTTGCCCTTTGCACAGACTTTTTTTTTTTTTTTTTTGAGACAGAGTCTCGCTTTGTTGCCTAGGCTAGAGTGAGTGCCCTGGCGTTAGCCTAGCTCACAGCAACCTCAAACTCCTGGGCTCAAGCAATCCTTCTGCCTCAGCCTCCCAAGTAGCTGGGACTACAGGCATGCGCCACCATGCCCGGCTAATTTTTTCTATATATATTAGTTGGCCAATTAATTTCTTTCTATTTATAGTAGAGACGGGTCTCGCTCTTGCTCAGGCTGGTTTCGAACTCCTGACCTTGAGCAATCCGCCTGCCTCAGCCTCCCAGAGAGCTAGGATTACAGGCGTGAGCCACCATGCCCAGCCTGCACAGACTTTTTAAAAAATTAGACACTTCAGATTCTCTTTGTTCTCTTTGAATGTCATGTTCTGATCTATTTGTAGGTGACGGCCCAGAGTTCAGAGACATCGTTATCTCAAGCAATGCCATCCCACATCTGCTGGCCCTGATTTCGTCAACCACACCAGTGAGTATCTTCCAATGAGAAAACCCAGCTAGGTAAACAAATTCTCAAGGTCAAGAAATTGGGAGAAATACTTCCAAATCAATGCTAAGGTCATGTGGCTACTGCCTGGTCCCTGTGACAGCACTTGAAAACAAGGCTGAGGACAGAGTATCATTTTGGGTAAAGATTGACCCACATTTGTCCTTAAGGGCCAGTAGGCACTGATTTTTCTTTGTGGAAGCATTGTAAGAAGTCCATTAAAGTTTTTTACAGCTTACTGTCCTGCACGAGTACATGACAAAGACCTCCACTCAAGGAGTAAAGACAGATTTAAGGGCTTACCAGCTCTGTTCATGGTTGGTAGGGTCTAAGTTTGAGGCTTAGAGTCAAGGTCGATTGATGTGGCAACAATAGAGGACTCTCTAGTTTAGGAATCGGGTTCTAAATTGGCCTCAAAACTGAAGAGAAGCGAAGGGAATATGTGCAAAGCCCTCGAGGTGGGAAAAACCTGACAGGGTACAGCCAGAAGAAGGCAGCCATGACCAAGGGCATTTGCAAGGACAGAGCAGAGTAAGATGGCAAGAAGGGCAAAGGGCTTAGACTCATTCTGGTGACAATGGGAAGCCTTTGGAGGATCTCAAGGCAGGAAGTGGCCTGATCTTTTATAAGGCATCTTCTGGCTGCCTGTTGTAAGAAGGTAGCAGAGGGAGATGGTAAAGCAGGTGGGGCTGGGATGTCACTGAGCTAGACATGTAAGAGAGACAGCAAGAAGGAAAGATGCTCCCAGGTTTTAGGTTAGGTTGTTCAGGTGGCTGTCATCCTAGAGAAAGGGGGAGGATGGAGAGAACAAGGAATCAGAGCTTTAGTTGCAGATGTGGAGGCGAGTTAGAGGCATGATTATAGCAGATGTGCTGTTCTAGACAATGCATGGGCATACACCATCCAGCTGGGTCAGGTCAACTAGAGCAGGGGTCAGCAAACCCAGCCTGGCCACTGCTACAAGGGCAGAGTTGAGTAGTTGCAAGGCTGAAACTGTTTACTTATCTGGCCTGTTATAGGAAAAATTTGCCAACTCCTGATCTAGAGTGGGAGGAGGGCCAGGGACCAAGTCCTGGGGGCTCTAACATTCAGAAGTTAGGCAGAGCCTGCCAAGAAGACTGAGAAGAAACGGCCCATTTGGCAATAGAAAACCAGATTTGGTGTCACAGATATCAGGGAGGGCTTTTTCAAAAGGAAATGGCTGACTACTAAATAAGACTAGGAGGGACAGTAACTTTAGGGCTGAGAAGCAGTGGCTGAGTTTGATGACCTGGAAGGAGCTGATTGCCACCACTAACTACAAAGAAGTAGGGGCAGAAAACAGTGGCTTCAACACTTGGGAAGCTTTATCGTGTCACCAAACTTTTGAATCTAGAGGCAGGTTAGGAAGACACTGGTCCTCGAATAGAAGATCAGAAATATGGTGCTAACATGCCAGTAGAATTATAGATTCGTGGGAAGACCAAGTAACTCCTGCTTGATCTTTTTGTCAATGAAAGATAAATTAGGTCACCCATTGAGTACAGTGGGGGAGGACATTATCAAGCATACAAGGAAACTTCCATCTAACACTTGAATGTGGAATAGAAAGCTCATTCTGTGTCCCTAATACACTTCACTGCCTAGAACAAGTTTCTATTTGAAGCTCAAAAGCTTTGGTTCATGCTGATCAATAATATTGATCAGAGACGGTAAGAGCACGCTGCAGTTTGCGTTTTTTCTCCTTTACACCTCATGCTGGAAGCAATCTCCTTGTTATAGATCACGTTTCTGCGGAACATCACATGGACCTTGTCCAACCTGTGCCGAAACAAGAACCCGTACCCTTGCGAGAAGGCGGTGAAGCAAATGCTGCCCGTCCTCTTCTACCTCCTGCAGCACCAAGACAGCGAAATTCTGTCGGACACCTGCTGGGCCCTGTCCTACCTCACCGATGGCAGCAATGAGCGCATCAGCCAAGTAGTCAACACCGGGGTCCTGCCCAGGCTGGTAGAGCTCATGACCAGCTCAGAACTCAGTGTCTTGGTAAATGTCGTCCTGGGTCCTTCAGGTTAGAGTCTGAGTCACGTGCACTTTAGCAAGTTCTGTTCCCCTGACCCCAGATCTTCTGGAACAAAGCTTGTTATCTGCATTTCCCTTGTCTTTGCACTCTCTATCCAAACATTTGAATCTATTTTGATCTGAAATCCTAGTGGGTCTTGTTTTTCTTAATCTGATAACTAAAAAAATACAGAAAAGCAGCAAGTGCAATTGCCTATCATCCCACCATCCAGGGAACTAGTCTTACATCCTTTCCTTCTAGTGGTCTGTGAATGTAGCCTTTGACAAGTTGGCTTACGGGGGGTGTGTGTGTGTGTGTGTGTGTGTGTGTGTGTGTGTGTGTGTGTTGGGTATGTGCATAGAGCTCATCACATTCAACTTTCTTACCCAAGTATAAAAGAAAATTTTCTCTTGTCCTCTCCGCAGTTTACTCTCTTAGACTACCTCAGATAGAGGCGAAAAGCGAGGAAAACCATTATCAAACACTTTGCTAGATTATTCTACATGTTTCACCTAATAACACACTGCTTTGAAATGTGGGTATATTATATTGAAGATGCCTCCACTCTGCCTCCCTTGGTTTCTATGCCTAATATTGTATGTTGTGCACCCTTAGTGATCATCATCCTGAGATTAGCAGGGTATTTCACAGACATCAGGGTTGGTTTGAGGCTAGAGCTGGGGGGTTGGAAAGAGTGAAGAGAGTAAGAAAAACAGCGATCCAGGGTTCTGGGCCCAGTGAGGCCTCCTAGAGAGGCTGTGATTGGCCTATAGTTCCACTTCCATTCTCATGTGAGTAGCAGGTAGGTAGCCTAATAGACTAGGAACACTCTAGAACTGTTGATGGGCTTCCCTGGGGCTGCCACTACAGTGCGAAGAAACCCAAATAGACCCAGTCAGCCCTCCTAGGACAGGTGTCATTTTGAGCCCAAAGATAGACCCGTCCTGGGGACCTTGAGTTATTATGAAGGGGTTTGCGACTATACCAAGAAATACGATTGGGATCTCATTAGCTCCAATTAAATATGCACCAGAAACTCGGCACTGGTGCAAAATACAAAGTCAGTAGAAATCATCACATGATAAACGCTAATCAATTTAAACACTAATCAATTTAGCATTTCTTCCCAGTTGAAAGCATACAAAAAGGACAACAGTATATCTTGATAATGGTATCCCTTTGACCTCTAGCTTTCTTGAGCCAGAACTATTGGAAGCTGGCACATTAGCTTTAAACTACATAAAAACAGGGAAGGATGCATTGAATTAACAAGGATCATGGACATAATCGTTCCCAGGCTTGCAGAGAACCATTGGCATGGCGCGTCTAAGGTTGGGGAGGGCACAGAATTTGGTGTGATCGTCACCTTCTCCTGGGATAGATTTGCAACACTTAGACTTCTCACCTTGTTCTTCCAGACCCCCTCTCTCCGCACCGTGGGGAACATCGTCACGGGAACAGATCAGCAGACCCAGATGGCCATCGACGCGGGCATGCTGAAGGTGCTACCCCAGCTCCTGAGGCACGCTAGGCCCGCCATCCAGAAGGAGGCGGCCTGGGCCCTGAGCAACGTGGCCGCGGGGCCGCGCCAGCACATCCAGCAGCTGATTGCTCACGACATCCTACCTCCCTTGGTGGCTCTACTGAAAAATGTAAGTGGCACACTTGGCGTCCGTGACAAAAGGCTATTTTCCAATGGCCCTAGATTGAACTCCTGTAGGAATTCAGACATAGGCTAAGAAGCAAATTAATTGAGATCACAACAGAGCTATGAAACATTAGATTCCTAGCTCTGCCTGAGAAAAGGAAGGGGCATTTCATTCCAAAGAACCCACTATAGATTTGGAAGACTCAACAAGCTGTTCAATGAAAAGGTGACTCCCATGGTTCAAACATCCAGACAACTCTTGAGCTAGTAATATTGGCTCATTTCTAAGCAGTGTTCAAAGAATGTGCCATCTATTTTCTACCTGCCAAAAGAGGGTGGAGGTTTTGTTTTAGGAGGAGAAACACATCAGGCTATGGTGATGTCATAAACTAAAGAAAAGTGGCCTTTTCTGTGTATAAATTGATTAAGCTGGCAACATAAACAGAAAATCCACATATAAAATTAGAAATACAGTAAAGCTTCTGTCGCCTCCTGACTCCCACTCTGCCTCCCCAGAAGTAGTTACTATCATCAGCATTTCCTTTTGCCACCTTTTAATGAATGAGCCTTTTAAACCATCCACAATCAGGAGTGGTTACCTGGGGCTGTGGCCGGGGAGAGGGGTGGAGTAACGTGGGGAGGAGAAGCTGCTGGCGGCGCCTCTGTCCTCAGGTTGGATGGTGGTTCCCACGTGTGCATCAGGTATGAAAAGCCAGGCAAGGGGGAAAGACCAGGTGTGCAGCCCCAAACCACAGCATCTTCTGACCTACTTGGCACTTCCTATTCTGCATTCTACTGTGAGTCTGTGCATATTCTAATAAGACACATCCAGTTATAAATCAAAGAATATTCGTATTTCAAACTGTGCCTTTTGAACTATGACTTGCTGGGAGCCTTAAGTTTTGTTTTTTGGTTTTTACACTGAAGTCATAGTTTTCCCGAGCCATAAAATGGGAATAAGCCCTGCTCAGAGATGAAGGATGCGTGATAAATCAGTGCCATATCTCTGGGCCAAGAGCACTTTATAAACACAACAAATTCATTGTGTGATATTTCAATGTCCTCCTCTTTCCCCTATGGACTGGCTCAGACCCCTAGATCACATCTGTGTGCCAGCCTTATAGCTTCTCGTCCAGAGTTTTAGTGGGTCAGAAAGATTAGAAATGTAGGCATGGGCCATTCATTGTCATCTAAAACTCCAAGCCTAATTCCTAGTCTATGCAGATTACCTGGACTGGTTTATGTTCTATTTTTCCCCCATAGCCCGACATAGGGAAATGAGTCTATTTGATCTTATAACCTCCAAGACCCCATTTGAGTCTGCCTGCCAGCTTTTTAGCTTCTCAAAGATGCTGTCTTCTTATCAAGCACTAGAGGCAGGTCGTTAAGGCATTCTATGTAAATTGCACGCATGGTCCTGGCTGTCACCAGCCTCCCTACAGAGTGAACCAAGTTGGCATCTCTATAGTTAGGTTTTTCAGGATCTGTAGAGAATGTAAATGTTCTTGTCATGCAGGGAGAATTTAAAGTCCAGAAAGAGGCTGTCTGGACGGTTGCTAACTTCACAACTGGGGCCAACTTGGATCAGCTGATCCAGCTTGTCCACTCTGGAGTCTTGGAGCCACTGGTGAATCTGCTCACTGTCCCAGATGTTAAAATCGTTCTCATCATCCTCGACGTCTTCGCTTACATTCTCCAGGTGAGCTCTTCTGAACAGGTCAGTTTGTAAACAGCAGTGTCCAATGTGATGAGGACATTTAATTTGGTTCTTAAAACCCAAGTTGGATTCTCTTTCCTTCCCATTCTCCCCACCCTCCCCTGCCCATGCTTCCTGAGGATAAACACACAAAGCAGCATCTCAAAGAAGGACCATCGCTTTCATTTTCTCAAATGAATGTCTTTGTGCCAGGCACTTTTGGGGATGTTCACAAGATGACAGTGCAAAGTCCTTGCCCTAATGGAGCTTTATACAGGGAGGGAAGAGAGGGCACACACACCAGGTAGAGAGTTATGGATAAAGTCAATCAGATAAAGGCAGAGTCACTAATAGATCCAGGGGTGGGGTGTAGCTGTCTTATATATGCATTAGCCAGGAGAAGCTTCTCCAAAGAGGAACATTTAAGCAAAGATCTGAAAGGAGTCTTGTGGATCTCTGGGGAGGATCATTCTAGGCAAAAAGAACAGGGTGGGTGTGGTGGCTCCTGCCTGTAATCCCAGCACTCTGGGAGGCCAAGGTAGGAAGATTGCTTGAGGCCAGGAGTTCAAGACCAGCCTGAGCAAAATCAAGATTCTGTCTCTACAAAAAAATAGAACAAATTAGCTGGATGTGGTGGTACCTGCCTACAGTCCCAGCTACTCGGGAGGCTGAAGCAGGAGGATCACTTGAGCCCAGGAGTTTTAGGTTGCATTGAGCTATGATAATGGCACTGCAGGGTGACAGAGTGAGACCTTGTCTCAAAACAAAACAAACAAAAAATAGCAAGGAAGTGTAAGTATGGCCAGAACAGAGAAGAGGGATAGAAAATGCTGAGAGATGGAGCTTAAGGCAGGCAGGGACTGGATCACAGAATCTGTGAGAACTTTGACTTATTCTAGTGAGGCAGAGAAACCAATAGGTTTGAAGCAGGAAGAAAAAGCCAGGAGTCACGTGGTTTAGGCCAAAACACAGGATATTCTTCGAACAACGAGAGGTTAACAGGGATAGGTCTTGAGGGGCTGCTCTGAAGCTGTTTTGTTCAGCTGTATGGCTGGGGAAATGGACTACAAAGCGTTTTACTAGAATTCTAGAAAAGTCTTAGTTTTGAAATCAAAGTGAAACCAATATTTACGTACTGCTTATATGCCATATTGCTGTGTGACAGATGATCCCTTAGAGGCTTAAAACAAATATTTAGTATCACACGTCATTTCTGGGGTTAGGAATCTGGGTCTGGCTTAGCTGGATGCTTCTGACTTTAGGGTTAGATAAGGTGTGGTCAAGGTGTCACCGAGGACCGCCATCATCTGCCAGCTCAATGGGAGCTGAAGGATCAGCTTCCAAGGTGGCTTCCTCGATGGCTGGTAAGTCCCTCTTGCCACGAGGACCTCTCTGTGGGGCTGCTTGCGTGTCTTCACGTCACGACAGCTGGCTTCCTATGCGCCAAGTCACCTAAAAGCAAGGTGAAGGCCACAATGTCATTTATGACCTGATCTTGGAGGTCACACTCTGTCATTTCAGCAACATCCTGTTGGTTACACAGACTGGCCCTACGAGATATGAGGGGGAGCCACACAAGGGCAGTCAGTGACCACCAGGGCCAGCGTGGAGGCTGGCTATGTTCATTTGGTTAAAGTGTTTTCATAGGCAACTGTTTATAAAACTTCAAAGGAACACCAGGGAGCTCCTTTTCAAAGCCTACCTTAAATAATCCTTTTCACAGAACTGTCTTGGAAAGGACTGGCCTGAGTTGAGACCAGATTTGAAACCCAGCCCAATTACACCCTGAGACTTTGAGCAAATTGCCCAGAGAAAGAGCAGAGATTCTGCAGCTAATAGACAAAGTTGGACGTGACGAGTTTGTGAAGGCACACTTATGGGCTACAGAAATATGGCTTCATCTGCCTCTTTTGAATTCAACACTTGGGGTGTTGTCTTCAGAAAGACTGGCCAGATCCCATGAATGCCTGAAGCCCCTATATCCATAAAGGGCCAGGGGACAGCCAGTTATCAATCGGGGTCAAGGTGGGGTAGCTGGAAGCCTCAGGTGGGCAGCAGAGTGCCACTGAGGTCCTGTGAACTAACTTTTGGGCTGTTTGCTGTCCCGTCAAGGTCCAAAATCCTTCTCCAGGGTGCTGGCTGCCCTGGGTTGCCCCCTACTGCCCAGTTTTCTTTCTGAGGCTGACTTAGGACTTTGGTTCCTGCCTCGGTTGCTGTGCTCCAAGCCAGTAACTCATTTTGGACTCACAAATAGGACTAGAGGGTTTCAAGGCTTAGATACACAGTTCCAACTCTCACCAGCTAAACCATGTGGCTCAAGTCATATTTAATTTGATCTATAGGATGTTTTTTAAAATCACTGTTCACAAAATAACAGAGCTCTTCAGGATACGACGTCAAGTATAATACTGTCTCTCTCTCTCCACTTCCCCCAAATATGCTGTTTAGCTGAACTACTTCCTCTTTGAGTGATAGGCAACATTTGTATTCCTTCAAACCTTTGTCCTTGTTCCTTCTTTTGGGAATGCTATTATCCTATCCTGGCAAAGTACTATTCATTAAGAATCTGTGATACCTTCCAAGCCTTCCGTATCTATCTTCTATAATTTAAAACTGAGCATTCACAATATTGCATTTTTAATACTATAACAGTTACTTACTTGTCAGAGTTATGAAGAGACCTTCTCCAAATCTCATCTGTATCTCTGGTTCTGTGTGCCTTGCCCATAGCATTTGCACAAACATTTGAGTAAATGAATAGTCCTGGATGCCTAAACCAATGACTGGTGTTGAATTAAATCCACTGGTGGTATTTGTTCCCAGGGACTTCATTGTTTGCCACAGTGTGGCTTCTGAGACTGAAAGTCTCTTGTCTTATCACTTAAGGCTTTCCAGGTAGTGCAGGACCAGAACATTTGCATTTGCATGGCATTACTTGAACATTCTTTCAAATTATATTTAAAACAATTTCTGTTAATTAGAGAGGGCTATCTCCTAAATAATGATAGTGATATATTTGCAGGTGGTACTATGTTTAGCAAAATAATCCATCCCTTATAAGCTGATAGTCTAGAAGTATTATATTTTATACAATATATATAAAAATGAAATTTTATAATATAATATAAAAATTTATAAATATAAAATACAGTTATATTTTATATGAACATATTTATATATGATTTATATATGTATATATATATATGCATCTATGTCATAAATCTCAGAAATGGGAGGACGACCACATAGTTTTCAATCAATTTGGGAAAAGTGAAACTGCAGCTGCCCCTGCTGGAATGGTATGAGAGAAGCTCCCTGGAGGGCTGGCGGAGGTTCTACCTCCTAAGGGCTCCCGTCAGGGGTCTCATGTTCTCTTGAACTTGCTCACAGGCAGCAGAGAAACTATCTGAGAAGGAAAACCTGTGTCTTCTGATAGAAGAACTCGGTGGGATTGATAGAATTGAGGCTTTACAACTTCACGAGAACCATCAGATTGGCCAGACTGCCCTAAATATCATCGAGAAACACTTTGGCGAGGTAAGTGACTTCAGAGCGTGAAGGAGTGCCTGTGTGTCCTAGTGGGCCGCCTCAGTGGATGGTCACCTTTCGGGGCCTATCTAAGAGTTGGATGTGCCTCTGTCCTGTGGTGACCTCTGAACTTAGCTCCGAGGGGCTCCCATGTCTGTGCTGTATGGGCCGCCTGTGAACATCAGTTTCTGGGCACCTGAGAGCTGTTCTAGCCCCATGGGAGCTTGTCCTGCTGCCTCTGGCTTAAAACTCCACTTTACTGGCCTCCTTTTTTGGAAGGGTTTTGGGGAGGAAGAGGGTATGACACTAAAGTGACTTCCTGCCCAAGAACGCAAATGGTAAAGACAGCAGGCCTTTCTTTTATAAAAACCATTTTGCTACTTACTGAATTTTGTCTCTTTCCAGAATATAGTGTTTAGGGATGAACTGTACAAAAAACTTCTCTAAGATTTCTGCAGGAGCAGGAAATAATGATCAAATAGCATTAGACTTTTTTTTTTTTTTTTGAGACGGGTCTCACTCTGTTGCTCAGGCTAGAGTACAGTAATGTGATCGTTGCTCACTGCAGCCTTGAACTCCTGGACTCAAGTGATCCTTCTGCCTCAGCCTCCCAAGTAGCTGGGACTACAGGCCCACATCACCACACTTGGATAATTTTTCTTTCTTTTTTTAGAGATGGGATCTTACTATGTTGCCCAGGCTGGTCTGGAACTCCTGGCCTTAAAGTGATCCTCCAGCCTTGGCCTCCCAGAGTGCTAGGATTGCAGGCATGAGCCACCACTCCTGGCCCATATTAGGCATTTTTAAAAATTTTTTTTTGTGGTAAAATATATATAATATACAATTTACCACTTTAGCTATTTCAGTATAAATAGTCCAGTGGTGTTAAGTATGTTGACATTGCTGTGTAATCGTCATTGTCATCCATCTCCAGAACATTTTCACCCTCCCAAATGAAACACCACACTAACTCCATACTAACTCCCCATCACCCCTTCCCTCCAGCCCTTGTAACCACCATTCTACCTTCTGTCTCTGTGACTTTAACTACTCTAGGAACCTCATAAGTGAAATCATACAGTATTTGTCCTTTTGTGATCAACATATATCCACTTGGCTTGTCTTCAAGGTTCATCATGTTAATAGCATGTGTCAGAACTTCATTCCTTTTTAAGACTGAATAATATTCCATTGAATACATAGACCACATTTTGTTTATCCATTCATCCAGCCATAGACACCTGGGTTGCTTCTACCATTTGGCTATTGTGAATAATGTTGTAATGAACATGTGTGTGCAGATGTTTGTTACAGTCCCTGCTTCCAATCCTTTTGAGTTTATACCCAGAAGTAGAATTGATGAATCATATGGTAATTCTCTTTTTAATTTTTGAAGAACCCCGCTATACTGTTTTGCATAGCGGATGCACCATTTTGCATTCCCACCAACAATGTATGAGGGTTCCAGTTTCTTCAGTCTTGCCAACACTGTTTTTCAGTTTTTTCGATAATAGCCATCTTCATGGGTATGAAGTGGTATCTCATTGAGGCTTTAATTTGCATTTGCATTACACTTTTCATATGAGGAAGGAGAAGATCAGTTATTAAATGGCCAGCTAAATATGGGATTAGGAGTCTGTAGAGTGAGTGACACTTCTGTTAGATGTCAAACTTGAATTATCAGCAAAATCCACGACTATGTGGTCAATATGACCAGCTTGGTGGTTGTGGCTAACTGGAGGCAGCTAATCTTGATTTTGGAACAAGAAAATGTTCTCCAAAGCAGAAAAGATACAGAACAGTGAGTATTTTCTGGGTTTAACGGTTCTTTGAAAACCTCATAAATAGGAGACTCATCCCTTAAAGGGAGTTAGATCCCTGGGTCTTATCCAAGAGCTCCAGGTTAAAGACTTTTGATCTAGAAGTAACAGCTATACCCATTATATCCATACTCATTGTAAGGATTATGCTGCTCTATGTATATCAAAGCTGCATTTAAAAATAAGGCAGTCACAAAAGGACAAATACTGTATGATTCCACTAACATGTGGTACCCAGAATAGCTGAACTCAGACAGAAAAAGTAGAATGGTGGTTTCCAGGCTCTGGGTAGAGGGGAATGGGGAGCTATTGTTTAATAGGTATAGTTTCAGTTTTGCAAGATGAAAAAGTTCTAGAGTCGGGCAGTGATGATTATTGCACAACACTGTACTTAATGTACTTAAATGCCACTGAAATGTCTGCTGAAATGTGGTTAAGATGGTAGATTTTGTTACGTATATTTTACATAACATTCAAGGTCCATTCTGAGAAGTACTTCAACGCTCCTTTCAATCTCCTCTGAGGGAGCCTCAAGGCTGACTTAAAGCAAATTCTAATCCATAGAAGATGTTAGAGTCGGATGTGCAGTAATAACACACACTGAGAGCCTGGAAGTATAACAGTCTATTCTCCCCCAAAGGAAGAAGATGAGGGCATAATTTTACTGGACCAACTGCTGGACCAAGATAATGAATTTATAAACGCATCACAAAAAACTAGCAAAGCTCCACGACTTCTACACCAACCACCAAACACTCAAGGATAACTTATTGAGCACTCCTATATCTTAGTGTGTCACAAATGTAAAGCTTTTAAAACTTAATAAAATGTTCAACACTTCCACCTTTCTCTATCTAAAATTCAGTTAAACCACTTGCATCTCAAAACCATGTGGAAATTCATCTCTTAGGAACATTTGACTTAGTGATTACCTTGGAATATCATAAAGTAATAACTTCAAAACAGAGTAGAGGGGTCTGTAGCCATCTGGACAAATTTTGACTTGTAGATACAGTATCACTGGTTCTCAGTACTACAGGGACAGTGTGATGGCTTGGCTTTCTTTCCTCTGGCAATTAGTATTGTGACACAATGACAATGATCTAAGATAATTTTCCTAGAAACTCAAAATCTCTCTTCCTTCCTGGATAGTTCAAGTGTGAGATTATATATATATATATATATATATATATATATATATTAAATTTAAGCAACCATCTATAGTTTATGGCAGTGGTTCTCAAGCTTGGGTGTGCACCTGAATTCCTGGAGGGCTTGTTGGACCCCACTGCCAGAAGTGCTGATTCAGCAGGTTTAGAGTAAAGCCTGATAACTTACATTTCTAAGGAGTTCTCAGGTGACACTGTTGCTGCTGATCCAGGGACCACACTTTGAAAGCTACTAGTCTAGGGAGTGGTCAGAAAACTATGCCCTGTGGGCCAAATTTGCCTATTTTATAAATAAAGTTTTATTGGAACACAGCCATGACAATTTGTTCGCATAGTTCTAGATCATAGCATTTCATGCTACAGTAACAGAACTGAGTCGACGGAGACCATGTGGCCTTTGAGGCTGCTGAAAATATTTACTCTCTGGTTATTTACAATAAATGTTTGCTGGCCCCTGGTATCTGGAAGTAATGCATCAATGTACCTTCCTTCCCTGCTGGTTACTTAGGTATTTCACTTTTTAGAAAGAGTTTTATCATTTGCACACAAAATGTAGGTAGTTAAAGAGCTAAACTACGTGTTCAGATGTGATCATGAAGGATCCTATGGCTTGTGGCTTAATCTGTGCCCTGAGTTCTCTCCAGTTGTCTGTGATAGAGGCAGGAGTGCAGATGAGATCACAAAAGACAATCAAAAGCTCACCTCTGCTACTTTAAGCAGGCCAGAGAATGGGGAAGGACTTTTGAAATACTCAAAGTAAGATTTGCCACCTAACTAATAAAGCAGTGGCAAGATAGTTGGAAATCTGGCCTTGCCTCTGAAGGGGAAGGACTGTTAAATGAACAGTACATAAGCACTTAACCTCTCATTCCTAGTTTTGCATCAGAGCAATGCTCGTTCCCACTTAGTATCTCCGGAAGTTATTTCCCCTAGCAAAGTTAGTTCATCTACTGCTATCCCCATCCCATCCCTATACCTGGTTTAACAGGTATACCATGTTTGGATTTCTTATTGGTTATCTTTGTATATTTAAACAATATACTTGTCTCCCTACATTTCTTGCTCTATCAACTTTAGTTAGTATTTTACTTCATCTTGGTGGCAGATCAATTGTAAAAATGGCCCTAGTTCTCTATCCCTCCTCATATCCACAGTCTGCACACTGTGACTTTATAGCTCCCTCACGCCCCCAGCCCATCAAGAGGTGAAATCTGTTTCCCTACCCCTTCAAGCTGATCTTGGCTATGAACTTGCTTTGGCCAGTAGAATGTGGCTAAAGGATTAGTTCTAAGCCTAAGCCTCAAAGGTCTCACGGGCTGCTGCTCTCTGAGCTCTGCCACCGCCATTGCAGAGGCTGAAGCTCATGCTGGAGCATGAGGCACCATCCTAGACCAGCCAACAGCCAGCCAGCCCCCAAACAAGTATGAGTCCCACCAGCATCAGCAGAGCTGCCTCTGATACACAGAGGCGTGAAGGAGCCCAAATGAGGTGACAGTGATCTAGTTGACTCATGTACTTGTGAGCAATAATAAAGACTGACTTTAAGCCACTGGGTTTTATTATTATTCAATAGTGATTAATAATTAACTATTCAGCATCCTACCTCTCTACTTTTCTTCATCCCTGCTTCTCTCAGATGCTATTTTACTTGACTTTCATATTGTCACAGATAACTTAAAATCTGCTGTAGACCTCAACAAGGCTCTGGGCTCTTCAATATATTCAAATTGGAAAAAACTCCCCCAAACCCAGCATTTACGTAGTTACAATGGAACTGTCTGGTGCTAGATCTAGTAGTGCCTCTAGGATTAAACTTTCTCCTGTCTGAGTCCAGTGGTATGACTTTGGGTTGGCTTGAAAGAAAATGTTCCCAGTTTCAAAGTTAAAGGTCCCCCAGTGGCTTAAATCATGTAACTTTTTAAACGTTTTATGTTTAGACCATGACATTCTTATACAACTTTGTTTTCGTAATTTAAGTGAACTTTGATACAACTTACATAATACCATACAGAGCTATAGACTTCAAAGGAGAGGAAGAGCACAGCTGCCTCTTCCCACCTCCAGTCCACGTTGTTTGTCCCTAGAGGCCAGAACTTTCTATTTAGATCAATTTCTTCTAGTATTCACTTTCATAATTCTAAACATGCTTATGATGCATTTAAAGATTTTCAAATCTATAGGAGAGATATGTTTTTATACCACCTCCCTGTCTTCCTGTCATAGATATCCAATTTTTGTTAGCTTGATGTCAGTTTTTTTATCACGATTATGTAAATTCTATGCAGAATTGTGTTTTCCTTAGAATTAATACACATCTTTACTCATACGCTTTGTTTTCCTGGGACTTATCTTATGCCAAACTCTCGGCTACAAGTATAAACCTAATCCTGAATGTGTGCAGCACATCAGTAATCTATCAATGTCCTTGTCATCTACATGCACCGGAGAGCTCTCTTCCTGCTCCAGCCTACAGCAGCTGCCCATACCTCCAGCACACTGTCATCCTGGGGGCTCCTGGGTTGACTTCCCTGTTTCTTGGATCTCAGGTCTACCTTGACTTGTCGTCTTTTAGCAGTGAGCATTCTCAAGTAGCTTCTGAGACAGGGTTCATGGGAGGTTAAGTCTCAGACATTGCTCATCTGAAAACATGAATTTTATTTACTTTGACTCTTGTTTGATAATCTGGCTGGATATAGGTTCTAGATTGGAAACTCAGGGCTTCAGAATTTCACAGGCATAGCTCAATATCTTCTAGTTTTCAGTGTTGGGCTCAAAGTCTTCTACTCTGATCAATGATTATTTGTGTACAACTCCCCTCCCCACGCCCAGCACCACTGGCTGGTTTGTTGAGTTTGCTTTCAGCATGCTCAAATGTGCTGCAGCGACTATGTAGAAACCTATTTTCTATATATCCAAGTATATATAGAATTACATCCTGGCCAGGCGCAGTGGCTCATGTCTGTAATCCCAGCACTTTGGGAGGCCAAGGCGGGAGAATTGCTTCAGGTTAGGAGTTCGAGACTAGCCTGGGCAGCATAGTGAGACCCTGTCTCTATAACAAATGACAAAAATTAGCCAGATGTGATGGTGCTTGCCTGTAGTCCCAGCTACTTGGGAGGCTGAGGCAGGAGGATCACTTAAGCCCCGGAGTTTGAGGTTACAGTGAGCTATGATGACGCTGCTACACTCTAGCCAGGGTGACAGAGCAAGACCCTGTCTTAAAAAAATTACATCCTGCAATACTTTTTAAAAATAGAAAGAAAGAATTATTTCTCCACCTACTCCACCATTTTCTTTTCTGGAACTTCCATTCAGTTCTTGGCCTTCCTCAAACTGATTCTCAATTTTCTTGTCCCTTTCTCTCCTATTTTCCTTCTTTGTCTTTTACTTTCTGGGGTATTTATTCCACTTTACCTTATCTTTTCTTCCAGGCTTTTCATTCCTGCAGGCACTCAACTGGAGAAATTTTGTTTATATAGATTTCCCTTTTAAAGCCACCTCTATCATTAATGCAAAATCCCATCTCTGGAGCTACAGACACTAGCTTTGTTTGTGCATTGACTCTTTGAAAGGAGATCTCTGTTTTTAGTTTGGTATGACCATGGCAAAGGGTTCCTTCTAATGTCTATTGTCCTTGGCTCTCTGCTCCTGTTAGAAAGGTTCTCAGGCCAATTGGAGCTGTGAGTGGGACTTGTCATTGGTGACTGGTTATTGGTGGACTTGTAATTGGTGGACTTGCTCTTGCTCAGGCTGGTCTCCTGGCCTCAAGTGATCCTCCTACCTTAGCCTCCCAGGATGCTAGGATTATAGGCATGAACCACTGTTCCTGGCAACATTTAGAATTTTTATAATGTGAAAAATGTATAATACAAATTATATACATATAATAGTATATGTACATAAGATATGTATAATATATAAAATATTTATTAAAAATAAAATTAAGAATAGAAAAAAATGATGCTACTACTCCAATACACCAATTTGTATGTTTGCATTTCCCTTCTAACTTGAGTCTACATTTCGTTTCTAAAATCTGATTAGAATCAGATTGTTTTTCAACATTTTAAAGCATCCCTTTTTCCCTTATCAGTAGACTGAAGTTGAAGTTGAGGCAGAAGGTGAGATGGTTTACAAAACTATGATTTTGAGAAAAAAATATTTTTAACTAAGAAAGTTGGAAACCCTGTGGAGCTTAGTCACTGTTGCCCAAGTGGTCTAATCTTGTCGGCTCACCATACACGGAGGCTCTTTTTCTCTTCTTTCAGCCAACCATTCACTACCATAATTGCATAACAAACAAGCCTTTGTCAGTTTGAAGATACTGATACTAACTTGTCTAGCAAGGTTTTTAAAAAAGAAGCAATTTGCCTTTTGTACATGGCCTGGGTGCAAAGAGAGGGTGTTAGTCACCTTCTGGCTGGGTGCCATGTGCTTGGACTTGGCGTATTGGACTGACTGGCACAGGCAACAAAGAGAGGAAGGAAGGAGTGAATGGCTGTGGGTTGGCGTACAGTGTCAATGCTGAACTTGAAGAACTCTGACCTTGCATTTGCCCAAAATCTTTCATGTACCAGAGAGGAACGCAATTTTCTTGGGTAACCATGCACAATACATAATTTACCTGCTGACTGTTTTTTTTTTCCTGAAACATGGACTGTGTTAATGATAATAGCTTACATTATAATGTAGTACATGATACTTCAGGCACAGTAGGGAGAATAACTTGACTTGGAGCCACAAGCCCTGGGCTGTTCTTCCAAATAGTTAAAGCCTGGACAAGTCATGTCATTCCTCTGTCTGGTAAGTGCCCCATCCATCAATGCTTTCCTGTCAGTTTCTTTGGGCTTCAGTTTTTCCATCTGTAAAAGAAGGCATTCAAGTGTCAAGTCAGGTGATGCAAAAATAGTAATCCTCCATTTCCAAGTACAAAAACCGGCACTCAACGGTTAGCCAGCTTGCCCTGTATCTTTCAGTAAGTGACAGAGAAGGGACTTGGGAACAAAGCCCCATGAATTAGTTATTTATGATCTAACAAATTTTTCAGAAATGTAGCTTTAAAAAAATTACTGGGCATAGTTTCTGTGGGCCAAGAATCTGGGGATAGTTTGGGTGGGTGGTCCTGGTTCAAGGTCTTTTATCAGGTGGCACTCAAGCTGTTAGCCAGAATGTGGCCTCATCTGAAGGCTCAACTGGGAGAGGGCCTGCTTGTGAGGTCACTCATGTGGCTTCAGTTCCTCAGTGGCTATTGACTGGAGATTTCAGTTCCTGCCACAGAGGCCTCCCCATTGGCTGCCTGAATCTCCCCGAGCAAGCGATCTGAAAGAGAGAGAATGTGCACAGGAGAGAGAGTGCCTGAGACAGAAGCCACAGTCCTTTATAACCTAATCTTAGTGGTGACATACCATCGCTCTGCCATATGCTGTTGGTTACAGAGACTAACTCTGGCAAGGTATGGGAGGGGCTGCACAGGGCATGAAGAGCAGGAGACAGGGATCACTGGGAACCACCTCAGGTGCTGCCTACCCCACTCTTCCTCTCCACCATGTGTCTTCATCGGGAAAGACATCATTTAGATGATAACCTGGAGTCACTAAAGTCTTAGCAAAGAAATGGAAGAGATAAAGAAGGACCAGATTGGGGTGTGTATGTGTGTTTAAAAAAACAAGACAAATGGAAATGTTAGAGCTGAAAAATGCAATAGCTGAAATTAAAAATTTTATTGGATGGGCTCAGCAGCAGAAAGGAGGAGACAAGAAAGAATCAGTGAACTTGAAGATAAAACAAAAGGAAGAAGCAATTAAACCTCTAGATCCAGCTACTAGTTTATAAGAAATATAAAAGAGAAAAATGCCAAACTCCATTTCAGAGAAGCAATCAGCAAAATCCAAACCCTGAGAAACTCTGCAGGACAAATAGCTCAGTGCCGCCTTCTAATAAATTCCAGCTAAAAAATTGTTCTCTATAAATTTAGAGAGACTTAAAAGACACATTGGCCAGCTAGGATATGGGGATCTCATTTGTATTCTGACTCCAACAAACAACTGAGAAAACACATGTGACATTTATGAGATAATTGGAAACTTGCACATTGAATGGAAGTTTGATACTATTAAATAATTGTTTAGGTTTAATCATCGTATTGGGGGTTATTAATTAAAGTTAAAATCCTTTTAGAGAGGGAGGAGAGGAGATGAGCAAAAACCTACCTAACAGGTACAATGAACACTGTCTGGGTGATGGGCACACTTATAACCCTGACTCAAGCATTACAAAAGCAATCCATGTAACCAAAAACATTTGTAGCCCTGTAATATTTTGAAATAAAAATTATGGTTCCATTAAAAAAGTCCTTTTAGAGAAATGTACTAAGTGATCACAGATGACATATGATGTTTGGAATTTGTTTCGAGGTAATAAGGAATAAGGAGAGTGGAAGAGAGATGTGCGTGGAGCAGCATTGGCAATGTGATGATAGTTGGTGACTGGTCTGTGGGAGTTGTTATATGCCATTCTATTTCTTTCTGTGGATATTTGAAGTTCTTTATATATAATGTTAAAAAGAAAATAAAAAGACATTATATCCCCCTATTGCACGAAGCTGACTCAACTGCCCCTTCCCCACCCTGGCAGTAAACTAGAAGGCTATTCTCTTAATTGGGTATGAAGGGTGTCTGTATTGGAATACACTGGGCATGCCTGAAAGCAGATTTATGGTGCTGAATGCAAGGAGACTAAGTATACGAGCAATAGTGAGCCCCCCTCATCTGCACAACCCAACTGCTTCTCTCACTGGGTAACTGGAATGCTACCAGCCAGGCATATATTCTCCAGGCAGGAGACAGGAAGGTCCTTCTCTGACCATCCCAAGAGGAAAGATCTAGAGACACTGACATTATGGGTTCCATAGGAAATAACCCAGCTAGGCTACCCAAGGGTCTCATGGTTTCTGATCAGCTTTTTAATACCTCGCTGTTAAATGAACAGACCAATAGTCCAATAATCACCAGACACTTGAGGAAGACCTCTGACATAGTAAGCACAAAAAAAAACTGAAGATGGGGGGAGTTGGAAGTAAAGAAGCCACACAAGAAAAATGAAAACAAAATCCTAGTAGTAGTAGCACACTCAAGATATAAGAGAAGTCTGGGTGTGGTGGCTCATGCCTGTAAGCCTAGCACTCCAGGATGCCAAGGCGGGAGGATTGCTTAAGCTTAGGAGTTCAAGACCAGTTTGAGCAACATAACAAGACCCTGTCTCTACAAAAATTAGAAATATTAGCCGGGCATAGGGGCACAGGCCTGTAAAATAAAATTTAAAAATAAGAGAAGGCATTGATTTTATGAAGCAAAGAATAGGATGCTGTTAAAGTTCCATGAACAAAGAGGACTCCTGGAAATTACAAATATAAAATAGTAGAAATGAAAAACTCAACAGTAGGATTGGAAGATGATATTGAGGAAATTTCTCATAAAGTAGAGCAAAGTGACAAAAATAAAAAATAGAAAAGATGAGATTATATAATGTCCAGACCTAGAGGTCTAAAATCTGAACAGGGAGTTTCGAGAAATAGAGAATTAAAAAAAAAAAAATAGAAGAAAGGAAGTTATCAACAAATAATTCAAGAGCTTTTTCCAAAACAGAAGAAAACTGCTTTCCAAATTTAAAGGATTGAATGAATGGCCTGGAAAACTGGATGAAAACTGCATTACCAAAGCACATCACTGTGAAATTTCAAAATGCTGGTAAGATCCTACACATTTCCAGAAAGTAAAAGTCGTACCAAAGATCAAGAATCAAAATGGCTTTCTTTCTCACCTGCCAGTCAAGAAATCTTTTTTTTTTTTTTTGAGACAGAGTCTCACTTTGTTGCCTAGGCTAGAGTGAGTGCCATGGCGTCAGCCTAGCTCACAGCAACCTCAAACTCCTGGGCTCAAGCAATCCTTCTGTCTCAGCCTCCCAAGTAGCTGGGACTACAGGCATGAGCCACCATGCCCGGCTAATTTTTTCTATATATATTAGTTGGCCAATTAGTTTCTTTCTATTTATAGTAGAGACGGGGTCTCGCTCTTGCTCAGGCTGGTTTCGAACTCCTGACCTCGAGCAATCCACCCGCCTCGGCCTCCCAGAGAGCTAGGATTACAGGCGTGAGCCACCGCGCCCAGCCTAAGAAATCTTTTATCATCAATAGAGCATCCAGTCAGCTAATCTATTCATGGGAGAATCCTAATAAGAACAATAGTTGTGTGTAAACAAGAAACCTGAATGAATTGTCCAGAAAAATCAACCCATGCTCTCATTCTGAAATACAAATGATCAGACACAAGAAAACCTGCATGATGGAAGAGAATGCCCAAGGCAAGTGAACAAAACAACTGTCCCCGGAAGAAACAGTCATAATTCGGAAAAGCTGGGAGAATTCAAACAACCCTTTAATTTATATTCTCAACAGATTTGAGAAGATATCACAGCCATGAAACAAGAAGGTGCTATGAAAAAGGAACAATCTCAGAAGTTAAATGGTTGCCAGGAAAAAATTCAAGAGGAAGATTTGAAGTTAAGTTAAGGAAATCTTTCAGAACATAGACCAGAAACTTACAAAGAGATGAAAATTTTGGGAGAAAAATAAGAAACCTAGAAGTTCAGATCTGATCAGATTACCATCTGAGTAACTGGAGTTCCAGAAAAACGACAGAAAACACAGAGAAAGACATTATCGAAAAACTCATAAAAGAAAATTTATCAGAATTGAAGGAAATAAATCTCTAAGCTGAAAGGGCTCATTGAATGCCAGGCAGAATAAATGAAGAAAGATCAATCCCTGGATTCAAGGCAGTGTAATTTCAGAATAACAAGCATAAACAGAGGATCCTAAAAGTTTTCAGAGAGGAAAAATAGGTTACCTATAAAAGAATGAGAATCAAACTGACATCAGATTTCTCTTTAGGGACATTAAATGCTAGAAGATAATGGAATAATGCTTTCAAAGTTCTGAGGGAAAATTGTTCAGAACCTAGAATTCTACAGCCATATAAGGCATAATAATCATATTTTCAGATATAAACTGAGAAGGATTACCTTTCAAGTACTAAATTATTTGAGAATGGTACACCATCAAAAAAGGATGAAATAATTTATCCCCCTCCAAAAAAAGAGAAACACATACAGTGTGAGAAATATGGTGGAACCAACCTAGAAGTCCACTGAAAAGCACTCCCAGAGCAAGAGTGGTGCAGTTATTTTTCCCACAGTAGGACAGAGAGGCAGGGCGCTCCAGGTAGATGTCTGCAGGAGAAAGATTAAAATAGATTCCAAGAAATAGACAGAATGGCTCAGACACCAGATGATATTAATGATTTGATGAAGAAAACATAAGTCTGTTTCTTTTATCAGTAAGAAGAAAGGTAATTAGAAAAAATAGGAAAAAAAATTTATGCAAGAAACTCGAGATCCAAATGTGAAGCAAACTGAAATGTGGCTTGATTTTGGTCTCAATTCTAAAACAGTCAATTCATAGAATCAACAGACAAAACAGAAAAGACAGCTGTGCATCCTGAAGTGCATGTGAATGTTGTCATCCTTGATGCGGTCAACTTTCAGCTGACAGAGACAAAGGTGAGAGGAGATGTGGAACAGATTGTTGGGCACCAATATCGTTGTCTAACACAGAAGAAATCACAAGTTACAAGCTCTGATAGAAGAGGACATACAGATTCAAACAAAATATTTAAAAGTACAAATAGAAGAACTGAAAATAGTAACTATAAAAATGGAGGCAGGAGAAGGGAAGTGTTAGCTAACCCCTCATCTTTCATAATGGTGAAACAACAGTGTTTTAAATTGGTGAAATATATATATATATATATATATATATATATATATATATATATATATATATATGTCACACATAAATAATTTGTAAAAAATAGGATGCATCTGGTAGATATGTATAGAAAAAAATTCTGGAAACATGTTCACCAAATTGCTGGCTCCTGGCTGGGATATAGAATTGAGGAGGTATCTCCATTTTGTCATTGGTAGTTTTTTATTAATTAAAAATTTAAGAAAACTTCAAATACATTAGAGTTGTATAATCTCATGGTGTATTACATGAATATGGATTCAAAACCTAAGTTTCTGAAGCATATCTGCATGCAATGAAAGTCTGATAAATGACCTGGGAGTTACTTGGAATAAAAAGCCATTTCAGCGTGTGAGCTACTCTCCTGCAAAGTAAACACTCTTTTACTCACTTTGGGTTAATCATAAATGGGAAAATATTCTACATCCTTGAGTTACTTATCTTTGAGAAGTGTGATTATTTAGAAAACTTTTAAAGTGTTTTTTTTTTTTGAAGGGGGGAGAAGGATCATAACACTTAACAATTATTAAAATTATAGGAAATTTTATTATTTATAAAGGTCTTGTCACTATCTATATACCCAGTTGAGTAAATATATGAGGGAAACCGAAGTCTCTTTCTGGACACTTGCAGGTTACTCCGATGTCAAAAACTATCACTTGTATGACATTTTTAGAAAGAACTTCCACAGATGTCATCTTCTATATTATTAATAGTAATGTTTATGATCACATTATAGATGAGGAAATTGAATCTCAGAGATTTAAGAGAATCACCCAAGATCACTTTGTCAGCAAGTAGGAGAGCATTTAAGTCCATTCTGTTAATGCGAAATCGACTCCAGGTTACATTCCTAAAATGTAAATTGCCAGGGAATTAATTGCTCTGAGGTTCATCCTGGTTCTTATATGCCTTGAGTTTTTGGTTCTGCATGCATTTGGAGGGAAGAAAATTCTAATGTTTGTTGTATGCCTACTGTTGTTTGTGTACCGTAAACAGTTGGTGGTATGTCTCCAGTTTTGAGGAAAAGTAGGGAAATTAATGTTTGGGTGATCAAGAAATCATAATTCAAAGGAGGCATGAAAACCAGATTGTCTTCCAACAATGACAGTGAGTGACCTAGGGTCAAGGTAGCAACTTTTTCTTTTGATCTTCAGGCCAATTTTGTTTTTGATGGAACAACCTAATGCTATCCAAATACCATATTCTAGGCAAGTGGTAGGTTCATAGCTTTCCTAAGTCATTCATTGTTGGCATCAATCCTCCACCCACCCTCTTTCTCCTTCCACTTGTATAAAAATTATTCTGCAAAGAACTGCATTCAGGGAACAGAAATTCCTTCAGAGAAGGATGCGTTAGTCTAACAGGTTCCATGGAATATTCCTAATGTTACCCTGGCCACTTTCCAAGGTAAGCATTCTCCTAAGACCATCCCATTATCATCAAAATATTCCATTCAGATGTACGGTGGCTTGCAACAATTAACATTCAAGCCTTCTCTTAATTTTTGTCAATGAGTTGAAAGAATCCAACCATAATCCTTAAATTCAACTAAAGTGAGTACAGTCTTCCCTCTTAGCAGCAGTACTTTCCTTAGTGAAAATAAAACTGTTTTCTCATTTGATTCTGAGGACTCTTGCTTATTAAAGTGAGGCATGGTAGCCTTGGTCCTGTGCTCAGTTAAGACATCACAGACCTTGCTCTCTGAGCAGATTGTGGTGTCTAAAATGATTATACTTTTAAGTGACAACCCGAGATGAAAACCCACAGCAGAAATAGATGCAGCTTGTAGAGACAGTGCAAGCCTTTTAAAAAGCAAAGGTTGGGGGTTGTCTTACAAGAAATAAAGTTACCAAAGATACATCCCAAGTATATTTAAATTGGTGATGCTCCTGATTTAATCACTGCTAATTTTTGAATCTCTTTAGAAACTAAGATAAGCAGTACAAACACCCAGCGAGCATGTCACCGTCTGCATTGCACCCTGGAGAAATTTCCAAACTCTTCCTTTCCTCTACTGATACCCATGACATATTGGTGTCCACAGAGAAAGGGAAGGTATCAGTCTGGCTCTTCTGCCACATTTATACATTGTTTCAATGATCTGATTATGTGGTGGGCTCCACGACTAGATGTGAGCCACAAAATGCAGGGACTATACCTTGTCAACTGTTTAAAATTCCCTGCACATTAGTATACAGCCTGGTACACAGGAGGTTCTTAATAAATGTTTGCTTAATATTCTACAGTGCAACAAAGAGAGGAAAGATAAATTAACATTACTAACAGTTGCATACTAATGACAAAACTGTTTTCCCAAATATGGTTCCTGGGAAGAAAAAAATCAAAGTCTTAAAGCCATTGCACGGACCAAGTCCCATTATCCAGAGAGGTCCCCGGCAGAGATGAGATTGCTGTGGGTTATAGAGAAGTATAGATGGACAATGTGTTGGCTTTCAGCACACTAGAGGCACTGAAAAAAGAGGATGAACTTGGATTGGAGATATCCATCCCTGAAAATCTTTATCATGTTCCCTAAGTAGGAACAGTAGTGATTAATTATATAGCATGACTCCCTCACACAATCCAGATGCTATTAAACCCCAAATTAACTTGTTTATATTAATGCCTTTAAGTAATGAGGTACAGCTCCCACCCCTTTCTTGGTACTAGGGGAATCTTCATTACATTTATCTGTACTTGTTTCTAATTTTGCACAATCAGGGTAAGATTAGAGCCTCGCTGGGTTTCAGCAGAAAGATGAGTTTGATTTAAATACTCTGCAAATGCATAGAGCAATGATTTGGTTATTGGTGCAGCACGTCTGCTGGACTGGGGGAATTGGGTCACCTCCTTGCCAGCAGAAACTGTGGTTACTACTTGCCACAGCCGGAACTTACTGCGGTTCTTTTTGACAATTAGCGCAAGAGGATCTGATTAATGAATTTTCCAGTTTGTTTAAAATCACAGGCTCCTTCAGCCTTTCCTCTTGTTAGGCTGCCTCCATTTCTGTACTAGAGTTAGTGTCTGCTTGGGGAACCAAAAACTGGACTCTAATTTAAATGCTGGTATGAGTTTAATCCAACTATAGGAAATGTCAATCTGCTGCCCTCCTTCGCCCATCATGTAACTGAGGCAGACATAAGCCATTTGGGGACTATTCAGTCCCCTTCCTGTTTGGGGAAAAAAAGCCCACAGGGTGTATTTTTGGCAAGAGGTGGTGCTCCAGCTCCCACTGCAAAAGTAAAAGGGGCTCCGTCTTTGTTTCCAAATGTCCTCAGGCAGCCATGGGTGTTGGTATGTATTGATCAGTTTTCTAGCATAGAATCTAGCAAGGATCCTATGACCCACACCTGAAATTCTTCTAATATATTCCCATTTTTGCCTAAGTTACCTAGAGTTGTTGTTAACATCCTACCAAAATACCTTTGTTTTGGATTTTGTACATCACTGCTCTTTTTTTTTTAGTTAGACTAATGAAAAGGTAACTGTTTGCCTTTAACAGTGGTTCTCAATCCCAAGCCTGCATCAGAATTGCCTGAAGAATTTGTTAAAACACAGATTGCTGGGCCCCACCCCCCTCCTCCCTCTGACATAGTAAGTCTGGGGTGGGGCCTGAGAAATTGCATTTCTGATAGTTCCCAGGTAATACTGCTGGTACAACTATTCTGGTGACCATATATTATTTATTTATTTATTTTGAGGCAGAGTTTCACTTTGTCACCCCGGCAAGAGTGCGCTGCTGTCATCATAGCTCACTGCAGTCTCAAACTCCTCAAGCTATCCTCCTGTGTCAGCCACCCAAGTAGCTGGGACTGCAGGCACACACCACCATGTCTGGCTAATTTTGCTATTTTTTGTAGAGATGGGGTCTCACTCTTGCTCAGGCAGACTCAAACTCCTGATTTCAAGTGATCCTCCCACCTTGGCCTCCCAGTGTGCTAGGATTATAGGCATGAGCCACCTCACCCTGTCAATACTTTCAAGAATCATTGGCTTAAATGTAGCAGGTCTTCCTCCAACCCGGTCCAAAAAGCAGACAAATATTTAGCTAATAAACAATAATCCAGGGTCTCTCTTGGGATTTCTTTGGATTAGTTAATTTCCCTGGTTATTGTTGCTTTTATACTATTGATGAGATACAATGAATTTGGAGAGCTTTTTATCTTATTTTCCTGGACCAGTTAAGATTATAAAATCTTGAAGGAGTAGCCAAAGCCTGGACATGCCCTTTGTTTATTTACAATTATTATATTCTTAGTAGTGTTTTCATTATCTTTAGTAAGATAATCAATTTAATTGTTTAAAATACTACCCACCTCTGTGGGAACTATTCCATAAACAAAATCAAAATTTTAAATAAAGAACAGCAATTCAATGGTTTTCCTATTTTCACTCATGACCTTGGCTGCTTCTGAACATATACGGTGTGGTTCAATTAGGGTGTTTAAAGATAGACTTTGGAACTTTTTAAAAAAATGGCCTGTCATTTCCTGGCTGTATATATTTGAAGAAATACTTTGTATCTCAAATAATTTCATAACCATAAAACACAACAATGACACATGTATCAGGATGGCTAAAAATAAAAATAGTGACAAAACCAAATGCTGGCAAGGATGCTAGTGGGAAAAGAAAATGCTACAGCCACTCTGGAAAGGAGTTTGGCAGTTTCTTATAAAACTAAACATGCAGTTTCCCTATGACTCAGCAATTGCACTCTTGAGTACTTATCCCAAAGAAATGAAAACTCGTTCACATAAAACCTGTACATGAATGCTTACAGTAGTTTATTTGTGCTAGCCCAAAGCTGGAATGTCAACCCAGATGTCCTTCAAAGCATAAATGGTTAGACAAACTGTGTGATACATCCATATCATGGAATACTACTCAGCAGTAAAAACGAACCAACTATTTTTTCTTTTCTTTAAATGGAATCTTGCTCTGTTACCCAGGCTAGAGTACAGTGTTGTCATCATAGCTCACTGCAACCTCAAACTCCCGGGCTCAAGTGATAGTCCTGCCTCAGTCTCCTACCTGTTAGTAAATGTAATGACTCAGGTGAATTGCCAGGGACTTATGCTAAGTGGAAAAAAAAATCCTAAAAGATTATATCTTGTATGATTCCATTTATATAACATTTTTGAAATGTGTTAGAAACAAAGGACATTTCAAGTTTCGAGGAGCAAAAATCGATACAACTCCCCCCTCCCCCCAAAAAACACGAACAAAGGACAGATTAGTTGTTGGCACACGTTAGAGGGTGGGGTTATAAGAGAGCCATGGGAGGGGATTGGTGTGCTGTAGGAACTGCTCAGAATGTTGACTGTGGTGGTGAATAAATGAACATGTGTTAAAACCGTATAGAACTTAATAAACCCATTAGTATGAATAAAACTGGGCAAATCTGAGTAGGATAATTAGATTGTATCAATGTCAGTATCCTGGTTGTGATAATATTCTACAGTTTTGTAAAATGTTATCATTGAGGGAAACTGAGTGAAACATACAAGGGATCTCTCTGTTTTATTTCTTGTAACTGCATGTGGATCACAATGATCTCAATACAAATTTCAATTAAAAAATAATAAGCCTTACCAATGATAGTAATATAGCAAGACTCATATATTGGTAATATTTAGTTGAGGTTGTAATTTAGCGAAAGATTCCAAAGACCTCTAGGCATAAAAGAATAAAGAGATACACTAATTAATCCCACTTTTGTACATTTGATTGTTTAAAAAACTTAATGTTCAGGTGGAAAGCAAAAGGAGCCTAGATCCTAAATGTAGAAAAGACCTTAAAAGCTAATGTGACCCAGCCACTGGCCTCAGAGGCACCAGCTCAGTACAGAAAGGTGTTCTAGCTGTCCACCCCCATCAGGGATCCTCTGCACAGTGTCCCAAACGCATTTCCTCAGGGTAACAGCACTAGAAGATTTGGGAGCAAAGACTACCACACATATTTTACATGTACTGATAAGCACTACTATTTTTGGAGAGCCTGCTGTATTAGACAGCTAAATCTATCTCTGCGATTTGGTTTATGCCTCATCAATAACTTTCAGGGAGAGGTATTATCTCCGTTTTACAGATGAGCAAAATGAGGCTAGGTGAATTTCATTAATTTGCTCCAGCTGATGATGTGGTGGAGCCAGGTTAGAGTGTGGGTCTTCATGGGTCACAGATGCTGTGTTCACACCCCACTACCTTTACAAGGGGCTACCCCTGTCTTCCTTGCTCCTGCACACATACATATGGGATATTCCCAGTGTCATTTGCTTGATACTTTCCTTTAAATTCTTAGTCTAGGGACTATGGTTCCTTATAAGATCCACAAATTGGTTTCAGGAGGTCATAAACCCACTGAAATTGGATACAAATTTTGATATGTATTTGCACATATGAATTTTTCTGGGAGAAAGTTTCCATGAGCTTCTCAAAAGGGTTTGGGACTCAAAAACAGGTTAAGAACTATAGCAGTCAAAGAGATTTTTTTCCACTGGAAAATGTCTCAAATGCCCAATAACACCGACACTGGGAAGTGATACATTTGGGGGAAATAAAATCAGCTGCCAAATCCTACATAGAGAGGAGGGTCAAAACTGCTCTTTGTAAAGTCATTGCACAGAGGACACTTGAAGAGACTCACTGAGTTCCATCTGTTTCAGCAGAATTGTCTGACATTTTGTAACTATTTGTTTCAGATAGCTTTAGAAGATAGTATTTTTGACAAATTTGATACATGATGAAAGGATATCAAGGTACACCTTAAGTACTAAGTGCTGGACCACAGCTTTAGAACAAAATAGGGGCTAATGATTTTTAAGTGGACAAATACCTTTTGTTACTTTTGTCAACTTTTAATGGAGTAGAAGATATAAGCAGCTACAGACTGCAACTTTACATGGAAAACTGTGCTAGATGGAAAAGGCATGCGTTCAATCTCATGCCTTTGCGCAAGCTGTTCCCTCTATGATGTCTTTCCCCACCTAACTTCACCACTGCCTTTAAGCCCTAGATCAAGGTCCTCTGTGACTCTCTTGAGATGTCTCCATTTCTCTCTTTTAGGTGGAATTTTTCTGTAACATGTTCTAGCCTTCTGTAGACATGTCTATCACTGTACCACTGTCAGCTGTTCATGTCTGTTGCATCCAGGTATCTGAGCCTCTGAAATGCTGAAGCCATGACTGATTATTTTGTGTTCCTTGTTCCTAGCCATAGTAGGTGGCTGATGTTTACTGAATGAATAAAACATTAGCTTCTACATAGGGAGGTCTTCTTTGTACAGGCTGTGTTGAAAGACACTGTTAGGTGTATCTATTATAAATTATAACAGCAGCTACAGAGGGTTTATGGCTTAGAATGGTTAGATTTATGATTTTTTTGACTTTACAATGGTATGAAAGTGATGCACGCTCGGTAGAAACCATAGTTCAAATTTTGATGCAAAATTCTTTATAACAACTTTATTGTAAAATAGGCTTTGTGTTAGATGATTGTGTCCAACTCTCGGCTCATGTAAGTGTTTTAAGGTAGCTTAAACTACCAGGCTAAGCTATGATGTTCAGTAGGTGAGCAGCTGGGCATCAGAACAGGGGCCTGCACTCAGGTAAGCAGAGAGAGAGAGAGAAAGATGTTTAGTTTGGTTTAGAAAGAGGAGACTTCTTGCATACAGGAATAAAAAGGAGAGGAAATTCTAACCAGATTGACAGAAGAATGGGGATTACTTGGCAGCATCAGAGGCTATGGTTTTATTCAGACCCAAGGACTCTCTCTTCTTGGATATTTCACTAGAATTCTTGAAAGTCTGAGCCGAAAGGTGCCAGAGAAATGACCTAGGGCCATCCTTTTATTTTACAGAGAAGCCTTGAAGCCAGCCCAGGAGAGCCTCTGCTTTAAACCGGCTCAGCCTGAGGCAGGCAGCATGCCAGGTGCCTTAGGTAGATGGCTCCATTCTGAAGACTGTGACTTCCACAAAGGCCCAAGGCTGCAGGGGGATGGCAGCTGATGGCCCAGAGCCTGGTTGTGACACAAATCAAATAAAGATATTAAAAGAATTAGGTAGTGGGTCAGAATCACGTTTGGTAACTCCAGCTTTTCCTTTCTAATAACATTATTTCCTCTCTATAACTTCTTTGTTAACAAAGAAGTTTGTTTGCCGTAGAAAGCATCATGAGCTTTTAGTTCTAACCTGCAACTCAGGGAGGGGAAATTTAGCAGAAGGCAAGGAAACACAAACTGTAGGCTGCTTTCTGTCTGGTCAAATTGTATACAGACTGGATAGTAACAAACATCTCCCTCTCACCTTTATCCCTGTCTGTCATCTAGTTTACCTGTCCGTACATGGCACTTCCTGCGGTTCGGGCAACTTTGTTATGGGTCAACAGAGCACACCTAAGGGACTCTGTCTCTTTGAGAAGCCTCTCCCTTCAACTTGCAGGATCCGCAGCTCTTCAGCAAGAAAGGGCCCCGCACGAGGTGCCCGGCGTGGGAACAGGCCCTGCCTCCCGCAACCTTCTGAGTTACTCATCAGGAGCCGGAGCCTCGAGTCTGAGACCCGGAGAAGCAATGCGGATCTCGGGCCTGGGCGTCCGCATCTGCAAGTCGGTTCGCCCAGAGGTTGTGGCCAAGAGCGAGGGCGACTGCGAGCGGGCAGGGCCGTCCGGGTCGTCTCGGGTCCCCCCAGTCCCAGCCCGAGCGAGCGCCAAGCCCGCAGCCCGCCGCGTCCAAGTCCCGCGCGCCCGCGGCCCGCGGGCGACGTAGCGGCGCGCCCCGCCCAGACGTGCCTCCCGGACGCGCGCACGCACGCGGGGGGCGCACTGCGCGGACGCGCGCAGGGCCGGGCCCGCACGGCGGCGGGCGCGCGCGCGGCTCCGGGAGGCGGCGGCGGCGGAAGCGGCGAGGGCGGCGGGCGTCCGGCTCTGAGGTGGAGGCGGCGGCAGCAGCAGCAGCGGCAGCGGCTCGGGACTGGGCTCGGCTAGGAGGAGCGAGGGTCGGGGCGCCGCGGAGAGCGCCAATCCCCTGGCTCGACCCTCGGCCCGCCGCCCGGACGCCTGGGCCGCGGAGTTTGTGTCCCGGCTCGGACCCCGGCGCCCAGCCCGGAGCCGTAACCTTGAGGCGGCGGCGGCGGGGCCGGGCCGGGCCGGGCCGGGGGGCGGCGGCGCTGGATCCGCGGCTGCACGATCGCTGGCGGGAGATGTCGAACCCCGGGACGCGCAGGAACGGCTCCAGCATCAAGATCCGTCTGACAGGTACGGCCGGCGGGAGGCCCACCCGCCCCGCGGGCGCCCCTCGGACCCGCGCAGCCCCTCGCCAGCCCCGATTCCCCGCAGGGCGCCCTTGGAAGTGGCCCTCCCCCACGCCGGCCGTTGTCCGGGACCTCGTCACCCCCCTCGGCGTGTGCCCCTCGCTGCTCCCTCCCGGCCCCGCCCCCTCACCTCTCCGCGGCCCCGCCCCCTTGTGCTCCCCCCCCCGCTTCCCTCCCCCTCACACCTGCCCCCTCGCCGCTCTCCGGCCCCGCCCCTCACTTATCTCCCGGCCCCGCCCCCTCGCTTCTCCCCTTCGGCCCCGCCACCGTTTTTACCCCCTCCAGCCGCCTCCTCCCTCTCCCCCCACCTGCCCCCTCGCTTTTCCCTCCGGGCCCCGCCTCTCGCTATTTTCCCTGGTCCGGTCCCTTGCTTCTCACCATCTTCCCATCCACTCGCTTTCCTGTCTCTCCCCCTGCGTGCCCCCTTGCTTTTTCCTCCTGTTCCCACCCCTACCCCCGCTTCTGCCTTCTCCAACTTGCACTTGCCCCCTTTTGCTTCTCCACTCTTGTCCCCCACCACCGCTTCTCGCCCCCTCCTCTCTTCCATCCTCTCCCCCGCCCGCCGGTCTCCTTCCTTCTCCCTTCCTGGCCCCGCCCCCTGTTCCCACCAAGCCCCGCCCCTCGTTTCTACCTAGAGCCGTCCCTGCTTATCTCCAGCCCCGCCCCCTCGCTTCTGTGTTTGGGCCTCTACCCTTTCTTTCCTTATGCCTGGATTCATCGGTCCTACCCTGTAGCTTCTCCCAGTTCTGTTCTCCTCACTTCCCCTCTGGTCCAGACCTCTTCAGTCTGGTCCACTTCCTTGCTCTCTTGGGCCAGGCTACTATCTACTCTTAACTCTGCTTCTTCACTTCTTACCTTTCCTGCCTTGCACTTCGCCGTCACCCAGAACTCAACATCTTTGAGCCCCTGTTAGGCGTGATCCCCACCCACACACTCTGGAGACTTTGGCAGCTGCACAAATGCAGACGCCTTGTTTCACTCTCATTTCGCCTTCAATGAAATGCCCGTGTTTCCTAGGTGGCTCTGTAGTGCCACCTTCAAGGGTGAGCGCGACGCTCTGTTGTGGGCCTGCGGCTTGGTGGCCGTGTGTAGGAGAGATGTGAACTGTCTGCTGTAGGTGCCCCTCCCTAGCGGGCTCCAGAAATTCTGCATCCTCATCTTCCCTTTCTTATTCTCTGTGCTACAGTGCTGCCTCTTCTCCCAGTTCACCCTCCAGGTCTTGCCAGTTTAAATGCATCCCTAAAGCTGGATTGTAGTGTTGCAAATACAGTTCTGCTTTGGGACTTTCCAAACTCAAACATTCCCAGTTCTAGAAAGGAAATAAAAAGTTCAGTCTAACTTTGTCAAGGATTTTCCCCCGGAGTTTTCTGTTCAGTGGCCAGTTTGGTGAGAACTCCAAAGTCGGGGTCTGGTCAGGTCCTTTCAAAGAAAGAATGGGCATTCTGAACACTTTATGGCGGATGCATAACCATAAAGTCATCAGTAAACTCTGTGAAAACAATAGTAGATAATTTTTTTCAAACTAAAATTTACTTTGAAAGCCCATAATTGTTGCATGACTCACCTTTTGTTTTAAGAATTTTTTGTTTTTATACAAAGATGTCAGATAATGACTTAGACCCAAAACTCTCGTTTTGTAAAGTAACAGGTATATCCTCAGAATCTTTGCCTCTGGAGAAATGTACTTTATACCAGGTGGATAGAAAACACTTCTTACTGTGTAGATACAGTGTATATACATTGTTATTTTTGTGGTTACGTGAAAGTCACATTTTTTGACATTGTAATACTTATAAAACTTTAATTACTGACAATTTTAATTTGGTTCTGATTTACAGTGTAATCTATAGTTGACATCAGACTGGTTTTAGTTTTCTTGTTAAAAGCAGAAGTAACTGATTTTGTGAGTTTTGGTAGAAATGCGATTGTTTTTAGCAGGAATAGTTTTTAATTACAATATTTGTGTCAGGTGTATATATTAACCAGTTCTAGTTAGATATGGGTCTTTTCCTCGTGAAAGGGAGGACTTGGTTTGCCCTCCTCCCAAATTATTTTTGGATTCAGGAATTTGGATGTAATAAATGAAGGAATGCTTGAAGAGTTTTTGGATGGCATTTGATATGGAAGGATCAGGTGATGAGTGTTTTTTCTGAAACACCTTTTTTCTTCCCCCAACTCCCATAGATGTTATTAAGGATCTGAGAAATTCTGTGTTTGATCTCCCTACAGTAGGAGTGAGGTTTAGCAGTGGTTGTGTACACACGCAATGCCAGTACATAGAATTTATGTGGAAATGTTGCAACTAGAGATTTTGTTGACAGTGGAATAGGTTTTTGCCTTATCCTTATGGTGTGTTGGGTAGCAATCTTTCAAAAGTTGAATGCTTTTGTTATAGGTCTTACAGTTTATTTCCACATTTGCTGTTTGAAAAAAAATGACTCCTAAAAATAAGAGATATTCTAACCGTCAGTGAATATCACATAGAGCATAATTCAGTGCAAAGACAGTGAAGACATTGCAGCTATAAAAGAGCATTTAGAACTTTTGGGCCCATGATTGTGTTTAGTAGTGAATAAAACAATAGATGCAGAGTTAGGAGACTTGGATTCTGGTCAGATCTATCATTAATGGCATGATAGGAAACAAATTATTTAATCTTTCTGGGTCTCAGATTCTTTATGTATCAAATGAGATTTCAACTCCATTGTAACATTCTTTGATCCTCCTCCCCACAGGATGTATCAGTTTGGCTACCTACTTATTTCAAATTACTGTCAGGCACTTAAATGCTTTCTGTTGTTCTCAATCCTGATATTCAAAAATTTGTGTTAAAGCACAACCCTTGTGTTTGATTTATGCCAAGTATTAATGTTGTATATTGATTACTTTTAGGATTTTCCCCCCTTTGGGACTCTCTTTGATTTTGAAAACTGGTAATATGCTGAAGTGCTTTGGCAACCTGGTCTAAACAGAAGAATGTTTGAGTCTTTATATTTAAAATAGTATGATTTTAAGGAATGTCTTTGTGCTATTTTAATAGGAAAATAGTTTTTAAATGGTTTCAGTAGATTTGGGGTATAATATGTGCAAAATCAAGTGATCTTTGTTAAAGAGCATTATCTTGCAGACACTTTAGAGTTCACTGGCAAATCAAAGACTTTGGAAATATTTTGGTTCAAAAACAAGCAGGATTTGCAAAACTTTTGTTCTTATGTGCTAGACAAATGAATCCCTGATACAGTATTTAGACCACTTTGGGTAAAATAATGGAATTTTGAGCTCCAAGAGTTCCATAGTGCTCCTCAAGAAAATTAAATTTTACTCTAATTAGTTGAAATACCAAGTGCTTAAACTTTTTTGTGCTCTTGTGCCTTGAAATACCCTCATATCTCCTTGTGTTTTTATTAAATATATCTTTTGAAGCATGACTGCATATTGTGAAGAGGAAAAAATTGTAATTCCAAGTAGAGAGGGGGAAAGAGACCTTCCTTGATAGCATATGGAAATGTGAAGCTATTTTTAAAGTTGTAGCACATGTGATGTAAGGCTGGCTTGTGTTTGGTATTCAGATGATGCAAGTTGGAACAAAATAGTTGTAGTAATAGCTGGTAATAACTTTCATTGATCAATAACGGTTAGGTGACCCAATTGATTCAAAACAGTTAAGTTTCTCTTAAGAAAGATTAAGAAAACCGTTATGAGGGTTGACTCTATCAATTTGTACCAGCAAAGAACCTCACTTGTGGAAGGCAGGCAAAACTTTTTTTTTTTTTTTTGAGACAGAGTCTCACTTTGTTGTCCAGGCTAGAGTGAGTGCCGTGGCAGCAGCCTAGCTCACAGCAACCTCAAACTCCTGGGCTCAAGCGATCTTCCTGCCTCAGCCTCCCGAGTAGCTGGGACTACAGGCATGTGCCACTATGCCCGGCTAATTTTTTCTATATATATTAGTTGTCCAATTAATTTCTTTCTATTTATAGTAGAGACGGGGTCTTGCTCTTGCTTAGGCTGGTTTTGAACTCCTGACCTTGAGCAATACACCTGCCTCGGCCTCCCAGAGTGCTAGGATTACAGGCGTGAGCCACCGTGCCTGGCCCGGCAGGCAAAACTTTTAACAATCATAACACAGTTGAGATGGAATAAGTTGATCAGTTTCTAGCTATGCTCTGCATCTGAGTTCACATGACATTTTCCTTAGGGTCTGCCTCAAGTTTAAGAAGGGACAGTGAAGGCATTTCTTTGAGCTGAATTATCTAAAGGTATAGGATAGGTTAGATCAAATGCTGTTGCAAAACTTAAATTGCATTTATTCTTTAAGAGGAATCACATTCTGCCAAATACAGGTTCTGTCATTGTTTTTGTGATTTGATTACATTTGTGTTGTCTTTTTAAAAAACTTTTTCCAAATCCATTTTTCTCCTTTTAATCTTCTTGGCCCACCTAACTGACTTTAGACATGAAATCTTTCATATTCTTTCTTTCTTTTCTGTTTTGACAGGGTCTGTCTCTGTCACCCAGGCTGAGTGCAGTGGAGTCCTCATAGCTCACTGTAGCGTCCAATGCCTGAGCTCAAGTAATCCCCCTGCCTCAGCTTCCTGTCCTAGTAGCTGGGACAACAGGCACATGCCACTATGCCCGGCTACATATGCTTTATTTCTATCTGTATTTTTGCAGTAGTTGTGATTTATCAAACCAGAATTGTTTTACTTCAGGTCTGTTTGTCAGAGTTTAAGACTCTTATTTTTGCAACCATGAATGTCACTTCTCAATGTCAGGTTTTTCCTTCTCTTCCACAAATGTTCATTTTCTTGGTTCAGTCACAGCGGCAGGTTCTAGTGGGGAACATTGTGTGAAACAGAAAGAGTTTCTGGAGGCTGAGTTACTTAGGAAGAATTTCCTCATGAATTAAGAAGGAAGAAAGAAAAAAGAAAGACACATAAATTTCAACATCAGCTCCATGGTCCAGTTAACTAGACTGGCTGTTTTGTAACACATTTGTGGGCACTGGTTTAAAGTTAGAATAGCTGAATTGTGCATTTTGTTGAGTGGTTCAAAAAACCCCAAATGGATGAAATAATTTGTCATCTTCACAATGCTCTGATTTTCTGGTTGAGAAAGCCTAACTTTTAGGATTCTTATTTGGATCAAATTTTTATAATTTCAAGACCATTTTAGAGGTTAAATATTTTTAAACAAATGAGGAATACACATTTTTTTTTGTTATCGTATAACTTAAATTATTTTGCTTGTTTTGTGAATGAATTTGTAAATGAAAGCCCCCAGGACACTCTTGCTCTGACTAAAGTCCCTAAGGCCATTCTAGTTGAAGGAGAGCTGTGGAGCTGTTTAAAAAACAAAAGCACATAGTGAGGTGGATGTCTTCTTTTTAAAATGTTAGAATTACTGTTTTGTCTGCAGATGCAATTTAATCCATTTAGATATTTAAGCTAAATGGAATGTTGTTTTCGCATCTTTGGATTAAAGGGAAAAAAAACCTTTTATTGTTTTAAAACAAGGCTTAAATAATGTACAATCAATGCGTCTGGTGATGCACCCCACTCTATAATTCCAGCTGTGTTCACCTCCACTGCAGCTGAAAGGAATTCTAATTGGCTGAGGAATGTCGGCAACATCATGTATCACTGAGCATGAACCTATTATGCTGGCTGCCGGGTGATGCATTTCAGATGTTTTAAGCTCCTGAGTCCAACTTGGAGGTTGCTTTCAGGAGTCTGGAAGAGAATGTTGTGAAGCTGCGGGTTGTAGGTGGCAGCCTGCTTTCTTCTTTGTATGTTGGGCGTCTGCTGAGTTCTCTAAATGCCATGGTGCTTTCTTAAGGCTTAAACATTGGATCGAGAATCAGAAGGTCTAATTTTATTTCTCACTCACAAAAGTACCACAATAAAGACAGGGGTGCATAGAGTTATAACCTTTTCATGACTTAGTTTTCCTATATGTAATGTGAGAAATATGCCTTTTTATGTCACACAAGGACCTGATAAAGATGGATGAATTAAATATTTTAATGAGTAATGAATTATTTATGGGGTAACAAAATGTAAATGCAGCCATAGATTCCCATTATCTCTTATTCCTAAATAATGTGTAAATAAGAAAGCCAATGATGTACTTTGATGCTGAAGAAAATAGAACCAATTGATAAACATGGAAAAATAATACAATGAATTGGTAATTCTCTATGTGTTCAGAAAGTTCCTTAGAGAAATAGTGTTACAAACCAAAGCCACTATTGTCTTTAAATGGTGAAACCTTGGAAGCATTCCCTTTAAAATCAGGAACAATGCAGGGATGTACACTGCCAAAATTGTTATTAACTAGAGAAAGACATCAGAAAGCAAGAAACAAAATTGCTGTTATTTACAGGTGATATGATTATATATCTTTAAAAACCCAAAAGTTCAGGTGAAAGACAATTATAAGCAATAAAATACAGAATAAAGTAGCTGAATAGAAAATTTCTCCATGGTAAAAATAGGATAACATCAATATGCCAAGACAAACTGGGAAAAATATGCAATCACTATGAAAATGAAAGTCTGGTTTTCTTAATGTGCAAATAGCTTTTAAAATCAATTAGAAAAAGGCCAATAACCTAATAGGCAAAGATTATGGACAATTCCCAAAAAGAAAAGGAAAAATAGGTTTTAAATGCATCAAAAGATACTCAGCCCTATTTTCTCCCAAATATCCATTTTTTTCTTTTAAAAAAATATTTATTTTTAATTGACAATCAGCCCTATTCATACCAAACAAAACACAAATTAAAACTAAGTGTGAAACAGATTTTCATCTAGCAGATTGGCAGACCAAAGAGTTTGAAGATCTTCCGTGATGACAAGGGTGTGGGAAAGAAGGTCTTTCACTCTGTTGGTGGAGAATGGAAATTGATACCGTAGGTACTTTCTGTCATATAATAACTGTATATGCCCTTTGAGCTAGCAATTCTCAACCTAGAATTTTTTCTTACAGATATATTCACACATTTATGTAGTCTTCTGTGCAAAATAGTTGCAGCATGGTCTGAAATTACAGAAGACTGAAATCAACCTAAATGTGAATCAACAGAGAAATACTTCAATGAATTATGGTGTATCCCCAAGGATGTGTAGTTGTTTAAAAGAAAAAGATAGTGGTTTATATTCTGATATGGAATATTCTCTAAGATATATCATTGAGTAGGAAAAGAAAGCATGATTCAGAAGAGTAGATAGTATATGTATTACTATTTAAGTAATAAAACAATGTAAATAAAAGGGGAAATTCATAGATATATTCGTGTAGAATATCACTGGAAGGATAGAGTTGAAAACATTGTGATTTCCTCTGAGGAGAACTCAGGGCCTGGAGGAGAACTGGAGAGAGACTTCTTTTCTTTCTTTCTTTTTTTTTTTTTTGAGCCAGAGTCTCACTTTGTTGCCTAGGCTAGAGTGAGTGCCATGGCATCAGCCTAGCTCACAGCAACCTCAAACTCCTGGGCTCAAGTGATCCTCCTGCCTCAGCCTCCTGAATAGCTGGGACTACAGGCATGCACCACCATGCCTGGCTAATTTTTTGTACATATATTTTTAGTTGGTTGATTAATTTCTTTCTATTTTTGGTAGAGATGGGGTCTCGCTCAGGCTGGTTTCGAACTCCTGACCGAGCGATCTGCCCGCCTAGGCCTCCCAGAGTGCTAGGATTACAGGCGTGAGCCACCGCGCCCGGCCAAGACTTCTTTTCATTATATTCCTTTTGTATTGTTTAATTTTCTCCCTTCCTTCTACCTCTTGAGCATATATTACTTTTCAGCAATTAAAAACATTAAACAGTTCTTAAGGGAAAAGAGTTTCTTAGAGCAACTAGTAAGTACATTAACTGCCGATAATAACCATTGTTTAAAAATGTTAAGTATTCTGAAAATTCAAAATGATTGTGCTCAATGTATTTTAAAGGACTAAAATAGCATTTCAAAGCATATACCCATGTTTATAGGTATTTCCTTACCAGGAGGGTTCTTGGGTTCTACACAGTAAAATACTTTGGCATACTTGTCTTGTAGCTCTGAGCAAACTTATTTTCCCACAGAGTATGTTTATTCTGATACTAAGACTCCCTGCCCCCCAAGCCCCAAAAGGCTTGTTCTAGCATATTAAAGTAAGGTCAAATGATTCTTTCCAAGTTCAGAAATTTGGAGCTCCTTAGACCTAGTTCATATAGTGAATTCTTTGAAAAACTGTGGTCTTGATTCTGAATAATAGTGTTGGTTTATATAATTTATTGGAATGTCATTTGGGGTTATCTCTGACCTATTTTTGTAAAGTCTCATTCCTAAAGGGGGTGTAAAAATGCTCACTTGCATATGCCAGTAATAATAATTTTAGTATTTTTCCAAGTATTTGGAAATCAATATGTTTGCTGTAAACTTCAAAAGCTTGCTTTTAATTTTAGTATTTCCTAAAAAGGAAATGTTGACATTGGACTCTATTGAAGTAGAAAATATGGCAACCCCATGTAATATATTGCCTTTTTTTCCTCTTAGATCTTTGGGATAAAAAGTCCAAAGTTTTACTCAATTGTATTTCTATATATATTACCAACAAATTATAGATTTGAGAATTGCTCGATGCCTATTCTTATATGTCAGCCTTAGGTCTGTACAGTAAGTGTTTCATAGATTTTAGAGGGTTCTCATAAATAGTTTTTACTCACTTGAGTCAAGGCAACAAGCCAAGTTCAAAAAGCGCTTTTTTTTTGGTATGTGTATTTCTAGCTTAAAAAAATAGCATGCAATTTGTTTTATTCTTTAAGAACTCATTGTTCAGGAGAGAAAAGGATGGTTTTTCTTGTCCTAAATGGATAACCATCTCATGTGCAGGCATAAAAATACTTAAGAGGCACACATAATCCAACTATAATAAATTTATATGCTTTATAATAATCAATAGTTAAAGTGTAAGAAAAGGCCGAAATTTACTTATAGGACATTGATTGATTCACTAAAGCCTTCATAGGCTTTAGTGAAACAAGCTTTTCTGTCTCTCTTTTTTTTTGAGATAGCCTTTTTTCTGTGTAATTATGCAAGGTTAGAAATGTAACATTCCTCTCCCTAAGTAGTTGTCCTTAGCTTAACATGCTTAGTCAACTTAATCTTAACATGTCCAGAACAGTTTTCTTGCCCCCCACCCCACCCCCAGAAGCTGCCTTTTCTGGTCTTCCTCACTTCATTACATCTACCCAATTGCTCAAACCGAAAATTAGGACTCATTGGCATTCTTCATATCTAATTTATCTTCAGGTCCTCTTGTTTCTGCCACCAGAATTTATCTGGAATTTGTCTTCTCTTCATGTCTATTGCCCCCATCCTAGTTAAGCATGATCATCTTTTGCTTGGAGAGCTGCTTCTTGGCCTTTTTTATTTAGATGTTACTTGTGACCAAAACCATCCTGCTATAATGTTAGTTATTTCTCCATTTCAGAGATGTTTAAAAGATTAGTTATAGAAGTCCTTGTTTGGGCTAATTCTAAAGTAGAAATGAAAAGAGATTTGCTGCTAACATTGCCTTTTCTCCTGGCTAGTGGAGCTCCTTCACTGTCTGCTCCAGTGTTCTCTTTCTTTAGCCACAGCTCGGGAGCACGGTGAGGCTGGACAGTCATCCTTGACAGGATAAGATGGAGTTTCTCATGGTCTGATGACTTAGGGATGGCCAATAACAAATTTAATCATGTCCAATCCAAGACAGCATCGTATGATGATAGAGAGAGGCCAGCAAACCAAGTTGAAGACTAATATTTGAAAGAGTTGAGAATGGAAAACATATAGTCTTCTCTGGCCCAGAGCATATGTTACATTCTCTTGTATAAGAATAGCACAATGATTGCCTCCTGACAACTCATGGTTTTATCATCCCCACAATCTTTGCCCCAAGTGCTCTGACCCTTGTCTGTCTCATCTTAGTGAGTGATACTGTTAACCAGTAACTTGTTCAGTAACTTGTTCACCCAAAAAATTTGGTATCTTTGATTCTCTTCTCTCTCTTGCTCTCTCCCTACCTCATAAACCACATCCTGAATTTTTCTACTTTTCTCCATCTCCACTATTACCATTCTAGTCGTAAAAATTGTCACTGCTTGCTGTACACCTGCAATAGTCTCCTAAATGGTCTCCTTGCTTCTGTATATTGGAATATCGTACATATACAGAAAAGGGCAGTATATAGTTTGTTGATATTTTATAAACTGTACATACCTGTGTAACTAGCATCCAGATCAGTGGTTCTCAGGTGGGGGCAGTTTTACCCCCCAAGGAACATTTGGCAATATCTCGAGACATTTTTGATTGCCATGGCTTTGTGGGTACCACTGGCATCTAGTGGGTAGAGACCAGGGATGCTGCTAAACATCCTCTAATGCAGACTCCCATAACAAAGAATGATCCAGTCTGAAATGTCAATAGTGTTAGAGAAACCCTGGCCTAGATCAAGAAATAGAATGTAGCTGGAACCTGGAATGCTCTCACAATCCTGAGAATACCTCCTTCCTAGTTTCTACTCCCAACCCCCAGAGATAGTCACTATCCTGACTCATGACAGCCTGTTCTTGAACTTCATATTGGTGAAACCATACTGTATGCATTCGTGAAACTGGCTTCTTTTTGTTCAGTGTCACGTTTGTGATATTTATCTATAAAACCAGGAATTTGACCATTGACATTGATACAGTCCACAGAGCATATTCAGATTTCACCAGTTATATGTGCACGGTTTGTGTATGTGTGTACTATTCTATGTGTTTTTATCACATGTGCAGATTCATGTAACCACCACCACAATCAAGATGTGGTACCACAATGGTACCATGCTCCAAGTTCCTTTGCACTGTCCCGTTATAGCCACACCTGCCCCTCCCCTGGCCACTGAACTGTTTGCCATCTCTAAATCTTTTAAGAGCATAAATGAGATTGTGTCATTCTCTTCCTTAAAGCCCTCCAGTGGCATCTTACTCAGAATAAAATCAAACTATCCCTGTGATCCTGCCATATACCTCTCTGGCCTCTGTGTCACTCTCTGCCTTATTCTCTAGGCTACAGCCACCACCCTGCTCCTAAAACATGGAGAGCAAGGTCTTGCTTTAGTGCTTTTGCATGAATTATTTACCTTTTTTTTTTCCCCCCTTCCTCCCTTCCTAATGCTCTTTCTCTTGATTCTCTATGGCTTCTTCTGGTCCTTCAGGTTTCAGCCTAAATGTCACCACCTCAGGGAGACCCTCCCTGACCATCCCATCATAGCCACTCCCTCTGTCACTATCACTGAGCCTGTACTACTGTCTTCACAGCACTCATCACTTATGCACATCATCCATCTAGATGTCCAGTCCATTTTATTTTCTGTCTCTGTTCCTGGTATGTAAGTAATTTCCATGAAGCTAGGGGCCTTACTGTCTTGTTTGCTTCCTGTGTCCCCACTTCACACTGCTTGCCACATGCTGGTGTTAGGTGCTGGTTCACAAACACTTGTTGAATGAGGCAATTAACAACCTCCTTGCTGGTTGGGTCCTGTGGTTGCAGCTGAGCTGGGCACTGCTGCCCTGGAAACAGCCTCACACTTCTTGTTGATAGGAGGAGGTATTAGGGATTGGGTAACACAGGCTGTTGTTAGCCAGGCTTGGAGCTTCTTTGACTATATGACACACTAAAAACCTAATCTACTTTATCTGGGCTTCTGGACAATTCTAGGGGCTCAAACCAAAGCCTGAAATTTTCTAAAGTCTAGAATTTGGCCCATCTTCATAGCCTTTGGTTTTCTAGTCTTCTCCTTAGCCTCTCCCTCACATTTGTTGGGAATGACTGGTTGGAATGGAAGGACAGTATTCATTTGCCCCTTGCCCAAGCTTTGCAGTTGTATCTTGAACGATATTTCCCATTTTCAGGCTGAGAATACCTAACAGGAGTGTTTGGGAGAGGTGTTGGGGGCAGGGTACTTTTGCCCACCTTATACCCAAGTCATACCTCCTGCTAAGTCTACCACTTCCGTCCCTCTCTTCATCCTGGCTCTTGGTTCCCTTGGATTGTAATTTATAGCAGAAAGGGCCTCTTTTCCTCCATCTTCACTGCATTTCCTTATCTTGAATCTTTCCTACCAAGTCCCTTAGTGCTGCTGTAGTCTTAGTGGCCACATCAGACCACAGTCTGATTGTTTCTTTCTCAGGTAATAAAGATATTAATAGTTAAATTCTCAGCTGGCTTAGGAGGGTGTTCACTGACTTTACCTTGTCTCTTTTCTTCAGCCAATTCCACTGTCTTAGTTCTGTCTTTTATTTACAATACTGTACTTCCTGATACTGGTTTTTAAAAATTATTTTTAAAAAGCAGGATACTTCCAGATGTAAGTAGCTGAAAACTTAGCTTAAATTGGCACAACAGAGAGAATTTTAGCCAATTAGTTAACTGGAAAATCCAAAGTAGTTCCAATAGCCAGGCAAGGATTTGGCTTCTGTTTGTTTCTTTGTGCTGTGACCCCAGAGCCATTGTGACCATCTCTTCCCCTTATGCTTGCTCAAAAGGTGGCTGCCAGCAGCTCCCATGGCTCTTTGCATCTAGCTTTAAATTCAGCAAAAGTAGTTAAAAGTCCACTTCCCTTACCGCTCTGTCCTGGAGTTCATTCTTTCCTTTCTTGTCTGATTGGCCTAATTTGGGTCTAGTGTTCATCTCTGAACCAACCCCTGTGACTAGGACAATGGGTTGTGTTGGTTGGACAGTTAGGGTCCATCTTTGAATCTAGTCATGGGGTTAGTCCCACCTAAAATATAGGATTGAGACATTTGGGGGAATAGGAAAATAATCAACAAATAACTGGATGATACCAATTGTTTTCCTTTTTTTCCCCATAAAACTTTATTCTTTATTTTCCTATATTTGCTTGCTTTTTATTTTTATTTATTTATTTATTTTTAAAAATATGGAACACTTCACGAATTTGTGTGTCATCCTTGCACAGAGGCCATGCTAATCTTCTCTGTATCGTTCCAATTTTAGTATATGTGCTGCTGAAGCAAGCACTTTGCTTGCTTTTTATATCAGCCTTGATCCAAAGAGGATAAGAAACTGATAAAAAATAACTAAACAAATACATATTTTTAAAATGATAGAAATATTTTATTTTAAATACATATTTCAGGAACAATGGAAAAATATAGGTAGAAAAAATATAGGTAGAAAAAAACTGATAAAACCAGGTAAGTTAATTGCTATTTCATTTTCTGAAGCTCTGTGTGTGTGTGCGTGCGCCCGTGCATGTGCATGTATGTGTGTATATATATATTATTATTTCAAAATATGGGGTTACAAATGTTTTTGGTTACATGGATCATTTTTGTTATACTTGAGTCAGGGTTATAAGTGTGCCTATTACTCAGATGGTGTTCATTGTACCTGTTAGGTAGGTTTTTGCCCACCCCCATCCCCACCCCCCTCCTTGATTTCCACTGAGTTTTACTTCCCTCTGTGCACACATGTGCTCATCGGTTAGTTTCAATTTAATAGTGAGTAAATATGGTGTTTGCTTTTCCATTCTTCAGATACTTCATTTAGGATAATGGTATCCATTTCTATCCAAACTTTTGCAAAAGGCAGCATTCATCATACTTCCTGGCTGAGTAGTATTCCATGGTATACATATACCACCTTTTGTTAATCCATTCATGAATTGATGGGCACCTGGGTGGATTCCACATCTTTGCAATTGTGAATTGTGCTGCAATAAACATTTGAGTATAGGTATCTTTTTGATAAAATGACTTCTTTTCCTTTGGGCAAATATCCAGTAGTGGAATTGCTGGATCAAATGGTAGGTCTACTTATAGTTATTTGAATCTCCATACTGTTTTCCAAGGAGGTTGTACTAATTGACACCAAGAGTGTCAATTGTTTTCTTATAAATTTATGTTAGCTTTGTGTATGTTGAGTATAAGTAAGGTAAAGCTACTTCTGATAAAATGCACTTCTGATAAAGAACAAAAGATGTATTTTTATAAAAGTGCCAAGAACTTTTTGCCAAAGGAGGGTTGGGAATGGTACCTTTATATTTGGTGAACTTATCCCAATAAATTTCATTGTCAATTTATATTGTAGAATGTTCCTGGATTGTTGTATAATGTTGTTTTATTTGGGACTATTTTTAAACAAAATTCAGGTTCTGATTGTAGGAATACATTCTTAAATTATTTCTCTAGAGACAATAGGGCATTTTTAAGAAAGAAAAATATATGCTAATTATGTGATCAAATTCAGACTGTATAGAAAGAGCAAAATGTTTTTATGCGAGAATATAATTTTTATAAGATAAGTGATCACCAAACCTTCACCATAATAAATGCCTTGAATTAATGTCTATTCTTGATATTTGGAGCTCTGTTTTTTCACTCCTATTAGATGCTTGGCTGAAGTTTGAACTTCAGCTCCAAGGAATGATTGGCTCCCCTCAAACCCACGCTCTTCCATCTGTGGAGTCGGTGAGGCGGGTGGCGAAGGACTGGGCTAGAGCTTGCCTGTGCCTTTAGACAAGTGACCTCATTCCTTAGTTTTCTTGGCTATAAAAATAGGAGAAATAACTGGAACCACTTCAGAGTGTTGTTGTGAGTATTAAATGAAATAGTCCACATGCACTGTCTGGTACATAGTGCGTTCAATACATTTTAGCTAATATTAACACTGTCTTATTTTAGCAAATCTAAGATGACCTTGCTTGAAAGTCAAACCATTGTTTTACATACCACTAAAAAAGAAACACTACAACATGTGATTCATTTGAAGATTTCAGAGATGTTAAAATATGAAAAAATGTGTCTTAGAATCCATGATACATGGTATTATGGATGCCTCTGACTTGAAAGTTTCTGGAAATTGTTTGCATACCCACAAATTTATGCCATCTGTATTTGGTTTAAACATAATACACTGTGATCTAAAGTTTCTTTTCATTTTTGTTTTTGCCCTAAACTTAACATTGGATTTGCTCTCATGTGTTGCAGTATTGGAAATTTAATAATCACTAATTCACTCTGTAGGTTTAAATAATGGATTATGCAAGACCCAGGATAGGCTGGGCAACTTTAGTTATTTGCTTTTCTTCAGCGATTTAGAAAAAATATGAGATATGTTTTTGGAAGTCATTACTATTGGTTGAAAAAACCTGTTTGGAAGCTAAAGAGAGGTTAAGTGATAGTGCCTGTAACCTTTTAGAATAGCATGAATTATTGGCAGAAAGCCTGCTTAGGAAAATGCCTTGGATACACCCAAAAGCATTCAGTTTAGAAAGTATAATATTGATATTTGAAAGCAATGCCTGGTAGTTGATTTTCCACTAAAATTTAAATGTGGACAGTAGTATATTGTAGAGCTGGAGTCATAGTTACAGGATGTTTAAGTACCTACTTGGTATAGTAAACAGTTGCTATGTAGTATGCATAGCATAAATTTAGAAGTAGAATCTATAAGGATATCATATATAGCCTTGGTAGAGTGCCATTTTTCTTAGGAGCCTTGGTATTTAGAATGTTGTTAATCGGGTAGTATAAGCCTGTTTTTTTAAGGCCTGTTTTTTGATATTAATATTGAAATGAATTATGGAAGTCTTCTTGGGGGCTTGACCTATCTGTTTACTTATTGCATTATTTATGGCTTACCTCATCCGCTAAATGTTGGCAAGATTCTACTTTTAAGACAACCACACGAGAGGAACATATACCATTGGGTTACTTTACCATGAGCCCCAAAAGCTGTCGTCTTGCACATCTGGCACGTGAAGTATTTAGATATTATTTGAGGGTGTTGATTATAATTTTGTAAAAGACTGCATCCAGGTGCATTCTCTATTTTAAAGTATTTTAAAACAGCAATGTTGGGATTTTTGGGAAACCCTGGAGGGTTTATTTACTATTTTTTGTATAAGGTTCAGCTTAGTGGTACAAAAGATAAATTTTTATTTTAGAAAAGAAGTTTTATTTTAGAAAATGGTACCTGAATGGAAATAAAATTATTCCCAAAAGATATGGTTTATCAACTTAAGTACTTTCCATATTACCTGATTGTAATGCTGTTTATATTTAGAATAGACAGAAGCCAGTTCAAGACCTCTGAGCAAGGCTTTACAAAAGGGGTATTATTTTGTTATGGTTACTCCAGGTGTTTGATTTCAAGCAGTGTGAGTCAAGGATTTGGTGTTTCCTTATACTAGAATAGATTGGACTTTATTCAGAAAAGAAAAACTCATCAATTTGAAGCACACATCAAAGCCTAAAAATTATTTTAGGTAGTATTTTTATTTATTTATTTATTTATTTATTTATTTTTTGAGACAGAGTCTCGCTTTGTTGCCCAGGCTAGAGTGCCATGGTGTCAGCCTAGCTCACAGCAACCTCAAATTCCTGGGCTCAAGCAATCTTTCTGCCTCAGCCTCCTGAGTAGCTGGGACTACAGGCATGCGCCACCATGCCTGGCTAATTTTTTCTATATATATTAGTTGTCCAATTAATTTCTTTCTATTTATAGTAGAGATGGGGTCTCGCTCTTGCTCAGGCTGGTTTTGAACTCCTGACCTCGAGCAATACGCCCACCTGGGCCTACCAGAGTGCTAGGATTACAGGCGTGAGCCACCTCCCCGGACCTTAGGTAGTATTTTTAAATAGATAAGGCGTGCATATGGTATAAAAGGGTAGCCATTAAAAGTAAGTTTCCTTTTTTCTCTATCCTTTGTCAACCAGCTTGCCTCCAGAGAAGTAACCATTCTTATCATGGCATTATATTTCTTCTGTATTCCAGAGATTTTTCTGTGTTCCCTCCTTTTCTCCCTTTCTCCCTTTCTCTTTCTCTTCTAACACAGATAATAGCATAGTATGTGCATTGTGTACCTTGCTTTTTAAAATATTTTTATTTTTTATAATATAGATCAAGGATTGCTCCATTTTCCTATCTCCTGAGCTGCCTCTATGGCAGAGACATTCCCTACTCTATGACCATCCCTGTGCTTGTCATCTTTTCCCAGCAGTCTTGCATTAGGTGGAACCATGTGATTAGTTCTGGCTAGTGAACTGTGAGAAGTCACTTGTGCTGCTTTGGGGCTGAAGTATTAAGAACCTCCAGCTCTGCGGTGGAGCACCCTGAAGCTGTGTGTCATGTAGTGGAGGCTCTATCAGCCCGGGGCCCTGAATGATTATGTGGAATTGAGGATGCCCCTTCTTCTCTACCCCCCCCCCCCCAGCTATGCTACACCTGTGGGTAGAACAAGGAATAAACCTCTGTTATGTTAATTTACTTCTGCATAGAACCAGCCTTTCCTGATTGATAACAGCCTATTTCTTTTTAACAGCTGTGAAATGTACAACACTTTGAAGGAACCCTGTTCAAATTATCTGATACTTTGTTAAAGAACAAAAGAACATCTAATTAAAGAATGATAATTTTAAATAAACTCCAGACAAATGCATTTCACCCCAGTATATGACTATACAAATATAGCATGTATACATAGTTTTTAAAAAAGAAATATATACTCATTGAAAAATATAAAGGAGACATAGGTACTTCATTACTTAAATGAGGCTTAATTCTTTAACATTAAAGCTCATTTTTTGCATTAGAATTTGATATTCATTTTCTAGTAAAGTTATTTCTAAAGGAAGATAAACACCAAAGCCATATATATATATATATATATATATATATATATATGTTTTCTCATTATTGAGCATAGTGCTCAATAATTAGTATCACAGGATGAGAAGAGTATGGAAAAAAAGACACTCTCTACTAGGAGCTTAATAGTGCATAGGGAAACGAGACAGTCACTAGAAATAGTTCAGTAACAATAAAAAGGGCCCTGAAGATGTCTGGCTTCTGGGAAAGCCAAATTCGAATGGGCTCTGGAAAGACTGGCACAGGCAGAGGGACCGTTTATAACAGCACAAGCAAAAATGGAGTTGAACAAGCACCTGGCCATTTGGAAGATTAGACCAAAGTCAGAGGTGCCAGGGGAGTAGAGGAAAGAGAGGACACCTGGCTTCTGTGGCAGGGTGAGGGGTCTGGGCAAAAGTCTGGTAGCAGTGGTGAGAAGTTGGAGAGATTAGATCAGGAAATGAGATGATAAATTCTAATTTTAGAGATCTGCTGGGTGGAAAGAAAGGGCTTATTCTGTCATGCCCAGAGGGCAGCATGAGATCCAGTGAATGGAGTAGTGTGAACTAAGTAAGGGTCAGGCGCTGGAGACAATCAGCCTGGGTTCCAATCCTGGTTCAGCTACTTTACAGGCATGGAAGATGCTGGAAGGGTGCAGAGGGCAAGTTCAGAAGGGAATGAGAGTTGTGATGTCTTTGCTGTTGCTGCTATTTGGAAAGGAACTTGGTGAAGAGAGCGATAATGAGGGAATAAATTAAGCCCCCTCACAAAGTAATGTGTTCCTGTGTTTATGCAAATGCCAGATGATAGTCTTTCTAGGGTGTTTTACTAGGTGTTTTATTCCTTTATTGGGGCTAAGTTGGGACTAAATGGTTTACAGAGTTTCTTTTTTTTTTTTTTTTTTGAGACAGAGTCTTACTCTGTTGCCCAGGCTAGAGTGAGTGCCATGGCGTCAGCCTAGCTCACAGCAACCTCAAACTCCTGGGCTCAAGCGACCCTCCTGCCTCAGCCTCCCGAGTAGCTGAGACTACAGGCATGCACCACCATGCCTTGCTAATTTTATCTATATATATATTAGTTGTCCAATTAATTTCTTTCTATTTATAGTAGAGACGGGTCTCCCTCTTGCTCAGGCTGGTTTCGAACTCCTGACCTTGAGCAATCCGCCCACCTCGGCCTCCCAGAGTGCTAGGATTACAGGTGTGAATCACCGTGCCCGGCCCAGAGTTTCTTTTAAAAACATTCATTGAATAACTAGTATGTGCTAGGTTGCCTGGCAGGTACAATGCTGTGGGCATTATGAAGAGGGTAGAGACCAGAGGAAGGAAATGCTCACTGGTACCCTTTCTACGAATTGTTACAAAGTAAACATCAGGTTCCTATTTGGCACTTGTATAAAACCATTCTAAGTAGATAAGAAGTGCCTTTAAACAAGTTAAATATGGTAAGTACCAACTGGTATTGGACATCTTGATAAAATGGCCCTTCCTCTGATATACTCACTTTAGTATCTTGCTGGTTTATTGTAACAGACTTTCTTAAAACCTTCTTAGAAGTACTAATTGGAGCCCAACTGTGGCTTCTCCGGTCAATGGTAAGTTGGTACTTGTGTAGTGGTTTTCTTTTTGACACTGGGCCTACTTTCATTCACAATCAGGTACTGTTTAAAATCTTTTTGTGGGCAAAGTAGGTCAGAACTAAAGTACACAGGAGGGAATTACTTAGGTAGGGAGGCAGATCCTGTGGAAGCTACTGTCCCTTTTCCCTTCCCTTGGTTCTGCCCTGGAGCTGTACAACCTTCACACCAAAAGCTTTGAGTCTCTCCAAAAATATTCTAGAATGAGATTCTGCCAAGTGCTAGCTTTAAACCTTCAGCATTGGGACATAATTCTTTGGAGTGCTCCTTCTGTCCTTTGGCCTTTTTTATGGAAATCAGGTCATGTTGGCAAACTATACACTAGTATTGTAAAGCAAACACTGGTTAGAGTATGGGCTTTAGAGTGCAGTTAATCTGGGTTTCCACTCAGGCTCTACTGCTGGGTTAGCTAGGTGACTTTAGGTAACAATAATAAAGCTATGTGTCAATTATTGAAACTTTTACTATTTCCCAGGCAGCAACTACACTAAGCACTTTTCAGTTCTGTTTCCTTCTCTCCAACAAACTCACGTGGTATTCTTGTCCCCATTTTGGAGAGGGCAGAGTGCGAAGGAGTCAGTGACCTAGTTCCACCACATACCAGTTGCCGTGGCCAAATCATGCATTTCATCTTTAAGCTTAGACAGTATCTACCTCACCAGGTTGTTGTAAGGAGTAAATGAGGTAACTCAGCACCCAGATGTTCCCAGCACAGGGTAGGGGCTGGCTTGCCTAAGGCTTCACTGGGAGTATTTTGTAAGTGGACTAAAGTTTAACTGCTTTGGAAAATTGCATGCCTTCTCACTTTATAAGTTGTGGTAAAGATTGTTTCCGAATCTAGTTCTTTTCTTTTTTTTTCTCCAAATTAAACTCTTACCATCATTCAGTTAGGATCTCTGTGTTCAGTCAGCTTTCCCAGAAAATGGTCAGTTCAGGGGTTGTGTGGAGGGGAAATGGCTCCAGCTCTGTTGTGACACAGACGGGTAACAATATAAAAGAGAAAGAGAGGCCGGGTGCGGTGGCTCACACCTGTAATCCTAGCACTCTGGGAGGTCTAGGGGGGCAGATTGCTCGAGGTCAGGAGTTCGAAACCAGCCTGAGCAAGTACGAGACCCCGGCTCTACTAAAAGTAGAAAGAAATTAATTTGCCAACTAAAAATACATAGAAAAAATTAGCCGGGCATGGTGGCACATGCCTGTAGTCCCAGCTACTTGGGAGGCTGAGGCAGCAGGATTGCTTGAGCCCAGGAGTTTGAAGTTACTGTGAGCTAGGCTGATGCCATGGGCATCACTCTAGCCTGGGCAACAAAGCGAGACTTTGTCTCCAAAAAAAAAAAAGGTTAAAAGAGAAAGAGAGTATTTGTTCTCCCCAAATTTCTACCCTCTCTTACCATCCTAATATTTTTTATTGCCATTTATAACTTGGCCTATACCCCTACTAGTTATTTACTAAAAATCAGAGTAAACTTTGCCTTATTGTTGTTTATTGCATATGTATTTTTGAAATGTTACTCTGTAATTGCAGTTCCATGAAAAGGTAAATAAAGTTTCAGTGACTTCTAAAAGTTTGAAAATTCTTGGTTTAGGCTAGCTCTGTGCCTCGTTTCTATTTGGCTTGGTCCCCAGGCTTTCCCACTGTCCTCTCCATGAAAGAACTTTGCTTCACATTCTATTCAGTTTCATGAAACTGGTTGTCACTTTGAGATAGAGCATTTTGTGGTTCTGCTTAAACAGCCTTTGAACTCATGAACCAAGTTGAGGAGAGAATTTGCTAAAATAGAAAATTGTTGGATCCTAGAGACATTTTGAACAGTTCCCAAGTACAACGCCAGTAGTTGTCCAAAAGACACAAGAGAACTGATGTGAAATTATGATTATGTAAAAAGACAACACACACACACACTCTGGGGTATGATTGATGTCAGTGCGATTGAGTGAGCCTTTTAGTAGTGCAGAGTCAAGGACACTAACATTTCGAAAATACTGAAGCCAGGTTCTAGTTCTTTTCCTTGTTTCCAGCACTGTTTGCTGCTGACAGCATCAGGCAGCTAAGTGCAGTGAAGGTGACATGCATGGTGGTGCCAGGACTGTACACTGTCCCCTCCCCCCACTCCCCAATTCCTGCAGGGAGTCCTATTTGAGCTCCTCGGAGCAAGAGTTTTCCCCTGAAGTTTGAGGAGCTTGTCTTTGGGTGTGGTACTTCTCTCCACCATTTGTGTAGCTTCCAGACTGCTATGATTTTATCTCTCAGCAATGTTCCAGGAGGTTTTAGTGAAAATATAAAACCACCAAATCGCCTATCAAACTGAGTTTGAAAAGAGACCTCTTGGGAAAGGACAAACTAAGTATTCTAAGTGGTCTATGATCCAAAGCATTTCCTGGACTGTTTATCAAGGCTGAGCTTTACTTCCAAACCAAGCTTGAGAAGAATCTGGGAGTGTTTCCCAGCTGACTGGGGGTGGGGAAAGAGGAGGACACAAGTTTTAAAGAACAGAGAAAATATCACTCTCTTCTTTTTATCTTTTACATAGTTATCTGCTGAAATCTATCTACAGATAATGGCTTGCAAAATAGAAGTCACTTTGGAGTAGAAATTGGGTTGGTCTGGTAAATGTTAATTTAAAAATTATATATAATATTTTAATTTTACTTTGGGAATGGAACATTGGGTAAGATTAGCTTTTCAGTGGATCAGTCTTACTTGGCAAGGTTTAAAAATGCATAGAAAGTAGCATTATCTCCATGTTAATTATCATTAATCTCTAGTCATACCAGTTTTTTGCTTTGACTCTTATCATCTCAGACTTGAAGGTCTAAATTGGCACTTTGGGAAGAGCAGGGTGTTGAAGAAATAGTACTGGAAATAGTACTGGAAAGTAAGGAAATACTTGTAAGTAAGTAGATGGTTTTTCCCTCCCATCTGATTCAATGTTAGAGAGCTCTGTTTTAAACAATATTTTGATTGCAGTATCGATGCCTGATTTTATCATTATAGACAAGCTGCTATACATAGCAGTTTATTGCTCTCTTAATAGAATTCTTGTAAAGAAAAACTGTTTTCCTTATTTCACTGTTTCGTTCCCTAAAAGTTTTTGTATACTACAACTTATATCAAGAATTAAGATGTTGGTGATGCCAGAAAAAATACCTCTTTGGGTTGAGTAGTGCCAGCTTCACTTCCTTCAATGATAACACATTTATATGTTTTTTAACCTTGTTTTTTCTTCCTCCCCACTACACTGCTCTGCATGTGGGTTCCCTTGCTGAGAGGCTGGCATTGATGGTGAAAGACTTTAATCTAAATTTAGATTCTCTTCAGAGGTTTCGTAGAATACTTCCTTAAATTAAGTCACAGACTGCAAAAGCGGCTGCTAAGTGGGGCTTCCAGGTTAGTTATTCTTTTCAGTTCTAGAAATAAGGAAGACAGAGCAGGAAGGACTGGCTCTCACTTCCAGGTTTTTTGGGAGGTTCTTCCATTGTAGACAGAATCACTAGCAGCTTCGTGATGAACTGAAAGAGAGAGAATTTGGTGGTAATCTTACAGAAGTGGGAAACAAGCTCGAGCCCGAGGGAGTGTAGGTGTGTTTGGTTATCCTGTAGATTGTAGGTAGTAATGAGTAACGGGAGGTCTTCTATCTTTTTGTCTGACATCTGTAAATGTACCAGGGGACCTATAAGCCATGAGTTAAACCAGTACATTTAATTTTTAGGGACAGTGCTACAGTTGGAAGATCCTCAGAGTCAAGAGAAAGAGTTAAAAATGGGGTGTTGGAGCATAATCATGGATATTTTATATCATCTTTCAAATCATAGAAATGGCATGCTAAGGCTCCTTTTAGAATGCAGAGCTCCCTCACCTGTCAGTGCCTGAAGGCCTCAGACTGGAGAGGTCTGAAGTGGAAGGAGGAAGGAGGCAGTTGCCCAGGTTTCCCTGCCCCTAGAGAGTCATGGGTCCTGAGGATTGCTTGCTTGGGCAGGCCTGTTGCCACACATTCGCACAGCTTCCAGTTTCTGTTATGAAGCATCACACTGTATAATCTTGTATTTGGGAAAGTCCTAATTCTTAAAAATTACTCCAATATCTGCCACTGTTAGATAAACACATCTCGAATCTTAGTCCCAGTTTCCCCCCCCCCAGCATCGGTCAGCAACCTTCCCATGAGCATATTTTCATTATACAGCTACCCCTTTATTTAAATATTTACTCTCTTAAAAAGGTCAATTTGGTTTTTTGGGGAAAGGTGATATATGCACAGTGCAACATTTAAACTACAAGATGGCTTATTTGAAAAGGAAGTCTCTTCACACCTGGCCCTTACCTTCAAGTTCTCTTCCCCAGAGACAATCCACTGGTAACAACAGTTCTTGTATGTTTTGGCAAAGATAGGTTAGATTAAAATCCTTATATTCTTCCTCTACTTGTTCCCCTCCCCCTGCCTTTTAAGGGGATAGACATAGTTCTGTATTTGACTTTTTTCACTCAATGTGTCTTGGAGATCTTCCCATATCATTATAATATAAATCTGTGTCTTTTTAAAATTCAGGTAAAATTCACGCAACATGAAATTTACCGTGTATAATTCAGTGTCATTTTAGTACATTCCTAATTGTTGTACAACCATCACTACTACTTGACTCCAGAACATTTTCATCACCCTCAAAAGCAAGTCACTCTTCATTCTTCCAACCCTAGCCCTGGCAACTATTAATCTGCTTTCTATCTCTATAAATTTGCCTATTCTGGGCATTTCATAAAAATGAAATCATATACTATGTAGCTTTTTGTATCTAGCATCTTTCATTTGACATAATGTTTTCAAGTTTCATCTATGTTGTAATATATATCAATACTTCACTCCTTTTAATGGCTGAATAAAATTTCATTGTATAGATAGACCACATTTTGTTTATCCATTCATCAGGTGATTGACATTTGGGTTGTTTCCACTTTTTGTCTATTGTGAATAATGCTGCTATGAATATTTGTGGGCAAGTTTTTGTGTGAACATATGTTTTCAGTGCTCTTGGGTATATACCTAGGAGTGGAAATGCTGGGTCATATGGAATTCTATATTTAAATTTTGAGGAACTGCCAAACTGCTTTCCATGGTGGCTGCATCATTTCACCATCCCACTAGCACTGTACAAAAGTTTCTATTTTTCCATGTCCTAGCGAACACTTATTTTCCATTATTGGTTTTTTGTTTTGTTTTTTTTTTTTGCTTTTTAGTTATTATTATAGTCATCCTGCTGGGTATGAAGTGGTATCTTATTGTGGTTTTGATTTGCATTTCCCTAATGACTAATGAGGATGAGGATATTTTCATGTGCTTATTGGTCACCTGTATATCTTCTTTAGAGAAATGTCTATTAATTGGATTTGGATTTTTTGTTGTTGTTATAAGAGCTCTTATATATATTCTTGATACTAGATCCTTATCAGATACATGTTTACCAAATATTTTCTCCCATTCTGTAGTTTGTCTTTTCACTTTCTTAATAGTATCCTTTGATACACAAAAGTTTTAAATTTTAGTTTTAAATTTTGTTGTTTGTGCTTTTGGTGTCATATTGAAGAAACCATTACCTAATTCAAGGTAATGAATAATTAAGCTATATTTTCATCTAAGAGTTTTGTTAGGTCTTACATTTAGGTCTTCAATTATTTTAAATTTATTTTTATATATAGTGTGCATAAGGGGTCCAAATTCATCTTTTTGGTAGTGGATATCCAGTTGTTCCAGCAACATTTGTTGAAAAGATTATTTTTTGGAAAAGACTTTACCCCATTGAATGGTATTAGCACCCTCTTGAAAATCAGTTGACCATAAATGTATGGCTTTATTTCTGGACTTTCAATTATATCTTTTGATCTATAATGTTTCTCCTTATGCCAGTACCACATATTTTGATTATTGTTGTAGCAAGTTTTGAATAGGAAGTACAAATCTTTCAACCATGTTCTTTTCAAGATTATTTTGGCTATTTGGGATTTATTGTAGTTTCATATTAATTTTAGGATGAGCATGTCTATTTCTATTAAAAAAGGCAGTTGGGGTTTTGACAGAGATTGCTTTGAATGTGTAGATCAATTTGGGGAGTGTTGCCATCTTACTATTAAGTCTTACTGTTCATGAACATGGGATGTCTTTCTATTTGTTTGGGTCTTCTTTAATTTCTTTCAATAATGCATTATAGTTTTCAATGTATAAGTTTTGTACAGAGTCTCACTTTGTTGCCCAGGCTAGAGTGAGTGCTATGGCGTCAGCCTAGCTCACAGCAACCTCAAACTCCTGGGCTCAAGCAATCCTCCTGCCTCAGCCTCCCAAGTAGCTGGGACTACAGGCATGCGCCACCATGCCTGGCTAATTTTTTCTATATATATTAGTTGGCCAATTAATTTCTTTCTATTTATAGTAGAGACGGGGTCTCACTCTTGCTCAGGCTGATTTAGAATTTTTTTGATATATTTTTAGTTGTCTGGCTAATTTCTTTCTATTTTTAGTAGAGATGGGGTCTCGCTCTTGCTCAGGCTGCTGAAACTCCTGAGCTCAAATGATCCTCCTGCCTCCATCTCCTAGAGTGCTAGGATTACAGGTGTGAGCCACTGCGGCTGGACTATTTTGCAGTTTTGCAGAGCTCATTTATTAGCTGTAATAGCTTTTGTATAGATTCTTTAGGGTTTTTTATATATAAGATTTTTGAATATATATAGTGTTATTTTGTCGTTTCCAATCTGTATGTTTTTTAGTTGGCAAGAACAGGCATATTCCTTATTCCTGTTATTATGAGGGAAACCATCCATTCTTTCACCAGCAAGTATGATGCTATCTGTGGATTTTTTGTAGATGCCCTTTATGTAGTTGAGGGAGTTCCCTTCTATTCTTAGGTTGTTAAGTGTTTTTTATTATGAAAGAATGTTGAAATTTGTCAAATGTTTCCTTTGCATCAATTCAGATGATATTGTGGTTTTTCCCTCCCTTTATTCTATTAATATGGTATATTACATTGATTGATTTTTTTGTATGTTGAGCCATCCATGCATTCCTGGGATAAATCCTTTGATCATGGTGTTTTAATCCTTTTAATATGCATTTATATTCAATTTTCTGGTATTTCCTTGAGGATTATTTGCATCTGTATTCATAAGGGATATTGGTCTTGACATCTTTGGCTGGCTTTGGTATCAGGGTAATACTGGTCTCACAGAATTATTAATAGTTAAGAAGTGTTGTCTCCTCTTCTGTTTTTGTAAGAGTTTATGGAGGATTTTTGTTAATTAAAAAAAATGTTTCTTAAAACTTACCAGTAAAGCCATCTGGTCTTGTAGCTTTTCTAGTTGTTTAGGCATGGTTTTTGTTTTTAGCTCTTTAAGCACATTTAAGACCATTGATTTAAAGTCTTTGTCTAGTAAGTCCAATGTCTGGGTTTCCTCAGGGACAATTTCTGTTAAGTTCTTTTTTCTGTGTATATACCATACTTTCCTGTTGTTTTATGTTTCATAATTTTTTTTTGTTCTAAAGTGGACTTTTTGAATATTATAATGTGGTAACTCTGGAAATCAGATTCTCCTCCCCCCAGGGATTGCTTTTGTTTATTGTAGCTGTTTTTTGTTCATTTAGGGACTTTTCTGAACTAATTTCATAAAATCTATATTCTTTCTCATGTGTGACTACTGAAGCCTCTCTTCCACTAGCTTAGTGGTCAGCTAGTGAATCATCAGAGATTTATTTAAATGTTTGGAGAGACAACAACAGAAACCTCCCAGTCTTTGTGGATGGGCTGTGTGTGTGCATGTTGAGACATGCCTTTGACACTCAGCTAGGCAATTTATAGCTCTGCTTTAGTTTTCATTTCCTGCTTGCAAAGAGCCTGAAGGTGAGCCAGAGGTGAGAGTTTAGGGCCTTCTAAGGTCTTTTCTGAGCATGTACCCAGTCTCAGCATGCACGTTGCACATGTTCTTCTTGAGTCACAGGAATCTTCAAAGCCCATGTTCCCTAAAGTATCTTATTGCTCAGCCTTTCCTCCTAAGCTTTTACATTAGTCCATTGTTTGCACTCCCCCACCCAAGTTTAACCCTTGCTGCAGGTGATAGCAACTAATACATTTGCTTTTAAATGTTTGTAACAAATGCAGGACAACCCCCCTCCCAACCCCCTCTCCATCCCAGTCCTCTATCCCCATCCCTACATCTGTCTCAGCCATGGGAGAGTTCTGAGTTAGGCAAAAGAAAGGCAGGCTCTTTGAGCCAGTCCTTTAAGGAGCCACCAGACCAGTCAAAACCATCAACCACAATTCTTTGAGACTAAGATCTGTTCTGCTCCCTCTGGTACTAGGTACCTATACTGAAAATGTTAGTTATTGTCTTCAAGGCTGCTGCCAAGCTAGGGAATGGAATGGGACCAAGGTAAATAAAAATACCACAAAGCTCTCTTACTGAAATTCAGCTGTTTATTTTTGATTAAGTGTTCCCTTGCATGTCGTAATCTTTTGATTATTTTCCAGTGTTCTGTAACAGTTGATTTTGATAGTTTTTTTTGCCAGTTATTCATTATTTTTAATGGAGTGACTAGCTTTTGGAATTCTCTGCTGTCTTTGTGTGTTTTCTGCTGCTATAACAGAATACCATGGACTGGGTAATTTATAAAGAGAAGAAATTTATCTCTTACAGTTCTGGAGGCTGGGAAGTCCAAGAGCATGGCTCTGAAATCTGGCAAGGGCCTTTGTGTTGCATCATAACATGAAGTAAGGGCAAGTGATTGCCTGATACAGAGAGAAAATGGGAGCCAAACTTACTGTTTTATCAGGAGTCCGCTCCCATGATAACTCACACACTCCCACCCCACAATAACAGCATTAATCCATTTATGAGGGTAGAGTTTTCATGACCCAATCACTTCTTAAAGACCCCATCTCCCAATATTATTGCATTGGTAATTAAATTTCAACGTGAGTTTTGAAGGGAACATCCAAACTGTAGTACCTACTCTGGCATTTTCATACTTTTAAAATAATTCCTTAGCATTTCATTGCATAGATATATATTGTTTTAATCTGTCTTCTGTTGCTTATAACAAAACACCTGAAATTGGGTAATTTGTAAGAAATGAAATTTATTTCTTATAGTTCCAAAGGCTGGGAAGTCCAAGGTTGAGGGGGCGCATCTGATGAGAGCCTTTGTGCGGGAGGGGACTCTGTACAGAGTCCCAGGGCAGTGCAGGGCATCACATGGTGAGGGGGCTGAGCCTGCTAACATGCTATGCTCAAGTCTCTCTTCCTCTTCTTACTGCCATCAGTCCCACTCCTGTGATAACCCATTAATTCATAATCTTTCAGTCCATTAATCCATGAATGGATTAATCCATTCATGATGGCAGATGCCCTCATAACTAATTATCTCTCAAAGGCCCCAACTCTCTGTACTGCCACATTGGGGATTACATTTCAACATGAGTTTTGGAGGGGACATTCAAACCATAGCATGCATTAAATCAATTGGCCCTCTGTGATAGGCATGTGGGGTGTCTCTAATCTTATGCTTTTATATACAATGCTGCAGTGAATATCCTTGGATATATGTAATTTTACACATATGTAGGCATATCTGTGTATAAATTTCTACAACTGGAATTTGAGTCAAAAATTTTGTATATTTTTAATTTTAATTTATCATTTTGATAAATTTGACAAAATTAAATTTACTAAACAGCTCTTCATAGAGATTATTTTAATTTAGACTTATACCAGCAATATCTGCGAATGGCTGTTTCTATGCCCTCATCAACACTATGTGGTATCAAATTTCTTGTATGTGTGTGTGAATTTGTTTTTATTGGGGAATAAGACTTAGGCTGGGAAATGTCACCTTGGGGTAGTAGTCTGTGTATTACCAGAATTTACTCAACCAGTCCTGTGCTGCTGGACCAGTTGGGCTGTTTCAGGCTTTTGCTCCTCAGTGATGTACTGAGTAACTCCATGCATATGTCATTTCTGTACATGTGCCAGTTTGTCTATGGACTACATTCTCAGAGTAAGACTGCTGAGTTAAAAGGCATATATGTTTTTGTGTGTGTGTGTGTGAGACAGAGTCTCACTCCATTGCCTGGGCTAGAGCGCCATGGCGTCAGCCTAGCTCACAAGAACTTCAAACTCATGGGCTCAAGCAATTCTTCTGCCTCAGCCTCCTGAGTAGCTGAGACTACAGGCATGTACCACCATGCCCGGCTAATATATATAAATATATATATTTTTAGTTGTCCAGCTGATTTCCTTCTATTTTTTTAGTAGAGACAGAGTCTTGTTCTTGCTCAGGCTGGTCTGGAACTCCTAGCTCAAATGATGTGCCCGCCTCGGCCTCCCAGAGTGCTAGGATTACAGGCATGAGCCACCACACCCCCCAGCCCATATATGTTTTTAAAAATATCATAAATATGGCTAGATTTTCTGACATAGATATTGTACCCCTTTGCATTTGTTCTAGTCTGTTTCCCCACAGTCTTTTCAATAGATTGTCAAACTTGGATTTTTCCCAATCTGATAGATGAGGAATGGCATCTCAGTGTGGCTTAATCTGTATCTCTCTTGAGTGAGGTTGAGCATCTTTTCATATTCAAGGGCCATTTATATTTACTTTCTGTGAGCTTTCTGTTGAAAGCTCATTCTAATATCTAATATGAATATCTAATTCCCTATTTCTTCCCCAAGAAAAATCTCATTGATATTTTAAGAGGATAGCATTAAGTTTTTAGATTAATTTGGAAAGAACTGATGTTTATGTTGAATCTTTTTATCCTAGGACTTATGTTTTCCCACTTGTTCAACTCTTCATATACAAAACTTTCTTCATATAGTTTTCTTAGGTTTATTTATAGGAATTTCATCTTTTTTCACTGTAACTTTAAATGAGGTTTTCATCACATCCTGTACTGAGATTTTCTATATATACTAAGGCTATTGATTTCCATATTCTAATTATGTTCCCATTCATCTTGCTGAATTATTCGTATTCTTTATAGTAGTTTTTAGTTGATTCTCCTGATAAATATCATGTCGTTTGAAAATAAAACATGTCTAAGGACCTTATTGTTTATTTATAGCACTTTCTCTTATCCTGTTGAGTCATTAATGTCTCCCAAACACTCTTCAACAGTACAAGTAGTGTTGGTGGTGCTGGGGGATGTCCTTGTTTGCTCCTGACCATGATGGAAGTGTTTTCCCATGAAGCCTGATGTTAGTTTTTGACTTGAAATACTTATATTTTACTGTGTGAAGAAAGCATTTCTATCTTTGTCTTGTATTAAGTTTTTAAAAATCACGAATAGATGTGGAATTTTATCAGATGCTTTTTCTGTATCTTTGATGATTCAGTCAGAATCCAGTTAGAAAAACAAACTCCCCCAGGTATTTCAGACAGAAGGGATTGAATGCAAGGATTGGGTTATACACATGTTCAAACACAAAGTGGATGTTGTCCTTAGAGAGAGTGCAAACATTGTCACTTCCAGGGCTGGGGAAAAGTAAGAGATGGTGTTACCATAGCTGTGGAGCTTAGCACAGGGCTCCTGTGGGGCTGGTGGTCAGACTTCCAAGGGAGTCTCTACACAACTGGTATTCAGATGTTTGAGGATGTGGGTACAGCTCAGTGAGTGCCTGAGCCCCTAAGAGAGCTTGTGACTTGGTGGGTGCCAAGTCAACTGAGAAAGGTCCAATTTGGTCAGTGTGGAAAGTCAGCCAGTGTGTGGAAGTGAACATAGTACAGCCTGAGGACAGCCTGGGGTTAAGCCCTAGAGCTTTGATGTCTTTGAGGGATGTGTGTGGCAAGGCTGGTGCTAAGAGTGACAATGGAAGGTGGAGGCTGGAGCCAGCCACCTGTTGCTGCTGGAGAGATGCTGACACAAATGGGAAAAGAGGAAGGAAGCCCCTTTTTCTCTCCTCTCAACTTTCAGCCTCTCTCTAGAACTCCCTGTTGGCATAAGTTAACAGGGAGCCAGCCATCACAGGGTCTGGGAAACGTAGTTTGTAGCTCTAGCCCCAGCGTTACAGAGTATAGCAGAGTGGGCTTGGAGAAAAAAGAACATGGGTAAATAACTGCACATAAGAAATCATGCTGTTCCCCTAGCATGCCATTTGTAGGTGTACAGAGTGATTTTCAACATAGTGAATTAGCTTCTTAATATCATATTAGGAGAAATTTGGAAATCTCTTCCAAATTAAAGGTCACAGTACAAATTTGTTAATCTTATGAATACTGAATCCTACCCATGGCTCTTACTAACCTTCTTCCTTAATTTAAAGTGTGCATATTACTTTAGTGACTAAGTTGAAAAAGTGGCTCTGGAAAGTGCTGTGCATCTAGTGGGCAATGCTACTGTGTCTTTTTGAAATCTTGGAAAAGCAAGAATGCTGTCACTTCCTGCATTAGCTTATTGGAGGAACAGCGTATTTCAAGTCTTAGCTCTAACTTAACTTCCTTTTTTCCCCGAGTTCCTATTATACTTACATCATTAAATGGTATGTCTAATAGGTCAGTTATTATGTGTTTTGGCATCTATAGAACAGTAGAAATATCTCTTGGAAGTGGAAAAGAATTTTATCTGGTGGGCATATTCTAGGGTGAACATATTTTTTGCTTCTCCCTGGAATCCTTCAATTTTAAACCTGTTGTCCTGGCATAATTAATAATAGCACCCCTTCTTTTTAAAAGTACCCAGATTTGGTCACTTTACATAAAACCTAGCTGACTGATGTCCAGGCCATCTTCTCTGGTATAGGTCTATTTTTAGAAATTCTAAAAGTTAATCTCCCAGGTATTTAGCTATGTCCTCCATAGGTCACCATGTGAGGAAGCCATACAGAGAGAAGTTAAGTATGTGGTTGGGGTTGATACAAGGGCCTGTAACATCAGGTTGCATATGTATATATACAGACATATATGTACAGGATCTTCAGCATACATGCTTTCACGGGATGTATGCTCAGACATCCAAACACATGCACATCTCTAAAGAGTTTTTTTCCATCTTAAGTGTTATTATTCTTTAATAAAGGAATGATTCTTTTCAAGATGAGAGATCCCATTAATCTTTTAAAATTGCAAGCCTTGAGTGCATGGGCGTAACAGGGAATGCCTGGTATGGACCAGTTGTTAAGGCTCCACACAGCAACAATGGCCAAGTGTTCTTTAGGTTGTGAGTAGGTTGTGGGTCTCATTATGATTTGATTAAGTTTGCTCTGTTAGTGCTGTTCACATACTTTCAAGAGATTTTCTTCAACTTTTAAGTGAGTTTGGAGATATCTGTTATAGATGTGTTTTGAAGAAGAATGTCTTTTGAAAGTGTCCTCACATAGACAAATTAGGTTAACATCCTCATTTTTCATTTTTTTTCACACTTTTGGGATATTTGTCACATTTTCTGGGACAGGTGTGTGTATATGCAAACAGGCTTGCTGTTGAGGTAAACAATAAAATGTCTCAGTTACCCTGGTGTTGTTACTAATAATTCAGAAGAACAAGTTTGGGATTTCAGTAAAGGAACTTCTTTT